>NC_137358.1:17436262-17851262 GCF_965287045.1 Carcharhinus amblyrhynchos
CTCTCTCTCTCGCTCTGTGTCTCTCTCTCTCTCTCGCTCGCTCTGTGTCTCTCTCTCTCTCTCTCTCGCTCTGTGTCTCTCTCTCTCTCTCTCGCTCTGTGTCTCTCTCTCTCGCTCTCGCTCTGTGTGTCTCTCTCTCTCGCTCTGTGTCTCACTCTGTGTCTCTCTCTCTCTCTCGCTCTGTGTCTGTGTCTCTCTCTCTCTCGCTCTCGCTCTGTGTCTCTGTCTCTCTCTCTCTCTCTCTCGCTCTGTGTCTCTCTCTCTCTCTCTCGCTCTGTGTCTCTCTCTCTCTGTCTCGCTGTGTGTGTGTCTCTCTCTCGCTGTGTGTCTCTCTTTCTCTGTCTCGCTGTGTGTGTGTCTCTCTCTTGTGCTGTGTGTGTCTCTTTCTCGTGCTGTGTGTCTCTTTCTCGTGCTGTGTGTCTCTTTCTCTCTCGCGCTGTGTGTGTCTCTCTCTCTCTCGCTGTGTGTGTCTCTCTTTCTCTCTCTCTCGCTGTGTGTCTCTCTTTCTCTCTCTCGCTGTGTGTCTCCCTCTCTGAGGAAACAAAAGTGGAGGTTCCAGTTGCCCTGGCTGAGATAATTTATCAGCTCTCCAGTGACTGGGTCTGCATTGTGGAACCTCTCGACTGGTGTGTCTCAGTTCCTCTCGGGTTGTGTCCAAACTAAGATGCCTGATAAGTTGCCCACTTTGAAGGCACTGAGGTAAGCACTTTGGGACTGTTTATTTTTGTGGCTGAAATTTCACTTTCTTTTTTTGATCTGTTTGCTGAGTTCACCTTATCCAATGAGAGACCCTCTTACTGAGTGACAAGATAAGATTGCAATGGCTAAAAATATCGATGTGGCAGCAACATATGAAATTACCAAGTCTCACTTCTGCCTTTTTTTGTTTTGCTTTCATGAAAGCTATGAATTGTATATTGAGTGCTGCATTGCACGATTAAAGCAGTTCCCACTCAGCTTAGTGTTCTTCCAGACATGGTCACCCCAAATTTAGTTATGTATCCAAACTCTTAGTTGATAAGCCAGGCATCTTCATACAGTCACACTGGTTGTACAGACCTGCTGACACGTTCTGGCGCTGGTAATGTTCACTGATGTTTGCTTGACTGTAATACATATGGATTGCCACATCCAATGGATCGAAACTCTACAGTGCTGAAGGGGGCCATTCGGCCCATCGATTGTGCACCAACAAGAGTCCCACCCAGGCCCTTTCCATGTAACCCCAGGTATTATCCTCCTAGTCCCCCTGACAATAAAGGGCAATTTTCCGTAACCAATCCAGCACATCTTTGGACTGTGGGTGGAAACCGGAGCACCCGGAGGAAACCCGTGCAGACATGGGGAGAATGTGCAATCACCCAAAGCTGGAATTGAACCCAGATCCCTTGAGGCAGTAGTGCTAACCTCTGTGTGCCACCGTGCTGCCCAGTTAGGTCACTTAGGGATGGGTGATTATGTGATAAATTTGGTTGGAGGCATTGAAGGAAAGGCAGAGGGAAATACTGTGTTGGGGAGGGATGCATTAAGAGTTAAGAACTTTGTACAGAGCTTTGATTCTAGCGGAGTGGGATATTGGGAGGTAGAATGTCTTTGAAACTTTGAAGGGCAAGTTGATGCCAGTTCATCGAAGCACTCTGGTTGCTGCTATTACTTAAATTTTTAACAATATTCAGTGGTGGGAGGTCAGAGGACGATGAGCTGGTCCTGCGTCTAGAAATACAACAGAAGTGATCAGAAGAATGTTTTCCGCTGCAGACTTAATCGTCAAAGCTATTGGGACTGGGAATTTTATGGAGCATTGTGTTGTGGAGGCAAAAAAAGGGTTTGGTGCGAAAGAAGAAACCAAGCTTCTTGCTGACTCTGGCAATAGAGGAAGTTAGGGATCTGGTGACCTGACAGAATTAAGCACATTAGTCGTTGTGCAAAATAATAGTGGAGACCACGGAAGTGGCTCGACCTTCGAGACACAGGAAATGTCTCCTGAGAAAATGAAGCAACAGACTTGAATTGTTCAATTCAGAACGCAGAGGAGAACAGAATAAATGGATTCAGAAGACTGATGTCAAGGACAGTCAGTCAGCCTTGCCTCGACTGGATTTCAGCCCTTCTGTCCGGGTTTACACCAAGGCTGTAATGAGGTTTTGAGCCAAGTGGTCCTGGTGGAACCCAGACTGAGCATTGGGAAGTAGATTATTGGTGATTAAACGCTGCTTGACAATTTCCATCACTTTGATGACCGAGAATAGACTGATGGGCTGATAATTGATCGGATCAGTTTTGTTCTGTCTTTTTGTGGACAGGATGTGGAGATGCCGGTGTTGGACTGGGGTAAACACAGTAGGAAGTCTGACAACACCAGGCTTAAGTCCAACCGATTTATTTGATAGTAAACTCGCAAGCTTTCGGGATTTGCCTCTCCATCAGGCGTCCAATTGTTGGCCACCTTAAGATTTGAATAGCAGGTTAGGTGCAAAGATTCGCATTCTAATCAGTAATCTGTAAACTGTCTGTGCTTTATCTGCTCTGTCTGAGGCCAGAACTCTCCATTCACCTGACGATGGGGCAAACCCCGAAAGCTTGCGAGTTTACTATCAAATAAGTCGGTTGGACTTAAACCTGGTGTTGTCAGACTTCTTATTATTTTTGTGGACAGGACAGACCTGGGCAATTTTCCACTGTCAGGTAGATGCCAGTACTGTACTGTAACCGCCTGGTTAGTTCTGGAGCTTCAATCTCCGCTGCAGATGAATCATCCTTGACACTTCCAGCTGAAGATGGTTGCAGATGTTTCAGCTTTGTCTTTGACATTCAAGAAGGCTGAGAGTGAAGTATTTGACCAACCTGCTCCGAGATGAAGCTTGATATTATGGTTGGAATAGTTGAACAAAGGGGACAATGAAATTTTAATCTTTTCACTGGATGTGAGCACTGGGGGAGGTGATGGCCCAGTGACATTATTGCTTGACTACTAACCCGGAAACTCAGCTAATGTTCTGGAGACTCAGGTTCGAATCCCACCACAGCAGATGGTGGAATTTGAATTCAGTAAAAAATATCTGGAGTTAAGAATCTGTTGATGACCATGAATCCATTGTCGGAAAAACCCACCTGGTTCATTAATGTCCTTTAAGGAAGGAAATCTGCCGTCCTTACCCGGTCTGGCCTACGTGTGAGTCCACAGCTACAGCAGTGTGGTTGACTTTCGACTGCCCTCCAATGGCAACTCAGGATGGGCAATAAGTACTGTAAGGAGTCTCACGACACCAGATTAAAGTCCAACCAGTTTATTTAATGTGTTTACCCCAGTCCAACGCCAGCATCTCCACATCAGTAAATACTGGCCAGCCAGCATGTCCCACGAATGAATTAAACAGAAATTGTTGTGCATCCCCCCTCATTGCGCCTAAAAATGTGGGGCTGGGGGTGAATCATTGTATTGCTGCAGTTCGTGTTGAAGGTAAATTGCCAATATTGTTAAGAAGTGTGTCCCTGGGTCAAAATCCTGGAAATGACGGAACAGCATTGTTTTCATGTCAGTTTGCTGTGTGCTTTGGAGGGGTGGTGGTGCTCTCATGCATCTGCTGTACAGTGTCAGAGGCTGGGGTCTGGAAGGTGCTGTCTTAAGGAGCCTTGGTGAGTTGCTGCAGTGCAACTTATCTCTAGTGCACACTGTTGCCATTGGCTGTCAGTCAGTGCTGTTACGCCCTGATGGTTTCGAGCTTCTTCAGTGTTGAAGCTGCATTCATCCAGGCAAGTGGAGAGCATATTACCCCCTGCCTTGCTGCTGCTCTCCCCCTTTTTCTAAATTTTACCTCCAACCCATTCCCCCCCTCCTCTCCCCAACATCTTCATCTGTTACAGCTTCTCTGCCGTTTGACTATTGGCATCCTTCATCTCTCGATGGACTGCCATTCGCAGCCTTTTCCCGTGGTTTCTGTGGCTATGACTCATCTTTCATTCCCTCACCCTGCAGTATAAATATCTCCTACTTTCTATGCCTTTTAGTTTTGACAACGGGTAACTGGACTCGAAAGGTCAGCTCTTTTCTATCCTTACTGCCAGACCTGCTGAGATTTTCCAGCATTTTCTCTTTTGGTTTCAACATTCCACCACACTCCTGACTTGTGCCTTGTAAATGGTAGACAGGCTTAGGAGAGTCAGGAGGTGAGTTACTCTCTGGAGGATTCCCATCCTCTGGCCTGCTTTTGTAGTCATGATGTGGAGATGCCGGCATTGGACTGGGGTAAACACAGTAAGAAGTCTCTCAACACCAGGTTAAGGTCCAAGCAGTTTATTTGATTGTAATCCCACAGCTTTCGGAAACGGTGTTCCTTTGCCAGGTGTGTGGAAGGTTCTTCCTTGTGTGAAGAGAACCTTCCACACATCTGATGAAGGAACACAGTTTGCGAAAGCTTGTGGGATTATTATCAAATAAACTGGTTGGGCTTTAACCTGGTGTTGTGAGACTTCTTACTGCTCTTGTAGCCACAGTATTTATATGGCTGGTCCAGTTCAGTTTCTAGTCAATGGTAATCCCCCCCTGGATGTCGGTAGTGGATTCAGTGATGGTAATGCCATTGAATGTCAAGAAACGATGGTTAGATCCTCTCTTGTTGGAGTTGGTCTTTGCCTGGCACATGTGTGGCATGCATGTTACTCGCTGCCACCTTTAATCTCAACCAAGATGTAGATTTGAGTTGGAGGGAAAAAAATTGTCAGTTTGGGAGAGCTGAGCTGTACAAACATGACAGAGGATAGATGCAAAGGAGAAGTTACAAGACATAACTTTGGCAAGGGACCAGAAAAAACATCTGGTAGAACTAAAATTGAAGCCCATGAGATTAAAGAGGCAATGGAGCAGGGAGTAATGATGGAGTTGTTTTTCAAATTGGAATATATTAGTGTTGCCACGGGTCAGAATTGAGTCCACATTGCTTTTTGACATGTTAACGTGCTGGGATTGGCCATTTTGGCCACAATTACAAAATTTGCAGATGGCACAAAACTCAAATGCCATAAGCACTTCCAGCAGAAAGAGAGTTCAGGAGATCGGAGGGAAGCTGGGGTAAAATGAGTAGACGCAACGGATAAAATTTTAGGTAGGGGGCTAAAATTTGAAGGGTAAGATGCTCTTTCGGAGAATCGGTGCAGTCTCGATGGAATAACAGCCTCCTGCACTGTAGGAATTCTGTGGTTTAGGAACACAATGATTTGTAGGTTTTTTAACACTGGCCTTTGAAGGTGGCAGGATGAGTTGAGGAGATTGTTAAAAAAGCATTTTCAGGTCTTTGACTTTTAAATTGAGGCATTGAGCAGGAAAGCAAGGTAGTTGTGCTTTTTTTTTAATGTAGAGCTAGTCTGTGTCCAACTGGACAGTTGTGGAAAATCCTGGGTACCATACTTTATAAAGTATGCCAATGCCTTGGTTGTCTGATGAGGAAAGGTGGGACACAGTAGGCTTGTATCTGCTGGAGTTTAGAAGAGCTAAGAGGCGACTTGATTAAACATACAAGATCCTGAGGGCTCTTAACAGGATGGACGTGGAGAGGATGTTTCCTCATGTGGGTGAACTTGGTACCGGGGGCCACTGTTTAAAAATAAGAGGTTGCCCATTCAGAAAAGATGAGACATCTTGTCTATAGTTCGTCTTTTGGAACCCTCTTCCTCAAAAGGCACCGGAAGCAGAATCTTTGAATATACCTAAGGCACAGCTAGATAGTTCCTCGAGAAGCAAAGGGGTGGAAGGTTATTGGGGGTAGGCAGTAATGTAGAGTTGAGGTTACTGTTAATGGCAGGTGGGGCTGAATGGCCTACACTGCCTTCCAGTTTGTAGAGGCAATTTACTGGAGTGGTAGCAGGGATGAAAGACTTCAGCTTACGTAAAAAGATTCCTTGGAGTAGAGCAGATTAAGGGGAAATTTGATTGAGTCCTTGAAAATCTTGGAAGGTTTTGATAAAATAAAAAAGAGGAAACTGTAGGGATTCTATGTTGCTGTGTGTATAAATTGTCCCTCACTGCTCTAAGATGGTTCCAAGTCAGGAGTGTGGTGGAATGTTGAAACCAGAAGAGAAAATGCTGGAAAATCGCAGCAGGTCTGGCAGTAAGAATAGCAAAGAACTGACCTTTCGAGTCCAGATGACCCGTCATCAAAGCTAAAAGGCGTAGAAAGTGGGAGATATTTATATTGCAGGGTGAGGGAATGAAAGATGAGTCATAGCCACAGAAACCAGGGGAAAAGGCTGCTAATGGCAGTCCATCGAGAGAATAAAAGCTGTGAATGGTCAAATGGCAGAGAAGCTGAGATCAGAGGGCAAACTGTGACAGGTGAAGATATTGGGGTGGGGGGAATGGGTGATAGGTAAAATTTAGAAAAGTGGGGGGGGAAGAGGCAGCAAAGGCAGGGTGCAATATGCTGTCCACTTGCCTGGATGAATGCAGCTTCCACAGTTAAGAAGCTCGACACCATCCAGGGCATAACAGCGTGACTGAGCCAATGGCCACAGTTTTCAATAAAGATGCAGTGCAGCAACTCACCAAGGCTCCTTAAGACAGCACCTTCCAGAGCCCAGCTTCTGATACCGAGCGTTGGGAAGTGGATTATTGGTGATTAAATGCTGCTTGATGATTTCTATCACTTTGATGACCGAGAATAGACTGATGGGGTTGATAATTGACCGGATTAGATTTGTTCTGTCTTTTTGTGGACTGGGCAGACCTGGGCAATTTTCCACTGTCAGGTAGATGCCAGTACTGTACTGTAACCGCCTGGTTAGTTCTGGGGAGAAGATGAAGAGGAAGGCCTGGGTGGGATGCTCTTTGGAGAGTTGGTGCAGGCTTGATGGGCTGAATGGCCTCTCTATGCACTGTAGGGGTTCTGTGGTCTATTTTGCACCATGCATCAGCCACCGAGACAGTCTTGGGAAATTCTGTGTTACCATTCTCCTGATGGATGCGCTTCCCCTAAAAGGAAACTGTTTCCAATAGTGGAAGGTTTGGTAACCTGGATGCGCAGATTGAATGTAGTTGACAAAAGGACCAGCGGGAAACACAAGTAGAAATCTTCCTTAGCATTGTAGTTGATGTTTGGGAATGCAGTGTCTGACACGGAAGCAGATTCAATAATAACTTCCAACTGAAAATTAAAGACTGGGTGAAAAAAGTTTTGTCGTTTATGGGGAAAGAGCGAGGGTGGTGGGACTAAGTGGATAACACTTTCAGAGAGCCAGCATGGACACGGTGGGGCGAATATCTGGAGTTGGGATGTCTTGTTGAAGTTGTACAAGGCATTGGTAAGGCCACACTTGGAATACTGTGTACAATTCTGGTCAACCTGTTATAGAAAGGATATTATTACACTAGAGAAGTTTTACTAGGTTGCTACTGGGACTTGATGGATTAAGTTTTAAGGAGAAGCTGGATAGACTGGGACTTTTTTCTCTGGAGTGTAGGAGGTTGAGGGGTGATCTTATAGAAGACTATAAAATAATGAGGGGCATAGACAAGGTAGATAGTCAATATCTTTTCCCCAAAGGTAGGGGAGTCTAAAACTAGAGGGCATAGGTTTAAGGTGAGAGGGGTGAGATACAAAAGTGTCCAGAGGGGCAATTGTTTCACACAGAGGGTGGTGAGTGTCTGGAACAAGCTGCCAGAAGTAGTAGTAGAAGGGGATACAATTTTATCTTTTAAAAAGCATTTAGATAGTTACATGGGTAAGATGGGCATAGAGGGATATGGGTCAAATGCGGGCAATTGGGATTAGTTTAGGGATTTTTTTAAAAAAAAAAGGGCGGCATGGACAATTGGGCTGAAGGGCCTGTTTCTGTGCTGTAAATATTTATGACTCTGAATAATCCCAACAGTGCAGAAGAGGCCATTCAGACCATTGAGTTTGCACCAACTCTCAGATAGAGTATCTTACCCAGGCTCGCTCTCCCACCCAATCACCTTAACCCCACACGTTTACTGTAACTAATCCCACTAACCTACACATCTTGGGACACTAAGGGGCAGTTTTGCACGGTCAATCCATCTAACCCGCACCTCTTTGGACTATGGGAGGAAACTGGAGCACCTGGAGGAAACCCACACAGACACGGGAGAACATGCAACCTCCACACAGTCACCTGAAGCCAGAATCAAATCCAGGTCCATGATGCTGAGGTAGAATGCTAACCACTGTTCCCCTCCAGACGTATTGGACTGGTAAGCAGGGCTAAGGAGTTGAGCTGCTACCCTGACCTAATCAAATGAGTCTGTCCCTTGGGGTTAAGTTGCTTGTTGCTAGCTATTTTGCAAATTCAGATGATAAAACAGCACAAAAGTTAGAGAATTAGTATAATGTAGAACTTGGGACAAGAAATGAAGAAAGATCTGTGATAACTTTGTGGGTGTTGATGCCTGTGTATCCTGTAGGCCATGTATAAAATGTAAATGAATATCAGCAGTATTATGGATGTCTATGTCTTGTTGTCCTGATGTTAGGATTTATGGAGACGTCAGCACCAATGATCATCCCTTGTGAACCCCAGACCCACAAGATTCGGACAGGGATGAATGAGGAAGCTATGTGCTACTTTAATTTGATTACCATTGGCTAGATTACCAAGATTTATCGATCTCTTAACACCCTGTCACCCAAGCTTGGACTCAGCAGGAGAGCAGATAGATAACTGAGGTGAGGTCAGGTTCCCGAAGACTGATCCAGTTGCCTGAGACAGTTGAGGTTGTCAAGAGCACCCAGGATTGTAGTTTGATATTAATAAAAGGACAGTTCGCTGCTGATGGGAGCCCTGCGTCACTGAGACTGTTGTGCTAGCAGTTGGGACTTAGAATTGTTGAATTTGAAAAGTTTGAGTATTATCAGTGTTAAGAGTTGTAGAGACAGCAGCTGAATATAAGCGCGAGTAGGGAGAGCGAGGTGTTTGTGCTAAAATAGATCAAAGTGAAGTGTTTTGACAAAACGAAGTTGCACAGGAGGGTGAGTGCTGTGTGGTGGCTGCAGGACGGAAAAGCTTGTGGTCACTTGTGTGATCCAAGGCAAACACTTCTGTACTATCTGTGACTGTAGGAGCTCTAGCTCAGAATTGTTGAGCTGGAGGCTGAGCTGCTGACACAGGGCGGGTGGAAGTTACCCGGACACTTCGTTCTTTGGTATAGGGCTGTCGTATTTGGTTAGGGACAGGAGGGTGCGGCTGAGCACTGGGTAGGTATGGGTGGGGGGAGCTGGAGGAACCTCGCCCCTCGACGTTGTTTGACAGGTTTGAGATTCTTGCAGCCTGGATAGATGAGAACGGGGATGCAAGGTGGATAAGTGGACTGATCGTGGCGCCCAGGTACAGGGAACCGTTCAAGGGGAGTTGATCAGAATGTGGTCAGACAGTTTATTCAGGCAGATAGACACAGTACGCTGCAGCTGAAGGTGAGAATCCAGAAGGCTGTGTCACCTGCCCAGTGTCAGGGTCAGCACCTCTGCTCTGGACTGGAGAGGAGCTTGCAGAGAGAGTGGGAGGATCTGTGTCATGGTTCATGTAGGTACCAGTGACACAGGTAGGACTAAGAAACTGGTTCCGCTTAGACCCTGAGGCAGCTTGAGCTAAACTATGAAGAAAAACCTCAGAGATAGTACTCTCTGGATTGTTAGCTGAGCAGTGAGCAATTGGAGTGGAGCGAATCAGGTTAGAGTTAAATGTGTAGCTCAGAGATTGGTGTGGGAGAACTGGGTTCCAATTGATAGGGCATTGGCACCAGTGCGGGAAAGTGGGAGCTGTACAGTTGAGATAATTTCACCCGTAATCTACCGGGTATGGACCGAGGGCAGGAAGATGGGATTAGAAAGGATACCAGGGTGTCCTCAGGCTGGCATGGACAGGATGGGCTGAATGGCTTCCTTCTGTGCTGTAACTTTGCTATGGTCTCCTATGGTTCACCTCAGCCATATGGGGACCAGTGTTCTGGCAAGTTATATAGCTATCTGGCAGAAACAGCGTCCAACTGTATGTTTCAGAGGGTAGCGAAGAATGAATAGTTGAGTTTTGGGGCAGCACGGTGGCACAGTGGTTAGCACTGCTGCCTCACGGCTCCAGGGACCTGGCTTCAATTCCCACCTTCAGCCATTGTCCATGTGGAGCTTGCATGTTCTCCCCATGTCTGCGTGGGTTTCCTCCGGGTGCTCTGGTTTCCTCCCACACACTTCAAAGTTGTGCAGGCTAGGTGGATTGGCCATGCTAAGTTGCCCCTTAGTGTCAGGGAGATTAACAGGGTAAGTACTTGGGGTTACAGGAATAGGGCCTGGATGGGATTGATGTCGGCGCAGGCCCGATGGGCCAAATGGCCTCCTTCTGCACTGTAGGGATTCTATGATACAGCGTTAGAGAGGGCTTTAAACTAAGAAGTGAGGGGCAAAGGATCAAATGAGAAAGAATAAAGGGCAGTAAGGGAAATGGTAATCAGTGTGACAGGAAGGGACTGACTGTAAGAACTTGAGATTGCACCCACAGATGAGGTTAGAGGGTGCAAAAGTAGTAAAAACAATTAAAGGCACTTAGAGTTGTACAACACAGAAAAGGCCCTTCGGTCCATTAAGTCTGTATTAACAATAACTCCACTAAAGGCACGCTGATCCCATTTTCCAGCGTTTGTCCAGATCCTTGAATTTTATGATGCTTCAAGTGCTCATCCAAATATTTTTTAAATGTTCTAAAGTTTCTGGCCTCCACTACCTTCCCAGGCAGCGCATTCCAGGTTCCCACCACCCTCTGAGTGAAAAATGTTTTTCTCAAATCCCCTCTGAATCTCCTGCCCTAAAACTGTGCCCCCTCGAGACTGACCCCTCAACCAAGGGGAACCCAGGCTTCCTATCCACCCTGTCCACACCTCTCACAACCCTCAGTCCTGTTCCCCCCCACCCCCTCAGCCTTCCCTGCTCTGGAGAAAACAATCCAGGTCTACGTAGTCTCTGATAGCTCAAACGTGCAAGGCATTCACAACAGGGTAGATGAACTGATGGCACAAAAAGAAGTAAATAAGTATTATTTAAGACCAGGGACTAAATATTTGAGATTTAGGGAGGATAAGCAGAAAGGAAAAAGAGTTGGGATAGTCTGTTAATAAAGGATGAGATCAGTATTTTAACAAGAGAGGATCTTGGAAAGGAATATCGAGGATTGGTTTGGACGAGTTAAGAAGCAGCAAGGGGCAGTATATGTTGGTAGGAATTGTTTACAGACCATCGAACAGTGACGGTAATGTAGGGCAAGGTAGAAGTCAGGAAATTAGAGGTCAGTGTAACAACAGTGCTACAGAGACTATGGACTCTCTGGATTTACATATGGACTGGATAAACCTAACTAATGCTGTGGAGGACAGATTCCTGGAACTTGTGTAAAATGGTTTCCTAGAGAAAAGAAAATGCTTTTTTTTAAAGTTTATTTATTAGTGTCACAAGTAGGCTTTACTTTAACACTGCGATGAAGTTACGGTGAAATTCCCCCAGTCGCCACAATCTGTTGCCTGATTGGGTCATAGAGGTTTACAGCATGGAAACAGGCCCGTCAGCCAACTTGTCCATGTTGCCCTTAATGTTTTTTTGAACACCTAAATTAATCCCAATTGCCCGAGTTTGGCCCATATCCCTCTATACCCATCGTACCCATGTAACTGTCTAAATGCTTTTTAAAAGACAAAATTGTACTCACCTCTACTACTACCTCTCGCAGACGCTCACCACCCTCTGTGTGAAAACATTTGCTCCCTAACCAGCTCATCTTTCAGACTGTGGGAGGAAATCGGAGAACCGGGAGGAAACGCATGCAGACACAGCGAGAACGTGCAAACTCCACACAGATAGTGACCCAAGCCTGGAATCGAACCCGGGTCCCTGGCCCTGAGAGCAGTAGTGCTAACCAGTGTGCCGTCCAATTGTAGAAAAACTACAGCTCAAACAGGCCCTTCAGCCCACAAGTTGCGCTGATCATTTCTCTACCTACTAGGCTTACCTATAACCCTCAATCCTATTAATAGAATCATAGAAAAACTACAGCACAAACTGGCCCTTCGGCCCACAGGAATCTCATGAATGAGAGAAGATTTAATTTGAATCATAGAAATTTTTTTATGGGATTCAGCGGGGTTGATGAGGGAGAATGTTTCCCCTGGCTTGGGGATATCTCAAACCAGGGGGCGCAGACTCTGAGGAAGGAGGAGAGCAGGAGGAATTTCTTAACCGGCGAACCTTTGGAATTCTCTACGCCTGTGGCTGAGTCCCAACTCAGTTCAACGTTCAAAACAGATCTGTAGATTTCTGGATGATAAAGACATCAAGGGATATGGAGATAGTGTGAGAAAATGGTGTTGTTGTAGAAGATTAATCATGATCTCGTTGAGTGGCAAAGCAAGCTTGAGGGCTGACTCTGATGACAGGAACAGACATGCTTTTTGCTTTAGCTTGTCGTTGAGTTGAGCAAAATTGGAAGGGACAAGTGTTGAACAGATAAAACTCGGTTCTCTAAGAAGGCAGGGTTACTGGAGATGATGGTCATATGGTGATTTAAAGAGGAAGGTACGAATGATGCAAAAGTGAGAAGAGGAAGCAGTGCACCTACTAAGTAATGTACTTTCACTTGCTTTCCGGCGTTGTGAAAGAATTAAAACAGGAATTAGTGATGATCGCTGTTGGAAGATCCCGGCAGTATCAACATGGTGTGCGTGGATTGTCAGGAGCTTTGGTGATTCTCCCTGGATGAAGCTGTGTGATACACCTCGGCATTGGATGGCTTTGTAACTGCCTGATCTGGTGGAATGGCTTTCCAAAGCAGGTAGACGGCGTTTCAGTCTGTTTGACCACAGTAACTAATCGACTCTCCTCGCTGGTACCTCATTCAGTGAGTGAGTGCGAGAGGAAACTGGACAGAGGTGTGCCGCCAAACAGCAGTGGGGTTGGAGGAAGTAAGATTGAGTTTAATTATGGTTGAGTGAAGTAGAGAGAGGAAGAGAGAGTTTTTATTTAAAAAGTAGAGTTTGGAAACTTCCCTAAAGCATTGAAACCTTCTACTGGATGTTTTCAGAAGGAGGTGGTGCCCCCCCCCCCCCCCCCTTACAATCCTCACATCTAAAGCAGGTTTTAGATAACGTCACAGAGAACACACCATGGAAGCAGGCCCTCTGGCCCAGCTGGTCCATATTGACCAGGTCCCCTCCCAGCACAGTGGTTAGCACTGCTGCCTGTCAGTGCAGTTCTTACTGTGCTTACCGCAGTCCAACGCCAGTATCTCCACATCATGGCTTCACAGCGCCAGGGAGCCGGGTTCGATTCTTAGTATCACAATACTAAGTATGAGAGAGAATATCAAAAAAACTTCACACTGTTTGTGTGAAGTTTCCTCCAGCTGCTCAAGCTTCCTCTTCCACTCCAAAGCTGTGCGGGTTAGCTGGATTGGCCATGCTAAATTGCCCCTTACAGTCAGGGAGAGTAGCTCGGGTAAATGTATAGGTTATGGTGATGGGGCCTGGATGGCATTCTGGTCAGGGCAGACTTGATGGGCCGAATGGCTGCCTCCTGCACTATAGGATTCTATGATGAATTGCCCATGTTTGTCCCATAATTCTTGCTCATCCATGTACTTATCCAAATGCTTTTTAAATGTTGCTGTTGTACCTACCTCAACCACTTTGTTTGGCAGCTCATTCCATACACTGCCACCTGTGCAAATTAGAGAGTAGGTGGGGGATAGAATGCCTTGAAGCCAGGTGTGCAATCTGTGCACGACCAGGCACCCTAACTTCTCTTGTAATCCATCCCACAACACGGTCAGTGATTCATGCACTATACCCTCCATGGGCCATTGAGCACACAACCCTGCATGATGTATACACGCGTCTATCTCTGGGCATTGCAGTACATTCACCTTATGGGCACATTCCCTCGTCGCATCTGAATTTAACATGCAATATCTTGGAGGGTTGTGGGCTTGAAGAAGATTACAGTGATAGGGGTGGCTGCGACAGTGGAACATGTTCCGCGTCTCCTGTGTGGACAGAAAATCGAATGGGCAATCATAGAATCCCTACAGTGCAGGAGGAGGCCATTCAGCCCATCAAGCCTGCACTGACGACAATCCCACCCAGGCCCTATACCTGCAACTCCCATACTTACTCTACTTGTCCCCCTGACACTGAGGGTCAATTTAGCACGGCCAATCCACCTAACCCGCACATCTTTGGAGTGTGGGAGGAAACCTGAGCACCTGGACGAAACCCACGCAGACACAGGGAGGATGTGCAAACTCTACACAGGCAAGTTCTAGAAATGGCTGGAGGATAGAGGAACTTAGTGTATAACTGCAGAGAAACAGAGAGTGAGAGATACAGTGCATCAGCATGTGGTAGAGAGAGAGACAGTTATTGGAGGGAAAGACTGACGGAAAGCCTGGGACAGAAGCAGAGGGGAAGATGGCTGACGGATTTAGTTCACTTTGATCGATGTGGAGTTTGTTTGGGAAAGGGCAGCCAGAGGCGGAGATTAATGGCAGTCAACCTTCTGCAAATAAGACCTTCTGCAAATAATAACCTTCTGCAATATCTGAATAAAATCTGGATTAAGATTTGGAACCAACTGTAGTGTGAAGTTCAATTCCCAATAATCTCCTTTGTGTTCTTGCCAGATGGTTTGCTGTTGTTTAACCTCTACAACTGGAGATCTTCACCTGAGGAAGAAACTCCTGTTTTTGAACATTTGTTGTAAAAACAGACTAACCATTGTGGCATTTTCACATGAGGGGAGATGGAGAGTGGAGTGATGGTGCCATTGGGCTGATAATCCAAGGCCCAGGTTAATGCTGTGGGGATACTGCAGTTGGTGGAATTTGAATTGAATTAATAAATCTGAAATTGAAAGCCTGTCTCAGTAATGGTGACCATGAAGCTACCTGGTTCAGTAATGCTCATTAGGGAAGGAAATCTGCCATCTTTACCTGGTCTGGCCTCCAACTGACTCCACAGCAATGTGGTTGACTCTTCTCTGACAAGTGACTCAGTTCAACAGCTGTTAGGGATGGGTAGGAAATGGTGGCCTTGGCTGAGGCACCCACATCCCAGGAAAGAATAAAGAGAGACATAAAATGACGTCTGAAGGAGTGTGTAAAGTACCGGTACAGTTCTGGGAATGTCGGACCAGGCTGTTGAATCTCTGAAACCTGTTTACCTCAACCCTTATTACTTTTGCATCATAATCTCGTATCCTTATCTCTCAAAGATCTCTATCATCGTAGCTCTAATTGTCACAACATCTGTGAACTTTACACATAGAAAGTAGGCCACTCGGCCCTTTATTACGATTGTGGCTGATCATCCAACTCAATATCCTGGTTTCCCCCCTCCCCCATAACTTTTGATTTCCCTTTTGCCTCAGGAGCTTTATTTAACTGCTTCTTGAAAACAGACAGTATTTTGGCCTCACTGCTTGCTGTGACAGTGAATTCAACAGGGTGACCACTCTCTGGGTGAAGAGATTCCTCCTCATCTCGATCTTAAACCATTGAACGAAGTCTCATAACCACAGGTTAAAGTCCAACAGGTTTTTTTGGAATCACAAGCTTTCGGAACGCTGCTCCTTCGCCAGGTGAGTGGAGAGTTGGGTTCACAAACCCGGCATATGTAGGCATAGACTCAATTACAAGATAATGGTTGGAATGCAAGCCTTAGCAGGTAATAAAGTCTCTGCCTTGTAGAGACTTGATTCCCTGGTAAGACTCGCCTGATGAAGGAACAGTGATCCAAAAGCTTGTGTTCCCAATAAACCTGTTGGATTTTAACCTGGTGTGGAGACTTCTTACTGTGCCCACCCCAGTCTGTTGCCAGCATCTCTACATCTAAACCATTGAGGAAGAGAGAAATGCAGAACTCTGCTGCCCTTTGAAGAAATGCATCCTAACTAGTTTTGAGTTTACTATGTTCCTTGTTGCATCACACGCACACACACCCCTCCCCCCAAGAGGAATTAATTTCTCTTTCTATTTTAGTGACTTTGTTGTTTTATTAAATCACATCTCAACCGTTGATACTCAGAACTACCAATCATGTTTCTGCAATATGCCTTCATAATATTATCCTTCAAGCCCCATTATCATCCTGGTGACTCTGCTGAAGGGTTTTGGCTTCAAGCCGGAAGGAGATTTTTAAAAGAAATACTTTAGGAGAGATGTGAAGGCATTTAGAGTGCAGAAAAAATTTCCAGGAATAGTCCCAGTGATGAAGGATTTCTATTGTGTGGGTAGATTGGAGAAGTTGGGAATGTTCTCTTTGGAGAAGAGGGGATTTGATAGAAGTATTCAAAATCATGAGGGATCTGGACGGAATAGATCAGGAAAAGTTATTCATCTGAAGGAAAGATCGTGGACGAGAGGGCACAGATTTGAGGTAGTTGGCAGTGGTGACACAAGGAGAAACCTTTTCACACACTGAGCGGTTAAGGCCTGCAATCTGCTGCCCAGAGGAAATTGGATTATCATTTGGAAAGGAAGAATATACAGATTTATTGGGAAGAAGATGGGAATGTGGCATTGGATGTATTACTCAGAGTGTCTGAGTGGATATAATGGACCTAATGGTCCCCTATGCTGAAACAATTCTGTAATTCAGTAATTTACTGAACAGCACAGTGGTTAGCGCTGCTGCCTCTCAGCTCCAGGGACCTGGGTTCAATTCCAGCCTTGGGTGACTGTGTGCAGAATTTCCACATTCTCCCTGTGACTGTGGATTTCTTCTAGGTGCTCCAGTTTCTTCCCACAGTGCGAAGATGTTTGGGTTAGGTGGATTGGCCATGCGAAATTGCCCCTTAGTGTCCCATGACGTGTCAGATAGGGGGAATTAGTGGGGTAAATGTGTGGGGTTACGGGGATAGGCTGGATACGAGCCTGAGTAAAGACGCTCTTTCGGAGAGTCAGTGCAGACTTGCTGGGCCGAATGGGCTGTCTTTGACCATTGCACAGATTTTGGCCTCAATTACAAACTTCTTGACCATATTTCCAACTCCACTGCCCAGCTTCTTAATAAAGACGTTGAAAAATGGTGAGCCTAGGACCCATCCCAGTGTCTCTACGCTGAACTCTATCTGTTACCTTTGGACCCACTCTAGCTGAGTGTTATGATAAGACTCCAGCTTCCAGCAGGGACAATTAAAGCTGGTGTTTGGTACTTAGCCCAATCATTTCCTGTGATGAAGGCATGTCGTCAGACTGTTATTAAATCAAACGCAAATTAGTCAGGCTTGTTATATTGCTGCTGGTGTCCAAATCGTTGAGATTAGTTTGCCATTGCCAACTCCATAATACACTTGGCTAAAAATCTGCATCTCTGGGTGGCTCAGCGGTTGGTACTGCTGCCTCTCAGCGCCAGAGGCATGGGTTTGATTCCTGGCTCGGGTCACTGTGCAGAGTTTGCAAGTTCTCCCCATGTCTGCATGGGTTTCCTCTGGGTGTTCTGGTTTCCTCCCACAGTCCAAAGGCGTGCTGATTTGGTAGATTGGCCATGCTAAATTGCCCCTTAGTGTCAGGGGGACCAGCTAGGGTAACTGCATGGGGTCATGGGAATAGGACCCTGGATGGGGATTGTTGTTGGTGCAGACTTGATGGGCCAAATAGCCGCCTCCTGCACTGTAGGGATTCTGTAGTTCTGAGTTGTGTTGCACAAACTTGAACGCAAGCCAGATTTCAGCTCCCTGCCACAAGTGCTCCTTTAAACTGTAATCATGTACCTCGCATTCTGTGCATGTTGCCATCAAGATTACAAGCATCAAGTTCAACAACTGAGTACAAAGATTCAAAATTATTTATTTTAAAAACAAATCTTATTAAAAAAATACCAGTGTCGGGATGTAGATTTTTATAGCACATCAGGAAATATAAAACTGGGGAGAAAATTCACAATTTGAATCTTTCTTTCGGTCACTTGTTGTGTGACGTGGGTGCCGCTGGCAAGGCCAGCATGTAATGCCCATCCCTGATTGCCCCTGAGAAGGTGCTGGTGAACTGCCTTGTTTTTGTACTGCTGCAATCCATGTGGTTCCCACACTGCTGTTAGGGTGAGAGTAGCCCTGGGTTTGGACCCAGTTACAGTGAAGGAATGTCGATACACTTCCAACTCAGACTAGGGTTTGGCTTGGAGGTGGTGTCCTTGGATTTGGGGCGTGCAGCTAAAGAGGTTTTGGTATGTTTCTACTAAATCTTGTGGGTGGTACGCAATGTCGCCCTGCATTGGCTAAGCGGGGAGACTAATTGTTGATGGTCCTTATAAAAATGGTTTTGCTGATATAAAGTCTGTTGAAACTTGGGTGTTTTGTCTCCCTCCAAACTCATGTCAGAAACTCATCCTGCCATTTTTGAGTTTCCACACTCTCAAATTATTATTTTTTTGAAAATTGGTTGCGTTAATCTTTTGGAGTACGTTGCAGAATGTATAATGACCGTCCTGAAACAGTGGTCAACTTGGTGATTCATAATGCCAGAAACTTTGAAGAGCACAAGTTCATTCGTATCTTGTACACAAATTTGATGAATAAACAGATCAACTTGCAATGAGTTTCTGAGAACATTTGGATTCCGCAGAGCATGTTATTTTATCTTGAGTTAGTCTGTAATAAATTTCCCCTGTGGGGGACGGTTTGGGGGATTGTGTTTTCAGCTCTTCTCCGTCAGGGATCATCATACCAGGAAAGAATTGGACTTTCCAAACAGTAAGTGTGGCACAGGTTGTCCAAATTTCTGTTCAGTTGGCTTATGTGGTAGGCACGGGATATGTACGAGATGAGGGGGTTAGCTTATGAAGAGAGATTGAATAGACTGGGTCTGTACTTGTTAGAGTTTAGAAGGCTGAGGCGGGGGGGATTCTTATAGAGACTTGCAAGATAATGAGGGGGCGAGATAGGGTAGAGGTAGAGAGATTCTTCCCGCTTAGGATAGCAGAACTCGAGGGCGCAGCCTCAAAATAAGGGGGTGGGGGGCAGTTTAGAACGGAGTTGAGGAGGAACTTCTTCACTCAAAGGGTGGTGAATCTCTGGAATTCTCTGCCCGTTGAAGTGGTGGAGGCTGCCTCGCTGAATATATTTAAGTCACGGGTAGATAGGTTTCTGATAGACAGGGGAATTAAGGGTTATGGGGAGAGAGCGGGAAAGTGGAACTGATCCACTTCAGATCAGCCATGATCTTATTGAATGGCGGGGCAGGCTCGAAGGGCTAGATGGCCTACTCCTGCTCCTATTTCTTATGTTCTTATGTGCACCCTGCTGCCGTATCAACTTCCTTTAGACTCAGAACTCATCTGATTTGGCCCTGTTGGTCTAGCCTTAAGAACAAAGCTGAAAGGATTGTGTCTTGTGGACTGAAGGGTGCAGCTGGTTAGCACAAGTTAGAAAAACCTAGAGAAATGCCTCAAATGGTAATGCAGTTTGTGTCCAAACCATTTCCTGATTTTTTTTTTAGATGTGCTTAGATTTTTCTGTAAAGTAGTTTCTGGCATGCTGCATTATGTGAATGTAGCCATTTGAATTTAATCTGGGAAAGAACTCCGGAGTAATGATCCATTTCTTGGTAAACTGCCCCCCCGCCGGTTGCCTGGACATCTCACCTCACACTGATAACAGGCACTGGTGATGATGTCAGTTGGCAAAGCCAACATGAAGGCCTGAACCTGAATAAATCCATTCGTACAAAATTAAAACAGCGTGTTCTAACTGTGGGAAGGTTCCAAGGTTGTTGTCTGAACCCCGTTACAGTCTTTTAGATTGCAGCCTTTGTGAGCATTCCATTCTTCCCCAGGTTTCTGATGTTGATAAAGCATTTCTTTCTTTATTCCTTCATGGGATGTGACAGTCACGTTTGTTGCCCGTCCCTTATTGCCCTAGAACTGAGTGGCTTGTTCAGCCATATAAGAATCATAGAATCTGTTCAGTGCAGACTCGAGGAGGCCATTCGGCTCATCGAGTCTGCACCAACAACAATCCCACCCAGGATCTATTCCCATTATCTCTTGTATTTACCCTGTTAGTCCCCCAACGCTCAGGCTATTTAGCACAGCCAACCTACCTAACTTGTGCACCTTTTGGACTGTGGGAGGAAACCAGAGCCCCCAGAGGAAACCCATGCAGACACGGGGAGAACATACAGACTCCACACAGACTGTGACCCCAGTGCAGAATTGAACCCAGGACCCTGCCGCTGAGAGGCTGAAGTTCTAACCCCTGCCACCATGCAGATAAGTCAACCGTATTACTGTAGGTCTAGAGTCACGTGTAGGTCGGACCAGGTAAGGACAACAAATTTCCGTCTGAATAAATCAGATGGGTTTTTATGACAATTGGTGGTCGGTTCATGGTCAGTGTTATTGAGACTAGCTGCTGTGGTGGGATTTGAACCTGTGACCCAGGCTGGGGATTAGCGTAGGCCTCTAGATTACTAGGCCACTGTCTCCTCCCCCAATCTGATTGAAGGTTAAATGCCATGGGGCTCTCAAAGGGTGCTGGTGAGTTGTTTTAACTTGGCTGGGTTCTTGTTATGAGTGGAAATGTATACGCAACTTGCCAACTCCATTTGCAACCATAAACACTTCTGACCGACAGCAAAGATCAGGTTAAACTAACAAACCAGGCTTTGGGTTGGATTCGTTTCTGTGCCGATCAGAGATCCCGATAGAAATGGAGATAAAAGTTCACATCATTTTGTGCAAATTCCTTGTTTAGCTACTCATTCCTTTGAAGGGTTGCTGTTGTAGCTCAACCTGTTCATACTGTATAAAACCCACAGAATCCCTACAGTGCAGTCGGAAGCCGTTCCGCCCATCGAGTCTGCACTGACTGCAATCCCACACAGGCCCTATCCCCATAACCCCATGCACTTAGCCTAGCTAATACCCCTGACACCAAGGGGCAGTTTAGCATGGCCAGTCCACCTAACCCGCCCACACATCTTTGGCGTGTGGGAGGAAACCGGAGCTCCCAGGGGAAAACCTACGCAGACACCGGGAGAACGTGCAAAAACTCCACACAGGCAGTGACCCAAGTCGGGAATCGAACCCGGGTCCCTGGTGCTGTAAGCCAGTAGTGCTCACCACCGTGCCACCACGAAGGGCGCTCCTTGCTTCTCCCGCCGCCCGCCCCGCCTGCTCCCCCACTCGTTCCCGTTTCCCCACCCATTCCCATATGTACTGGCATGCACTTTCTCCAGTGTCATGGATGAAGTTCATATTCTGCCAATGGAAACTGAGCCCTCCTGCTGTGAATGGTAAATTGGGGGTTTCAGCGAGTCTGCGAATGTCACTCACAGCTGAGAATCATTCCAAAAGCTAATTCAGTGAGTCACGTTATTTCACATTCACACCACAGTTATACGCTCTGGTCACGGGGTTTACTATCCCCGTGGATTTTTGTGCAGTGGTGTTAAACATGCTCTTAGAAAATAATTTGGAAGCGCAGTCCATCTCTGATACAAAGTTTCTTTGCATTGAAGTTCAAGGATTTGATTTATTATTGTCACATGCATTAATATACAGTGAAAAATGTTGTTTCTTGCGTGCTATATAGACAAGGCATGCTGTTCATAAAGAAGGAAAGGAGAGAGTGCAGAATGTAGTGTTACAGTCATAGGGTGTAGAGAAAGATTAGCTTAATGCAAGATCCATCCATTCAAAAGTCTGACAACAGGGAAGCTGTTCTTGAGTTGGTTGGTACGTGACCTCAGACTTCTGTATCCTTTTCCCTGCGTTTCTCTGTGTTAAATGGGAGTTTTCATAGAACAGAATCCCTTTAGAAGGAGGCCATTCAATCCATTAAGCCTGCATCCCATCCGCCCTGTTCCCATAATCCCACATATTTATCCTGCTAATCCCCCTGACACTAGAGTCAATTTAGCATGGCCAATCAACCTAACACACACATCTTTGGGACTGTGGGAGGAAACCGGAGCACCCATGCAGACACGGGGAGAATGTGCAAACTCCAATGACCTGAGGT
The DNA here is from genome assembly GCF_965287045.1 of Carcharhinus amblyrhynchos. Classification (NCBI taxonomy): domain Eukaryota; kingdom Metazoa; phylum Chordata; class Chondrichthyes; order Carcharhiniformes; family Carcharhinidae; genus Carcharhinus; species Carcharhinus amblyrhynchos. The sequence continues at coordinate 17,458,261 of NC_137358.1, forward strand.
CTGAATCGAACTTGGATCCCTGGCGCTGAGAGGCAGCAGCCCTAACCACTGTGTCGTCATGCCGCTATTTTGTATGCTATTAGTTCCCAGTTTGCAGGGATTAATAGTGCAGTGGAGAATTATTTACACCACATCTTCACAGCAAGGCTAAAACCAGTAAGAGCAGCTGAAATGTTTCTGCAATAAAAATCCTAATCACTTGACATAATAAATGGATTTGACCCATAAAGTGCTCAGTCCCTCCTGATTTATCTCGGCCACAGTCCAACTCAGCTTTATAGCAAATTGACCCAGCTCTGAAAGTTGACTGCTGATAAAATGGATGCGCACAACAAGAGAGAAATATGCAACCATCTAACTGAGATTTTAGTCAGGAGTGTTAGTGGGTGGCTGATTTCCCACACCAGTTTCTCTGGGGCTTGGAAAAATATCCCAGCAAACATTCCTTGATTTTTGTACTCGTAATCTTGAGTTGTAGCTAGAGAGTGCGTTTTTATCTGGGCAACGCTGGTTGCAAGTCTGGCTTGAGTGACACTTTGTGGGCTTGAGGTCAAAACTCTGTTGTTCATGTCTTGTCTTGCAGCCAGTTCCATCATTCCCTCACCCTCTGTACTCACTGACCTAGCTCGGTCAAGCAATATTTTGATTTTAAAATTCCCATCCATGTTTTAAAACCCCTCCGTGGCCTCTCTCCCCCCTATCTCTGTAATCTCCCCCAACCCCACACCCTCTGAGATATCTGCACTCTTTTAGTTCTGGCCTTTCATGCGCTCCTGATAATTGCTCTACTGTTGATACCTTCAGTTACCTGGGCCCTCAGCTCTGGAACACCTTCCTTACGCCTGTCTGCCTCTCCATCTCTCTCTCCCTGTTTACTTTGATTTGATTTATTATTGTCTCGTATTAGTATACAGTGAAAAGTATTGTTTCTTGTGCGTTATGCAAAGTATACCATTCATAGAGAAGGAAAAGAGAGGGTGCAGAACGTAGTGTTACAGTCATAGCTAGGGTGGAGAGAAAGATCATCTTAATGTGAGGTGGGTCCCTTCAAATGTCTGATGGCAGCAGGGAAGAAGCTTTCTTGAGTTGGTTGGTATGTTGGCACAGAGGTTAGCATTGCTGCCTCACAGCGCCAGGAACCTGGATTGGGTCACTGCCTGTGCGGGTTCTCCCCGTGTCTGTGTGGGTTTCCTCCGGTTTCCCCCCATGGTCTGAAAGATCTGCTGATTAGGTGCATTGACCGTGCTGAATTCTCTCTGTGAACTCAAACAGGTCCTGGAGTGTGGCGATTAGGGGATTTTTCACAGTAACTTCATCGCAGTGTTATTGTAAGCCTTGCTTGTGACTAATGAATAAAAATAATAATGAGTAAAAATGACCTCAGACTTTTGTATCTTTTTCCCGACGGAAGAAGGTGGAAGAGAGAATGTCCGGGGTGCGTGAGGTCCTTGATTATGCTGGCAACTTTTCCGAGGCAGTGGGAAGTGTAGACAGAGTTGATGGATGGGAGGCTGGTTTGCGTGATGGATTGGGCTTCGTTCACGTCCCTTTGTAGTTTCTTGCAGTCTTGGACAGAGCAGGAGCCCATACCAAACTGTGATGCATGCGGAAAGGATGCAGTTGTGTAGCGGTGGGCACGGTTTGTGGTGGCATATTAAGAGCAGCACTCAGCGTATTAAAGTACCGTTGTCCTGAAGCACAGCGCTCCAGAAATACCAAATATTCCTCTGACAACATTGCCATAACCATGTTGTCTCACGTTGCAGTGTGAACAGAATGCTGTGGGTGTTGAACCGGCCGTCGAACCTTGTACGTTTGTAGTAACAGTGCTGTAAAATTCTGGAATTTTTAGAGGACGACAGGTCAGCCATTGCCAATTCCTGGTTGTCATGAACCTCGGATTCATGGTATTCCTTAAAAATAACTGGGAAGCTTTGTGCTCTCTGGGAGAAGCAGAACAAACAAGTGACCCTCCGTGAAACAAGTTAACATTAGTGAAAAGCGGTGCATGTGCAGCATGTGTCATCAGAATGTTTCTGGGGAGGGTTTGACTCTGCTGAAGTGGGTTGTGCTGTCCCTGTATCAAGACCATTATAAGCTGGTCTGTGGAGAGGGAAGTAAGTTAGCCACCCTCATTATCCGATGATCCCTGCTGAGAGCATGGAAACTCGAATGATGAGTAAGAGCAGATTGGACATTCTTGCTGAGTCCCAGCGTGTTGCACAGTCTCTCCGCTGTTGTGGAGAATGCTCGCTTTGGACAAAGAAAACGCCAGGGATCCAGTGAAGAGAGGACAAAAATGGAAAATGGCGTGGGAACGACGCAGTGGGTACTGAATTTACAAATGTGAGATGTGTTAGGTGGCCAGGGATCTGGAAAATGGGCGTGTGGATGCATCAGGTGTCAAAAGGGGAATAAAGTTGTTGAATTATTGTGACTGCACCCTGTGCCCCTCAGTTAATCGAGTACCTGAGTCACATGGGCTGGGAGGGTTCCTGTTTGTGCTTGTGACCCTGTTATTACAGGGCAGGAACATAGCTGAGAACTTAGTGTTTCAGCAACTGCTTCACTCCTCTGTTGAGATGAACTTTAGGTCTGGGAATTATTTTGGAGTCGGAAGCCTGCTATGCCAGTTGTGTGCTTTTTTGGTCAGATCCTTTGTTGTGCATGTCAAATGTTGCATTAATGGAACTGGGTCCCAGACACTAATCAGTCAGGGTTGCATCGAAAGGCAGAACAGGCTCCAGTTGCCATCAGTGTGAATCAGATTATTTAATGGCAAACATGAAACTAATTAGAAACTTTTTTTTTAAAATTCTTGATTTTGATTTATTGTTGTCTCATGTATTAACATAGTGAAAAGTATTGTTTCTCGCGCCCTATATAGATAACACATATACTGTTCATAGAGAAGGAAAGGAGAGAATGCAGAATGTAGTGTTACAGTGCAGAGAAAGTACAACTTAATGCGAGGTAGGCCCATTCAAAAGTCTGACAGCGGCAGGGAAGAAGCTGTTCTTGAGTCATTTGGTACCTAACCTCAGACTTTTGTATCTTTTACCCAAAGGAAGTAGGTGCAAAAGAGAATATCCTGGTTGAGTGGGGTCCTTGATTATGCTGGCTGCTTTGCTGAGGGAGCGGGAAGTGTAGACAGAGTCAATGGATGGGAGGCTGGTTTGTAATAGATCTCAATATTCTACAGCTCGAACCTGACTTGGGTGTTTTTCATTCTGTGAAATAGTATGTCGGCTTTGTTGAAATCGAGACCAGCTCCTGCTGTAAGCATCACCTTTCATGTTTACTTTCCACTTGCCTCCTGTTTCCCCTAAATTCTCTGTAGCCTTTAAAATCAAAGTTTATTGAGAATTCTCTAAACTTGCCTGACGATTTAATCCCACTCTCCAGGCTTTTCAGGACAGAAGCTGTAAATTCTTGTCCTGTCTCTGATGGAAGTATTGGGTGCAAAGACCTGGCCTCAGCAGAGAACTTTTAACTGAACCCAGCTACTGATTGCCACCGTGGGGCATGTATAGAGATCATGCACTTTAACCCGCTGATCTCGTCATTGGGTTTGAAAGAAAAACATGCAACCCACTACAAACAGGAACAGGAAATCTCCCTCATTCATTTGATGAGGTAGAGATTGGCTGTCAGTTTGAAGGCAAGAACCAAAAGAGAAAATGCTGGGAAACCTCAGCAGGCCTGGCAGCATCTGTAAGGAGAGAGAAGAGCTGATGTTTCGAATCCAGATGTCCGTTTGTCAAAGTCCCAGTTGTGAAGAGTTGCTTTATGAATGTAATGCTGGTATTCTCAAACCTGACTCACAGGAAATCAGTTTGAATGTAAGGATGTGGTAATTTTTTTTTAAAAAGTAGCTTTGAATAATATAATGAGTTCAAATTTGTTGAAAACTAGGTTGCATGCTTAACCCTGGTATAAAATTTTCAGGGTGCCCGATAAATATGGTGCTTTTGGTGTGACCTGTTTTGCTCTGAGCTCTCAAATTTTATATCCAACGTGTATTGAAGTTTTTCCTTTCCTAACACTACTGCACAAACGCATGTTGCCAAAATCTGATAGAACATAGAACATTACAGCACAGAACAGGCCCTTCGGCCCACGATGTTGCGCCGACCAGTTTTTTAAAAAAAAACACTGACCCACAAATCTAAACCAATCCCTTTTCGTCCATAAACCTATCCATAGATCTCTTAAACGCCCCCAAACTAGGCGCATTTATAACCGCAGCAGGCAGGGCATTCCAATCCCTCACCACCCTCTGGGTAAAGAACCTACCCCTGACATCCGTCCTATAACTACCACCCCTTAATTTAAAGCCATGCCCCCTCGTGCTAGCATTCTGCATCCGAGGAAAAAGGCTATCACTATCCACCCTATCTAAACCTCTAATCATCTTATATGTTTCAATAAGATCCCCTCTTAGCCGCCTTCTTTCCAGCGAAAACAACCCCAAATCCCTCAGTCTCTCCTCATATGACCTCCCCTCCATACCAGGCAACATCCTGGTAAACCTCCTCTGCACCCTCTCCAAAGCCTCAACGTCCTTCCTGTAATGTGGGGACCAGAACTGCACACAATACTCCAAGTGCGGCCGCACCAGAGTTGTGTACAGTTGCAACATGACGCTGCGACTCCTAAATTCAATCCCCCTACCAATAAACGCCAAGACACCGTACGCCTTCTTAACTACCTTATCTACTTGATTCCCAACCTTCAGGGATCTATGTACACATACACCTAGATCCCTCTGCTCCTCCACACTATTCAAAGTCCTCCCGTTAGCCCTATACTGAACACATCTGTTACTCCTACCGAAATGAATTACCTCACACTTCTCCACATTAAACTCCATCCGCCACCTCGCGGCCCAGCTCTGCAACCTATCTAAGTTACCCTGCAAACTATGACACCCTTCCTCACAATCTACCACACCACCGACTTTGGTGTCATCAGCAAACTTACTAATCCATGATCTCTTGATCATGGTGTAATTTTCACCGTAATGCTACTCCAAGCAGTGAGCTCCTCTGTGTTACATCAGCATTCTTCGCAGTGTACCGGCAGAGTTCAGGTTAGCAGAGCAGGTCAGTGTTATCCCACTCACTGACTTCCTGATGCACTGGAGAACCTTTGGCCTGTCACCTGGGGAGAGGAGAGAGAGCTGCAGAGTTGCACGGCCCACATTGCTGAACACTTTTCACCTGCTGATAGATTCATAGGTGACACGGCACAGGAGGGGGGACAGTTTGGTCCATGGGGCCTTTGCCAAAACAGTGAACCTTGTGCTGTGCTCAAACTTGGAGATGTTATACTTTGTTCCCTCATCTAAATCATTAACATATATAGTGAAAAGCTGGGGTCCCAGCACTGACCCCTGCAGTACCCAACTAATCAGTGCCTGTGGAGATGATGGCGTTGGACTGGGGTAAACACAGTAAGATGTCTCACAACACCACGTTAAAGTCCAGGTTTCTTTGGTAGCAAATGCCACTAGTTTTTGGGGCACTGCCCACCTGAAAGCTCGTGGTGTTTGCTACCAAATAAACCTGTTGGACTCTAACCTGGTGTTGTGTAATTTGGAAAAGACCCATATATTCCTACTGTTTCCTGTCTGCCTACCAGTTTTCTATCTATCTCGATACACTACCCCCAATTCTATGAGCTTTAGTTTTACACACTAATCTCTTGCATGGGAACTTGTTGAAAACCTTCCGAAAGTCCAAATAAACCACATCCATTAGCTCCTCCTTGTCAACTCTACCAGTTACATCCTCAAAAAATTCCAGTAGATTTGTCAAGCATGATTTCCCTTGTGTAAATCCATGCTGACTCTGTCTGACCCTGCTACTGTTTACCGAGTGCTTTGCTATAAAATATTTGATAATGAACTTTAGAATTTTACCCACTATTGAGGTCAGGATGACTGGTCTGTAATTCCCTGTTTTCTCTCCCTCTTTTTAAATAGTGGAGTTGCATTCGCCACCCTCCAATCTGTAGAGTCTATAGAATTTTGGAACATGACCACCAATGCATTCACTGTTTCTAGAGCCACTTTCTTAGTATTCTGGGACGTGTATTATCAGGCCCTGGGGGTTTATCAGCCTTCAGCCCCGTCAATCTCCCAGACACCAATTTTCTACCTCTACTGATCTCCTTCATTCCTCTCTCTCTCTAACCCTGTGTTCCCCAACACTTCTGTTACATCTGCATGGGTTTCCTCGGGGTGCTCCAGTTTCCTCCCACAGACTGAAAGGGGCATTGGCCATGCTAAATTCTCCCTCAGTATACCCGAGCAGGCATCGGAACGTGGCAACTGGTCAGGAAGGTGGTCAGGGAGGCGAATGGGATGCTGGCCTTCATAGCGAGGGGGATTGAATATAAAAGTAGGGAGGTCTTGCTGCAGCTTTATAGGGCACTGGTGAGGCCGCAGCTGGAGTACTTTGTGCAGTTTTGGTCGCCGCACTTACGCAAGGATATTTTGGCCTTGGAGGGAGTGCAGAGGAGGTTTACTAGGCTGATACCGGAGTTGAGGGGGTTGAACTATGAGGAGAGGCTGAATAAACTAGGCTTGTACTCGTTGGAATTTAGAAGAATGAGGGGAGATCTCATTGAGACATATAAGATGATGAATGGGATGGATAGGATAGAGGTGGAGAGGCTCTTCCCGCTCAGAAAGGACAGTAGGACTAGAGGGCACAGCCTCAAGATAAAGGGGGGGTGGGGGTTGGTTTAGATCAAAGTTGAGGAGGAACTTCTTCACTCAAAGGGTGGTGAATCTCTGGAATTCTCTGCCCGTTGAGGTGGTGGAGGCTGCCTCGCTAAATATATTTAAGACGCGGGTTGATAGGTTTTTGATAGGCAAGGGGATTAAGGGTTATGGGGAGAGGGCAGGAATGTGGAACTGAGCCACGACAGATCAGCCATGATCTTATTGAATGGCAGGGCAGGCTCGAAGGGCTAGATGGTCTACTCCTGCTCCTATTTCTTATGTTCTTATGACTGGGGGATTTTCACTAACTTCATTGCAGTGTTAATGTAAGCCTGCTTGTGACACTGATAAATAAACTTGAACTTTAAAATAAATAAAAACTCTTTTGTGTGCTCCTTTGTGAAGACAGAATTAAAGTGAGTATTTAGTTGGTCAGCCATTTCTTTGTTCCCCATTATAAATTCCCCCTGTTTCTGACTGTGTTGTTGCTGCTATCCACCACATTAACCAGCATAAACCTGACCAGGTGAACTAGAACTGGAGCACGTGAGACAGTTAGGGAATGAGGTGATTTTGAAAGAAAGACTTGCATTTATATAGCACCACTCATGACCACCAGACATCCTAAAGCACTTCACAGCCAGTGAAGTGCAGTCACCATTATAATGTAGGGAACACAGCAGACAGTTTGTGCACAGCAAGCTCCCACAAATAGCCATGTGTTAACTGTTGGAAGGGTTGTTTGGTGTCTCGCTGAGAGGCCTGGAGCCTTGTATGTTTGAACATTGCGTTTCCTAACAACTCAGTGCTATATATACATATATCTCCAAGGTGCTGTGGTGCCTCGGTTCTGTCTCCATGCTGGCATCTTCCAGTCTACCATCATGTGACTCTACATCGCTATGTGGGCCGTATTCTTTCCCCAGTTTCCCCTAATAGGGGAATCTAGAACCAGGGGCTGCTGTTTAAAAATAAAGGATTTCTCATTTAACACCAAGACATGGAGAATTTTTCTCTGAGGTCGGTGGGCCTCTGGAACTCTCTCCCTCCAAAAGGCAGAGCCTTTGAATGTTTCTAGGGCACGGCTGGATAGATTCTTGATCAGCAAGAGAGTGAAAGGTTATTGGGGGGTGGGGGGGTGGGTGCGGGGTAGGTGGGGAAGTGGGTTGAGATTACATTCGGGTCAGCCATGATACTGAATGGCAGAGTCAGCACAGGTAGCCGAGTAGCCTACTGCGAATTCAGATGTTTGTATGTCCCTTGGGCAGCACTTGGTTAGCACTGCTGCCTCTCAGCACCAGGGACCCAGCGAGGAATCTGCACATTCTCCCCCTGTCTACAAGCTTCCTCCAGGTGCTCTGGTTTCCCCCTCCAGTCGGAAAGCCATGCTGGTTGGTTGCATTGGCTGCGCTAAATTCTCCCTCAGCGTACCCAAACAGGCGCCGGAGTGTGGCGACTGGGGGATTTTCACACCCCCATTCCTCTCTGTAATAGCACCACAAGATCACGTGAGCCAGCGAAAGGTGCTTGGGTTTAAAGATTACACCTCTGACAGTGCTGCACTCCCTCTGTAGCGCACTGGCGTGTGAGCCTTGATTTCTATCTGCCAGTCTCTGGATTGGAACTTAAACCCAACTCCTCTTCATTCTGAGCCAGCACTGAGTGGCTTTTAGATTAGTATTTTTTCATGTGAGCAGTAAGAAACCAAATAGTCTTGATACCCACCCACCCAGCCAGCCCGAGTGTCTCGCCTTCCTGTGTTTGTACTGCAACGGATGTTTTATCCAGCTGAAAGTTTTTTTAAAAGCCCCTTAATAGGAAATATTAAAACCTCATTGGAGTACCCAGTTTATCAAATTGAGCAATCTCAGTGAGTCAGCTTCTGTGGCGTTAAATCATTAACAGCCCCTGAGCTGGAAACCACACGGGATACAGTTTAAAATCAATTTCATCTGCTTCCTCTTCTCGTGAGCTTGGATCTGTGCCACATAGTCGCAGTGTCTGGTGGATGGCGCAGGTGGAATGTGCTCTGCATTCTCCAACCCCTACCTTTTGTAACATAACTGTGTGTTTAATGGGTCCTGCTCTTCGCTTTCCCTCACTCAGCCAAGTATAACACACAATCTAAATCGCCACCTGAGCTTGAAGTGCCATAGCTACACAATTTGGTACAGTTATATAGGCATTTACTGTTGACTATCAAATCTCTTTTGAAGGAAACATTTGTCATTATTTACACGATTGTAAAGGTATATTTCAGGGAGCCAGCGGTACCTCACCCACAGCTGTGAACATTCTAGCCTTGACAATAGTCATCTCTATACTTGTCCAATCTAACTCCAGCACCATCAGGCTGGCCTGGATCAGGTCCCATTTCACCCGTCGTCCGTGACAGTCACTAACCGTCCTAAAGTACCTACTGTAAAATCCTCATCCTCTGGATCCTCTGTGTCTGTTATCATCATTGTCTCCTCCAGCTCCTGTTCATCTTTCCCACACTGTCCATTGTGCTCCACCACTGAGATCTTTCAGCCCTGCTCTCTCATTCTCATCTAAAATCCCATTGTTTTTTGGTATACTTTCTGCCTTTAAAAATCTTCCCAAACACACTGTCTTATGAAACGAGGAGCATCTTTGAGGAATTGAATACGGCTGTGCATTAATCCAGGTCTTCCCTGAGCATGAGTAAAGCTTTGTTGGATTTGAGAAATGGAGGCGGGGAGCAGGTGTAAGGATTATTGTGCCTCCTGCTCCTCTCCAGCGATCAAAATCAAACATGACACTGATGTTAATGATGCAGGAATAAAAGGGGAAGGAACGTGGGTGAAGATGGTGTCAGAAGATTGCAGAAAGGCAAATTACTGCAAATACTGGAATCTGAAACCAAAAGAGAAATTGCTGGAAAATCTCAGCCGGTCTGGCAGCATCTGCAAGGAGAGAGAAGAGCTGACATTTCGAGTCCAGGCGACCCTTCGTCACAGCTCCAGTTTTGACAAAGGATTGCCTGGACTCAAAACTCTTGGGTCACCTGGACCGTCAACTTCTTTTCTCTCCTTACAGATGCTGCCAGACCTGCTGAGGTTTCCCAGCATTTTCTCTTTCGATTTCAAAAGATTGCAGTTTGGAGCATTGAATATAGAAATTGGCAGGTCATGCTGCAGCGGTGTAGAACCTTAGCTAGGCTTCATTTGGAATATTGTGTACAATTCTGGTCGCCACACTACCAGAAGGATGTGGAGGCTTTGGAGAGGGTACAGAAGTCGTTTACCAGGATGTTGTCTGGTCAATGAGGAGAAGTTGGAGATACTCGGTTTGTTCTCACTGGAGTGATGGAGGTTGAGGGGTGACCTGATAGAGATTTACAAGATTGAATGGCACGGACAGAGTGGATAATCAGATGTTTTTTCCTAGGGTAGAAAAGTCAAGTACTAGGGGACGTAGGTTTAAGGTGTGTGGGGAAAAGTTTAGAGGAGATGTACGAGGCAAGTTTTTTACACAGAGGGTGGTGAGTGTCTGGAACTCGCTGCCTGGGGAGAGGGTGGGAGCAGGTATGATAGTGACATTTAAGGGGCAATTAGACAAATACATGAATAGGATGGGAATGGAAGGATACGGACTGTGATCGCATATGGTTTTCATTTAGGCAGACATGATTGGCAGGAGGGCTGAAGGGCCTGTTTCTGCGCTATACTGTTCTTTGGACAGATGTTTGAAAGAGAGCGTGTTTAACTATAAACTTATTCTTGCAATGCCGAGTATGTACATGTGCAGTTGTCGATACCGGTCCATATGAATGAATTGAAGTTTGCTGATTGAAATCTATTGTTAATGTCACACTGGCTTTGCTGCTAAAATTCTACCGTCTGCCTCAAACTTTGTCATTTATTGAATTATGAGAACATGCCCCACCCCACAAATAGTTCAGTTTAGTGGAGGTGAATTTTTCACCCCTATAATATTGCTGCTGAATGCCTCATCTCCCTTTTCCTTGCCTCCAGACTAGGTTAATCCAGGCGGGACTCTTCCCATCTCCCACCCTCCCTAAACCTGAGCTCCATCTACAACTCTGCGAGCTGTACCAAAATTCACATCAGGACCCATTACCCCTGTTGGGAAAAAAAAGAGCCATATGGACTCAAACGTTAATTCTGTTTCTCTCTCCACAGAAGCTGCCAGACCTGCTGAGTTTTTCTAACATTTCCAGTTTTTTATTTCCTCCCTCAACTTCTCCACCTTTTGCCTTCTCTTCAATGTTCTTGAAAACTGATCAAGCTTTTGGTCATCTCCTTATGTGGCATAGGGATGAAATTTGCTCTAATAGCCATCAGCTGTTTTTCTTTTAGTAATTGCTCTGTCTAAATGCACCTTAACATAGAACACTACAGCACAAACAGGCCCTTCCACCCACAAGTTGCGCCGATCATACCCATACCTACCAGGCCTATCTGTAACCCTCAATCCCATTAAATCCTATGTACTCATCCAGAAGTCTTTTAAAAGACCCCAGCGAGTTCGCCTCCACCACCACCGACGGCAGCCGATTCCACTCACCCTCTGAGTGAAAAACTTAACCCTGACATCTCCTCTGTACCTACTCCCCAGCGCCTTAAACCTGTGTCCTCTCGTAGTGACCATTTCAGCCCTGGGAAATAGCCTCCGAGAATCCACCCTATCTATTCCCCTCAACATCTTATAAACCTCTATCAGGTCACCTCTCAACCTTCGTCTCTCCAGGGAGAAGAGTCCCAGCTCCCTCAACCTATCTTCATGAGGCATGCCTCCCAATCCAGGCAACATCCCTGTAAATCTCCTCTTCACCCTCTCAATAACTGCCACATCCTTCTTGTAGTGAGGCGACCGGAACTGTGCACAGTACTCCGAGTGGGGTCTGACAAGGCTCTTAGAAAGGGTCTTGTTGCTGCAATTTAATTTTCCTCAGCATTATTCTGCTTTTACCCCACGATCTGCTGTGCCGCTGATCTACATCGCTTCTCACTCTAGCAATGGGAATTCTCATCTCAGTGTTTAAATCCTCCTTACAGCCGTGTCAACACCCTTCCCTGTTGCTGCCACACCCTGCCCCTCTCCCATGCCCCACCCATTCTCTGCAATCTCCTCCAGCATTAACCCTTTGAGATTTCTGTATTTCTTTAACTCTAACCTCTCTGGTTCCTTTATCCATCAGCCCTCACTAGTGACTGCCTCAGCACCAAACTATGGAATTCCCTTGTTGTTGGTGTAGACTCGATGGGCCGAATGACCACCTGCACTGTAGGGTTTCTATGGTTCTGTGAACCTCTCCACCATTCTCTCTCCTCCTCTTCAACGTTCCTTAAAAATGACCTTTTGGTCATCTCCTTATGTGGCATGGGGTGAAATTTGCTCTAACAGTGCTGTATAAAGTGCCGTCAGCTGTTTTTCTTTTAGTAATTGTTCTGTTTAAATACACCTTGTTGCTGCAATTTAACTTCTCTTATTGTTACAGCACTGAAGAGTCCTGCTGCATTTCATGAACAGAGGAGAAGCTTAGAGAGGGCACGGGTAAGCAGCTTAAACACCGGTTTTTCAATCTTCCTTTTGCCTCTGTGAGGGATGGTTTATCTTTTTTCCTCCGCACAAATTAAAGAAACAGTCGTACAGATATGAGCGGCATGGCGGCACAGTGGTGGCACTGCTGCTTCACAACACTAGGGACCCGGGTTCGATTCCTGGCTCGGGTCACTGCCTGTGCGGAGTTTGCACATTCTCCCCATGTCTGCATGGGTTTCCTCCGGGTACTCCATTTTCCTCCCACAGTCCGAAAGCTGTGTGGGTTAGGTGGATTGGCCACACTAAATTGACCCTTAGTGTCGGGGGACTAGCCCTGGGTGAATGCATGGGGTTATAGGGATGGGGCTTGGATGGGATTGTGGTCGGTGTAGACTTGATGGGCCGAATGGCCTCTTTCTGCACTGCAGGGATTCTGTGAAAGAGGGAGATGTGCGCTGGAGATTTGAGCAACATCTTTTGTAAAAGTCACTATTGGAAAGTACCCCAGTGGACCATAAAATAATTTCTGTATAAATCTGTGTGGTAAACATCTGTGTATGTTTAAAATAGAAAAACTCCCCTTGCACCAGGAAAATCCGATTCAGATATTTGACTGAGAATTAATTTCTTTGCCTAAAGGTATAAAATAGTTCGGCCTTTGGGAGCCGTTGGCAGAATATTCTGGTTCCTGTCGCACCAGTGAACCTCGAGGCGACTTAATGGAAAGTTGCGAGCCTTGTATTTTTGTGATGTAGCTCTTTACGTGACAGTCACTGGTGGCGAACGGGGTGTTGGGAAACTCTGGTGGCTGTGTCTTTGTTTTATTCAAAAAGAGAATCTACAGTGCACCTTTGAAATGTGTGTCCTGGTCCCAATTACCATCAGGATTTGTGGTGGTAAACTCTTAACAGACTTTATTCTTTTAGTCTGTTACAGTCTGCTTTTTAACAGCAAGAAAGGATGCTCAAAGTCCCTTAAAGTAAGATTTTGAAATGCCGCTTTGCTCAATGTGCAGACTTAAATGGACGGCACAGTGGTTAGCACTGCTGCCTCACCGTGCCAGGGAGCCTGGTTCGATTCCGGCCTTGGGTGATTGTGCAAACCCTGCACATTCTCCCCATGTCTGCGTGGGTTTCCTCTGGGTGCTCCAGTTTCCTCCCATACTCCAAAGATGTGCGGGTTAGGTGGATGCTAAATTGCCTTTTAATGCCAGGGGGATAGCTAGTGTAAATGCACAGGGTTATGGGGATAGGACTTGGGTGGGATTATGGTCGGTCAGACTTGATGCACTGAATGGCCTCCTATAGGATTCGATGATTCTAGGTGGATTGGCCGTGCTGAATCGCTCCTGTAGTATCCCAAGATACGTAGGTTAGATGGATTAGCCATGGTGAACGTGTGGGGTTACAGGGATAGGGCAGGGTAGAGTCTGGGTAAGATGCTCTGTTAGGAAGTCGATGCAGACACAATGGGCTGAATGGCCTCCTTCTGAAGTTTAGGACTTCTATGATTCTTTAAAACTCTCTTTGCCATGGAGGGGGTTAGTACACTGTACAGGTGACTTGAGTGAGCTTGTAACTGATCTGTACCCTCGAGTGAGTAAATCAAGAAGCAATTGGGACTTGGGAGAGTTGGGTTCTCTCAACGTCGACCCACTGTCACCAAAGCAAAGTGCAGTGTGCAGATGTTCTCCACCTCCTGCTTTCCCAACATAACGTTTTATTTTTCTAAAATACAGACCGAGGACTATTTGAAAAGAAAGATCCGATCACGTCCAGAGAGAGCAGAGCTGGTCAGGATGCACATACTTGAAGGTAAGGTGTACCGGGGAGTGAGATAGATACTGCAGTGATATTGCAATGCTGCCAAATAGCAATCGAGGCTGTGGGACCACTGGAAATCTGAAAAACTAAAGATTGCGATATTTTTATGAGATATTAATGGATACTGAAACAAGAAGAGTCGGTGGGATAGCAATACTGATCAGTCATGCTCTAACTGAGTGGCAGAAGGCTCGAGGGGGCTTGACTGACCACCTCTGGTTCTTGGGTCATGCTACAGGGACTTTGGTTGTACTCAGAATGTGAACTGCAGGTGAAAAACTCATCCCAACCAATCGGTGAATGATTATCCAACCCGGCAGCGAGAGTGTGTTTGGAGCTGGGAATATAAAGTAGGTCACTGTAAATTGAGTTGAACTAAGTCTTGAGAAATTCAAAATTTAAAGTCTTGTTTCTGCACACAATAGTGGATAATGCGTAGGAATCAGGAGTGGGCCATTCAGCCCCTCGAGTCTGCTCTGTCATTTGATAAAATCGAGGTTGATCTGATTGTAACCTCAACCCCACATTCCTGCTGACACCCCCAAGTAATCTTTCACCCCTTTGGGTGGTACAGTGGTTAGCACTGCTGCCTCACAGTGCCAGTGACCTGGGTTCGATTCCCAGCTTCGGCCCCTGTCTGTGCAGAGTTTGCATGTTCTCCCCGTGTCTGCGTGCGTTTCTTCCGGGTGCTCTGGTTTCCTCCCACAATCCGAAAGATGTGCTGGTTAGGTGCATCGGCCATAGTAAAATTCTACCTCCGTGTACCCGAACAGGCGCCAGAGTGTGGCGACTAGGGGATTTTCACAGTCACTTCATTGTAATGTTAATGTAAGCCTACTTGTAACACTAATAAATAAACTTTCAAAAACTTTAAGAATCATCTTGCTCTGCCTTAAAAACATTCAAAGACTCTGCTTTCACTGCCTTCTGAGGAAGACTTGTGACCCTCTGAGAGAAGTAACTTCTCCTTATCTCTGGCTTAAATGAGTGTACCCTTACTTTAAACAGTAATACCTCATTCTAGATTCCCCCACAAGAGGAAACATCCTCTCCACATCCTCCCCTTCGATACTTCTCAAGATTGTGAATGTTTCGGTCAAGACACCTAAACTCTCGTGGATACAAAGCTAACTCCTCCAGCCTTTCCTCAGAAGACAACCCACCCACCAAACAAGCCTTCTAATATCATAAACATACCATTATGATTGCTAGCATCTGTTGCTGATCCCTAGTTGCCCTTGAATTGATAAGCTGGCTTGCCCACTGTTAAGAGCCCACCACCTGATCTGAAGTCACTTGTAGGGCAGGCCACAAGTAAACAGCAGCCCTTATCACTTTGAGCTTCATAGCAAAGTTAAGCCCTCACTGTAGTTGCCTGCTGCAGAATGAAACTAATAGAAATGTATTGAAATATTGAAGTGGATCTTGATTGAAAGATGTTAACAAAGCATGTTATTCGTGTGCAAATTGGCCAAATTTAGGGGATCAAGTAATATGACCCACGTTGTGAATCTCCAGAGTCATAGAATCCCTACAATGCAGAAGGAGGCCATTTGGCCCATTGTGCCTGCACCGTCAACAATCCCACCCAGGCCCTATCCCTGTAACCCTACATATTTACCGTGCTAGTTCCCCTGACACTAGGGGGCAATTTAGCATGGCCATTCCACCTTACCTGCCCGTCTTTGGACTGAGAGAGGAAACCCTCGCAGACACGGGCAGAACGTGCAAACTCTACACAGACAGTGACCCGAGGCTGGAATTGAACCTGGGTCCCTGGCACTGTGAGGCACAGTGCTAACCACCGTGCTGCCTAAGAACTTGCTGATTGGTTTACTTTGCTCAGCCACTTGTACAAATGGCATCTTGTCCTTAACCTCACCGTTATTTATAGAGCTTGTTGGATTTGAATATTAATTGTCCACTCAACACACCACAGAAAGTAACTGCTGGTAATTAACAGCATAGATACCTCTGTGGTCATCTCTTTTAGCAATCACTCGCTAACCAGTATGATTGCTTTTTTATTCATTACTTATTAGACACAAGTAGGCTTACATTAACACTGCAATGAAGTTTCTGTGAAAATCCCCTAGTCACCACACTCTGACACCTGTTCGGACACAGGGGGAGAATTCAGCATGGCCAATCCACCTAACCTGCCCATCTTTGAACTGTGGGAGGAAACTGGAGCACCAGGAGGAAACCCACACAGACACGGGGAGAACATGCAAACTCCACCCAGACAGTGACCCAAGTCGGGATTTGAACCCGGGTCCCTAGCACTGTGAGGCAGCAGTGCTATCCACTGTGCTACTGTGTCCACCTAAGAAGCTCCGTGTTACTGCTCATGGGTTAATATCATTGTTAATACAATGCCAGTCATCCTCTCTATCATAAAGATTGAACATAAACTGTGATGTCTCGTTCCTCCAGGTGGTAAATCACTTCTGTGATCTCAAAAAAAAAATTTCATTTTAATTTTTCCCCTTTTCTCCCCTTTTCTCCCCTTTTCTCTCGATCCAATGTTTCCTTTTTTATTTTCTCGTTCTGTAGCGGTACTGATGAATTCATCTCCACTCGGTTGTTCCTCCGTTTCTTAATCCTTAGATCTCATTGGTCCCACAATGCCAACCCCAATCTTAAAAATGACATGACAAAGGTTTGGTATAAAAATCTGAAGTTGCTATTTTTCTCAAATGTGAGCCAACTTTAGATTGGGTTGATGAACCTCAATCCCGGCATATTTAATCTCTGCCGCGTCAGAGCTCTTTACAAGAGATATTACTGCACTTTTGGGTCAGCGAGACTTCATTTCAAGGACCTATGTCCCAAGGATATTTGCTGAATGTCTGACTTGAGATGGAGCCCAGCCCTTTTTCAGTTGCTGCCTGAGACAGGTTTTGCACCCTTGCAGGCACTAATGCAACTCCTAATGTCTGGGGAAACTGGGATGCCTCGATCAGAAACTTGCTTCCACCAGTGGTGTTTTTTCTTAACAGGTTCAGTGTCTTCCCTTCATTGTTGGGCGGGGTGTGTGTGTGTGTGTCTCTCTCTCTCTCTCTCCCTGAGTGAGGAAGTTTGGAATGTCTCTCCTGGAAGGCTCAGTGATCTCCTTACCCTAGCCCCTCCAATGGAGTCTGAGTGAGGGTCTCCATTCTTGACCGTCGCAGTGTCTCTACCCGTTGCCAATTCCTCACCTTGTTTAATAGCACTGAGCACCGTGGAATCAGGGCTTCTCCAGATCCTTATGTGAAGGAGCCCAGGGCCCCTAAACTCCTCCTGTTCCTCGGGATCGTGTACTTGCGGGTCTAGTACTTGCGGCTGGGGCCTGGGATATCCTCCTTCCCTCTCCGACTCCAGCACAAACTTTGGGAGCAGCATTTCCTGCGCACAAACATCAGCGAGTGGTGCAAAGTACACCTTTGTGCACAATGACCTAAAGCCCAGCAAAGCGAGAGCTTTGGCAGGCCCCATTTCCAGTCACTTCTCCAGCCCTGTGTCTAGAGAATGGCTGATGTGTGCGTGGTGTGGTCATGCATGGAGAAGGACTATTTAAAAAAAAAATCTTCCGCTTTCAAAGCCTCCTCGTGAGCTTGCCGAAGTGGCTGAATTTGGCCGGGAGACAATCTGCTTTGTCCTGTGGGGTAGAGAGCAGCTATTTCACAATACCAGCTGTTGGCAAGCAGTGGTCGACATGTGTGTCTGCATTGCCGCAGAGTTGTGTGCTGGTGAGTACCGAAGGGAATATAACCCAGCGGGACCTCACTGAGGTGGGAGGTTGACACTGCATTGTGAAGTTTGGCTTCACCGTTCCAGCGCACGAGTTTGGAAACTCTGCCCATTTTCCTGTTTTCGACTCCCTGATCTCATGGCGACTCTGCTCACTTTCAAGAGCTCTTGCTAAAGCTAGTGTGAAAAAGCCCTGATGTGGAGATGCCGGCGTTGGACTGGGATAAACACAGTAAGAAGTGTCACAACACCAGGTTAGAGTCCAACAGGTTTATTTGTAGCAAAAGCCAGTGGCTTTCCAAAAGCTACTGGTGTTTGCTACAAATAATCCTGTTGGACTTTAACCTGGTGTTGCGAAAAAAGGCCTGTGTGGCTTTGAATGTAAAACCAAGATTAAAAAGAGAGAAGTGCCGTGTCCTGAACAATCACGTGACATTACTGGTTCCCTTGTTATAAAACTCTTGGCGGAAGTGGCCTGTGCAGAATAAGGATTTTTAGAAAGAGACCATTGGAATCAGCAAGGCTGCTGCTTTCTGATCCACTGCACCTACCTTTCCAACCACAGCCCTCAGATCCGCCCTGTCAAAATGCATCCACTTATCCACACACTAACCTGTTTGCACAATCTGTTTTAGTGTGTTTGTAACTTACTCAACAGTTGTTACCCTTTTGAGAGAACATTGACACTCCTTCCTTCATCCTGAATTCTTCCCATTGAACTGGTCCCTGTTACTCGAACCTTTCCCAACAGCTCTGTTGATAATCTTGTATGGGGGATTAAGTTACAATTCGATAAATTCACTTCCATTTTAAAGAAAAACTGAAATATGATTGGCCTGTTTGAATGCGGGAGTGAAAGTTCATGCTTGTGTGGGTTAGGCTTGGTCACTGTAGATGGTTAGGTTTGTGTTAGCATCAAGTGTCTCAACACCATTAGAAATGCCAAGTGGGATCACAAGTTGATTTGTAAGAATTGAGCCTGATCTTTCCAGCCATTGCTGAAGTAGCCAATGAGTTTCGCCTTCTGGAAGATCTAAATAATCTCTTTAAATGGAACTATATATGAGGAATGAAGTTTATCATATAAAGTAGAAGCAGGAGTAGGCCATTCAGGACTTTGAGCCTGCTCTGCCATTCTCTCCCCCCTGCCTCCCACCATCTCTTGATTCCTTTAGCCCCAATTTCTCCTCGAAATTAGACAACATTTTGGCCTCAACTACTATCTGTGGGAGTGAATTCCACACATTCATCACCTTCTGGGTGAAGAAACTTCTCCCCAACTCAGTTCTAAAAGATTTACCCCTTATCCTCAAACTATCACCCCTAGTTCTGGACTCCCCCACCGTTGGGAACATTCTTTCTGAGTCTAACCTGTCAAACCCTGCTAGAATTTTAAGTTTCTGTGAAATTCCCCCCTCGCTCTTCTAAACTGCAGTGAATATAATCCTAAACGACTTAGTCTCTCCTCGTATGACAGACCTGCCATCCCAGGTAAACCTTTGCTGTACTCTCCCTATAACAAGGACATCCTTCCTCAGATAAGGACACCAAAACTGTGTGCAGCGCCCTATACAAGTGCAATAAAACACTCCTATCCCTATACTCAAATCCTCTCGTTACAAAGGTCAGCATACCATTTGCCGCCTTCATCAGGTGATGGAGCAGCAGCACTCCGAAAGCTCGTCATTCCAGATAAATTTGTTGGACTTTAACCTGGTGTTGTGAGACTTCTCACTGCACCTACTCCAGTCCAATGCCGGCATCTCCACATGCTATGACAAATGTATATTGAGTAAAGATGGAGATACTCAAACAAGCTTTGCCTAACTTTACAGTGTTCAGTTACAGAATGGCACTGGTGTAAACCTGGAAGCAGGCCACCTCCTGCCTGCTCTGCTGTCTTTCCCATTGGCATTCTCGAGCGGGAGTGGAGATTGGGATGGGATGGTATATTTGCAATTTCCAAAGGGTTAAAGTGGAGCATGTCTGTGAACGGGACTACTTCAATATGCAAGGGCTGTTTATCAGGTCAATCCAATTGCAGCTTTGTGTTGAAATATTGAGTTTTCCTGGTGTTGCACAGAGACCTCAGCAGAGCCCTCCCTGCAAGCCACCCAGATGAAGCTGAAGCGAGCAAGGTTAGCTGACGACCTGAACGAGAAGATTGCACAGCGCCCCGGTCCCATGGAGTTGGTGGAGAAGAACATCCTTCCTGTGGACTCCAGTGTCAAAGAGGCCATCATAGGTAAATGTGGACCTTTTAAAAGTTTTAGTCAGTGTATTGTATCTGTCAGCTGCTCGATATTTGGTAGGGTAATCTTTCATTTTGTTTCAGCACCTCAACCCTCCCCCCAGCTACTCAGTTTTTCTCCCACGCCTACCAGGTGGGACCACACCAGGGTGGCTATTTCATCTGGCCAAAGTTGGCTGATGTCGGACAGCTGCCCTCAGCACCTCCAGCTTTCACAGCTCAGGTTTTTCGCCCTTGACCCCTATCGAGCAAGCCCAGCTTGAATGATATTTCCAGGCTCAAGGTGGCTGAATGCTCCACGCTGATGTTTGCTGTCAAGTCTCATGTAAGCTTCGTGTCCGATTTAGTCTGGGTTCCTCCCAGGAGGTGTTTTAACCCTGCAGGAGGGGGAAGAAAACACAAGATGGAGGTTGGGAGGGGGTTATAAACGTGCCTTGAGCAGCAGAAAGCTCTGAATGAGTTGGACCATATCATATTTCACCGCACCAGCACCTGTGGGTGTCTCTCAAGTTTCCAATTAAGCACCAAAGTTTTCATTTGCAAACCCTGTGCAACAGCTGTCCTGGTGCGTACGTAACTGCGGCTCAGTCGTAACCTGCAGTCCCTTTAGCACCTCATCCACATTGGAACTTGCTCAGCAAGTTAACCAACCATGAAGCATCATGGCCTTTTACACCATGTAAAGATGTGCATTATCTGACCGTTTGTGGGTTAATGATTTGGAGCAAAACCTGTCTGTTTTAGAATAAAGAACATTACAGCACAGAAACAGACCCTTTGGCCCTCCAAACCTGTGCTGATCATGATGCCCTAATTAAACTAAAAAAAACCTTCTGCCCTGACTCGGTCCGTATCCCTCTATTCCCTCTCTATTCCCTCCCTGTTCATGTCCCCATCCAGATGCCTGTTGAATGTTGCCAATGTGCCTGCTTCCACCACCACCAGGCACATAAGAACATAAGAACATAAGAAATAGGAGCAGGAGTAGGCCATCTAGCCCTTCGAGCCTGCCCCGCCATTCAATAAGATCATGGCTGATCTGTTGTGGCTCAGTTCCACTTTCCCGCCCTCTCCCCATAACCCTTAATCCCCTCTCTTATCAAGAACCCATCAACCCGCTTCTTAAAAATATTTAGCGAGGCAGCCTCCACCACTTCAACGGGCAGAGAATTCCAGAGATTCACCACCCTTTGAGTGAAGAAGTTCCTCCTCAACTCCGTTCTAAACCGCCCCCCCTTTATCTTGAGGCTGTGCCCCCTAGTCCTACTGTCCTTTTTGAGCGGGAAGAGTCTCTCCACCTCTATCCTATCCATCCCATTCATCATCTTATACGTCTCAATGAGATCTCCCCTCATTCTTCTAAACTCTAACGAGTACAAGCCTAGTTTATTCAGCCTCTCCTCATAGCTCAACCCCCTCAACTCCGGTATCAGCCTAGTAAACCTCCTCTGCACTCCCTCCAGGGCCAAAATATCCTTGCGCAGGTGCGGCGCCCAAAACTGCACACAGTACTCCAGCTGCGGCCTCACCAATGCCCTATACAGCTGCAGCAAGACCTCCCTACTTTTATATTCAATCCCCCTCGCTATGAAGGCCAGCATCCCATTTGCCTTCCTGACCACCTGCTGCACCTGCAAGCTGGGTTTTTGCGACTCATGCACAAGGACCCACCACTCTGCATGATAAACATTCCCTGCACATCTCCCTTAGACTTAGACTTTCCCCCTCTCATCTTAATGTGTGCCCCCTTGTAATTGACACTTCCACCCTTGGCAAAAGCCTCTGACTATCCGCCCTGTTTATGCCCCTCATAATTTTATAGACCTCTTATCAGGTCTTCCCTCAGCCTCCATCTTTCCAGTGAAAACAATCCTAGTTTATTCAACCCCTCATAGTCGTCACCCTCGAGACCAGGCAACATCCTGGTGAGCTGCCTTTGCATTTTCTCCAAAGCTTCCACGTCCTCCTGGTAGTGCGGTGACCAGAACTGCACTCTATACTCCAAATATGGCCTAACCAAGGTTTTATATATCTACAACATGATTTCCCAACTCTTATACTCAGTGCACTGGCTGATGAAGGCGAGCATGCCACATGCTTTCTTAATCACCTTGATCACCTGTGTTGCCACTTTTAGGGAACTTGGACCTGCATGCCCAGATCCCTGTAAGTTCATGTTCCTCAGGGTTCTGGTATTTACAGTATAATTCACACCTAAATTTAATCCTCAAATGCATCACCTCGCATTTGTCCAGATTAAACTCCACCTGCCATTTCTGTGCCTAGGTCTCCAATCAATATATGTATCCTGTTGTATCCTCTGACAATCCCCTGCACTATCAGCAACTCCACCAATCTTTCTGTCATCCGCAAACTTACTGCCACTCCACCTGATGAAGGGGCAGCACTCCAAAAGCTCGTGATTCCAAATAAACCTGTTAGACTTAACCCGGCGTTGTGAGATTTCTTACTGTGTCCCCTCAGTCCAATGCCAGCATCTCCACTTCATGGCAAACTTACTGATCAAACCACCCAAGTTTTCATCCAAATCATCTATATATAGTATAAACAACAGAGGTCCCAGCACTGACTCCTGCGGGACATTATTAGCTTTTTCCATTCTGAGAAACACCCGTCCACTGCTACTCACTGTCTTCTATGACCAAGCCAATTCTGTATCCATCTAGCCAGCCCACCCCGAATCCCATGTGATTTTAGTTTTTGTCCCAGTCTGCCATGTGGGACCTTGTCAAAAAGCCTTAATAAAGTCCATATAAACAACATTCACAGCCCTTCCCTCATCAACTATCTTTGCCACCTCTTCAAAAAAAAAAGTCAATCAAGTTGGTGAGACATAAACCTTCCTTTTACAAAACCATGCTGCTTGCCACTAACTAGTCCATTTTCCTCCAGATGTGCATATATCTTGTCCCTCAGCATCTTCTCTAAAAGCTCCTTCACCGCTGACATCAGGCTGACCGGAATTTCCTGGATTATCCCTGCTTCCTTCCTTAAACAAGGGAACAACATGGGCTATTCTCCAGTCCTCTGGAGCCTCGCCTGTGGTCAAAGAGGATGTGAAGATATCTGTTAAGACCCCAGCTATTTCTCCCTTTGCTTCCCGCAGTAACCTGGATCCCATCCAGCCCTGGGGACTAGTCTACCTTAATGCAATTTAGGATACTCCTTCGATACGTTGACATTCTCTGGAACGTTCACACACCTATCCCAGACCTCAACATCTGTCAAGTATTTGTTAAGGATCTCACCCAGTTCCTGTGGCTCCACGCATAACTTCCCTCTACTGTCCTTGAGTGGGCCAACTCTTTCCCTTGCTACCCTCTTGCTTCTAATATATGCATAAAAAGCCTGGGGATTCTGTTTGCTAAATATTTCATGGTCCCTTTTAGCCTTATTCCGCGTTTAAGTTCCTTCCTGCTTTCATTGTACCCCTCAAGGGCTTTGTCAGTTTTTAGATGCTTATCGTATACTTCCTTTTTCCTTTTGACTAAGCTTACGATTTCCCTTGTCATCCACGGTTCCCGAATCGTGCCATTTCTACCCTTCATTTTTGCAGAGACATGCCTCTCCTGCACTTCAGTCAACTCGCCTTTAAAAGCCTCCCGCACGACAGATGTGGATTTTCCCTCAAATAGCAGCTGCTGATCCACATTCCCCAGTTCCTGTTTAATTTGGATGTAATTGGCCCTTGCCCCCAGTTAAGCACCCTCAGCAGAGGGCCTCATCTAAGAGTACCTGGAATCTTAAGGAATGACGGTCGCCCAGCCCAAAATGCCCCCCCACTGAAACATTGATCACCTGGCCTGGCTCATTCCCCAATATCAAGTCTAGTGTGGCCCCCTCCCTGGTTGGATTGTCAGCGTACCTTATCAAAAAGCCTTCCTGGACATATCTAACAAATTGCTCTCGATCCGACCCCTTGGCTGTGAGGGACGTTTGAGGAAAAACTTTTTTACCCAGAGATTGGTCTGGAGTGCGCTGCTTGGGAGGGTGGTGCAGGTGGGATGCCTCGCATCCTTTTAAAAAGTACCTGGGTGAGTGCTTGGCACGCCGTAACATTCAGGGCTGTGGGCCAAGTGCTGGCAAGTGGGATTAGGTGGGCAGGTCAGGGCATTTCATGCGTCAGTGCAGACTTGATGGGCCAAAGGGCCTCTTCTGCTGTAGTATTCTGTGAAGGTGGTGGTCACAGTTTGGTCCAGTGGAGTGTCTCACTCTGCAATTTCAGAGGGCGTTTAAGAGTCAGTCAGGTTACTGTGGCTCTGGCGTCGCGTGTAGGCCAGACTGGGTAAGGACGGCAGATTTCCTTCCCTAAGAGACATTACTGAACCAGATGGGTTTTTCCGACATTCAGTAATACTTATGTGGTCACCATTACTGAGACTGGCTTTCAGTTTATTCCAGATAATTCTAATTAATTATACTAATTAATTGAATTTAAGCTGTCATGGTCATGGTGGGATTTGAACCCCTGACCCCGCCCAGGACAGTAGCCTAGACTCCTGGAGTACTAATCCAGTAATGTTACTACCATCTCCTCTTAGCGCAAGTGTGTCACACAATTTTGAGCTTGAAAGTCTCCACAGAAATCATTGACATCCTATAGTTCAGAAGGAGGCCATTCGGCCCATTGAGTCTATACCGACAACCATCCCACCCAACCCCTATTCCTGTAACCCCTCTATATTAACCCTGCTAATCCCCCGACACTAAGGGACAATTTAGCATGGCCAGTCAACCCAGCCTGCATCTTTGGACTGTGGGAGGAAACCCACACAGACCTGGGGAGAATGTGCAAACTCCACACAGACAGTGACCCGAGCCGGGAATCGAACCAGCACCGTCTCGCCATGTTATTGTTGAGAACATCATTTATTTGGTAAGTATGAAATAATTAACCTCCAGGTGAAAGAGGATGGTGGCGTATCGGTAATGTCTCTGGACTGGTAATCCAGATGCCCTGGGGGCGTGGGTTCAAATCCCATCACAGCAGCTGGTGGAATTGAAACTCAATCAATAAATCTGGAATGAAAAGGTAGTCCCAATACTGATGACCATGGAACCGTCAGATTGTCATTGAGTCTCTGGTTCACTAATGTCCTGATGTGGATGTGCCGGCGTTGGACTGGGGCAAACACAGTAAAAAGTCTGACAACACCAGGTTTTAGTCCAACCGATTTATTTGATAGTAAACGCACAAGCTTTCGAGGTTTCCCTCTTCGTCAGGTGAATGGAGAGTTCTGGCCTCAGACAGAGCATATAAAGCACAGACAGTTTACAGAGTAATCTCTAAACTTTAGACAGTTTAGAGATTAATCTCTGAACTTTAGACAGTTTAGAGATTAATCTCTAAACTTTAGACAGTTTAGAGATTAATCTCTAAACTTTAGACAGTTTAGAGATTACTCTGTAAACTGTCTGTGCTTTATATGCTCTGTCTGAGGCCAGAACTCTCCATTCACCTGACGAAGAGGGAAACCTCGAAAGCTTGTGCGTTTACTATCAAATAAATCGGTTGGACTAAAACCTGGTGTTGTCAGACTTTTTACTCACTAATGCCCTTCAGGGAACTTCCTGTCCAACAGCGCTGGTTCAAGAAGGTGGCTCCCCAGCATCTTTCAGGGGCAATTAGGAATGAGTGGCAAATGCATCCCATCAAAGAACAATAATAGGGAAGATTTGTTTGAGATAAATAGGATATTAAATAGTGTAAAAATGAAGTGTTCCGTTCTCACAACAATAGTTGGCTTTGAAGCAAAGAAAATAGTGACATTGAAAGGCATTTTAAAATTTGTTTAATATTGTCACAAGTAGGCTTAACATTAACACGGCAATGAAGTTACTGTGAAAACCACCCCCCTATTTGCCAGACTCTGGCGCCTGTTCGGGTACACTGAGGGAGAATTTAGCACAGCCAATGCACCCTAACCAGCACGTCTTTGGGACTGTGGGAGGAAACCGGAGCACCCGGAGGAAACCCACGCAGACACAGGGAGAATGTGCAAACTCCACACAGACAGTGACCCAAGCCGGGAACCGAACCTGGGTCCCTGGTGCTGTGAGGCAGCAGTGCTAACCCACTGTGCCTGTTGAGGAGGGAGGAGCACCCACCCTCCTCCACCAAAAAAAAAGAATCAGTCAATCTCTTCAGCCACCACTGTGTCATTCAGAGCTAATTGCTTAATGCAACAAAGCTCACACTGACAGACATTTTGCCAAGTCTTGATTTGTCCTGTTGGATCATTTTGGCACAGCATGGCAGTGTGATCTTATTGTAACGCATTACGCTCTGACACCTAGCCCCTCACAACATTATATTTAGCAAACGAGGCTGAGTCGGACGTACATTCAGGTCAGATAGGAATTCTCACGTGCTTAAAACAGAAAACAGCTCACAATGTAATACCCACGTGTGTGTTGTGTGATTCTATTTACAGACATGCTCACACTGAGTGGAATAGTGGGGGTAGACATTTTGGATTTACTGGCCACATTCCATGAAGCTGTACTGGCAATAAATAAATATGAAGTGAATGCATTCAGGAGGCAGCTGGATATAGCACTTGGGGTGAATGGGATCAAAGGTTCTGGGGAGAAAGCAGGATTAGGCTGTTGAGTTGGGTGATCAGCCATGATCGTGATGAATGGTGGAGCAGGCTTGAAGGGCTGAATGGCCTCCTCCTGCTCCTATCTGTTATGTTTCTATGTTTGCGTTAATTTGCAGACACCCTTTCTATAACAGGTTGACCAGAATTGCACACAGTATTCCAAGTGTGGTCTTACCAATGTCTTGTACAACTTAAACAAGACATCCCAACTCCTGTATTCAGTGTTCTGACCAATGAAACCAAGCATGCCGAGTGCCTTCTTCACCACTCTGTCCACCTGTGACTCCACTTTCAAGGAGTTATGAACCTGTCCCCTGGATCTCTTTGTTCTGTCACTCTCCCCAAAGACTTAGCGGTAACTGAGTAAGTCCTGCCCTGGTTCAATCTACCAAAATGCATCACCTTGAATTTATCTAAATTAAACTCCATCTGCCGCTTGTCAGCCCACTGGCCCAATTGATCAAGATCCCATTGCAATCCGAGGTAACCTTCTTTGTGACTCCTGAAACATAGAAGAGCTGATGTTGGATTATATTTGGACTGGACTGGTTGAATCAGAGGAATTTAATGCATGACCATGCACTCTGAGTTCTCGAGTAGCATAGCCTAGAATGAGTCCCACCTTCCGTGGCAGTGGTGACGAGTTGGTGTTGATGGATGCTGTGTGTCTGGTCTTTAACGGTTCCCAAAAGAAGATTGCCAGGTTGTTAATGCATGTCGTTGCTCCCACAGATAATCACGTGCCGTACACTGCCTTGGCAGACAATTCATCGTTTGATGAAGATAGCAGTGATGCACTTTCACCAGAACAGCCAGGAAGCCACGAGTCGCTCGGCTCACTGCCATCCCCCACAGAAGCAAGATCTGCTGAGACACACCATTCCTTCCTCGCTTCTTCAACCCAGGTACTGGCCTTGCTGTACGTGGGATCCTGCTGTTGTGAAAATCAGCTTGTTTTATTTCCTACATTACGTTCACCTTCGGAAGTACTCCTGTTGGCTGTGAAGCACTTTGAGCTGTAGTGAGGTTGTGAAAAGGTGCTCTGAAATGAAAGTTATTTAGAAGAAACAAATTGATTAGGGTTAGTCAACATGGTTTTGAGAAGGGTAGGTCGTGCCTCACAAACCTTATCGAGTTTTTTGAAAAGGTGACCAAAGAGGTGGATAAGGGTAAGGCAGTTGACGCGGTGTATATGGATTTTAGCAAAGCGTTTGATAAGGTTCCCCATGGTAGGCTACAGCAGAAAATGCAGATGCATGGGATTGAGGGTGATTTAGCCGTTTGGATCAGGGATTGGCTAGCTGATAGAAGACAGAGGGTGGTGGTTGATGGGAAATATTCAACCTGGAGTTCAGTTACAAGTGGTGTACCTCAAGGATCTGTTTTGGGGCCACTGCTGTTTGTCATTTTTATAAATGACCTAGATGAGGGTGTAGAAGGATGGGTTAGTAAATTTGCTGACGACACCAAAATCGGAGGAGTTGTAGACAGTGAGGATGGATGTTACAGTTTGCAGAGGGACGTAGATAAGCTGCAGAGCTGGGCCGAGAGGTGGCAAATGGAGTTTAATACGGAAAAGTGTGAGGTGATTCACTTTGGTAAGAGTAACAGGAGTACAGAATATAGGGCTAACGGAAGGACTGTTGGTAGTGTCGACGAGCAGAGAGATCTCGGTGTGCATGCGCATAGATCCCTGAAAGTTGGCGCCCAGGTTGATAAGATTGTAAAGAAGGCGTACGGTGTGTTAGCTTTTATTGGTAGAGGGATTGAATTTCGGAGCCGTGAGGTCATGTTACAACTGTACAAAACTCTGGTGCGGCCGCACTTGGAGTATTGCGTACAGTTCTGGTTGCCGCGTTATAAGAAGGATGTGGAGGCATTGGAAAGGGTGCAGAGGAGGTTTACCAGGATGTTGCCTGGTATGGTGGGAAGGTCTTATGAGGAAAGGCTGAGGGACTTGAGGTTGTTTTCGTTAGAAAGAAGGTGGTTGAGAGGTGACCTAATTGAGGCATACAAGATGATCAAAGGGTTAGATAGGGTGGACAGTGAGAGCCTTTTTCCTCGGATGGTGATGGCTAACACGAGGGGACATAGCTTTAAATTGAGGGGTGGTAATTATAGGACGGATGTCAGAGGTAGGTTCTTTACTCAGAGGGTAGTAAGGGCGTGGAATGCCCTGCCTGCAGCAGTTGTGGACTTGCCAACTTTAAGGGCGTTCAAATGGTCAGTGGATAGGCATATGGATAACATTGGAATAGTTTAGGTTAGAGGGTCATTAGATTGGTTCCACTGGTCGGCGCAACATCGAGGGCCGAAGGGCCTGTACTGCGCTG
Source organism: Carcharhinus amblyrhynchos (assembly GCF_965287045.1). Classification (NCBI taxonomy): domain Eukaryota; kingdom Metazoa; phylum Chordata; class Chondrichthyes; order Carcharhiniformes; family Carcharhinidae; genus Carcharhinus; species Carcharhinus amblyrhynchos. Next base: position 17,487,285 of record NC_137358.1, read on the forward strand.
GAATGTTCTATGTTCTTTTTGTTAGGCTAAAGACTGAGCTGTAAAGGTTATATTTGATATGACTATGAAGTCACAGTCTAGTTTGAAAGCTGCCCTTAAGATAGCAGCTAATGGTTCAGAGGGGTGGTTCTGCGGGGTTTGTGGTTAAGACAGAATATGGGTGTGAGTATAGTTTCCCTGACCTGGGAATGTTTAAAGTTTATTTATTAGTGTCACAAGTAGGCTTACATTAACACTGCAATGAAGTTATTGTGAAAATCCCCTACTTGCCACACTCGGGCGCCTGTTTGGGTACACAGAGAGAGAATTTAGCGTGACCAATGCACCCTAACCAGCACATCTTTCAGACTGTCAGAGGAATCTGGAGAACCCAGAGGAAACCCACATAGACACGGAGAAGGTGCAGACGCCGCACAAAAACAGTGACTCAAGCCGGGAATAGAACCTGGATCTCTGGAGCTGTGAGGAAGCAATGCTAGCCACTGTGCCGCCCCAGGCTCTCTTTGAACACGTCACCTAATCACTTTGCCAGTAACCGTTGTATGCAACGTAATCATTGTCCAATGAATGGAACATTCCTAAACCGGATGAATTGTTTCATTGTGACCACTTGCTGACCTGGAATTTGACACCCCACTGTGTTCTATGTTCCACTTATAGACCAGGCAGCTGCATGCTGTCATTTGCAGGATCACCTTGGAGTTCTCCATCAATGCCTCTAGTTTGGATCCTTTTGCCATGTTCCAACCTGAAGATAGGAAAGAAAAATAACCAGCTTCTCTCTCTCTCTCTCTCTCTCTCTCTCTCTCTCTCTCATCAAAAAACAAAAAAAAGCGTAACTTTTACTATTTGTAATACTTAGACATGACAAATTATAATCCTTAACAGCTAACTATCTCTGTTGCTCCAATTTAAAGCAATATTCCGCAGACATAGACCCTTCTTCAGAATTAGTTAGCACAAAAACAAGTATGCTCACGTGATGCCGGATTTTCAGCCTTTTAACACTTTTGAACAGAGATTCCGACAGCAGTTTTCAGAGAAAAATATATCTTCAAAACAGCTAACCACAGTGAAGCAAAGCCAGCCTCTGGCTGTTCCCAATCTGAGAGAGTTGAATAGAGAGAGAGACAGCTCCCTCTTAAAAACAGCGTCTAAGCTTGAATCATCTGTGCAGAAATGCCTTCCCTGTCACATGACCATATCTGCCAATCAAGCCCCACTCTGTAGAATCCCAGCGGAAAACAGCAGAACTGCATTAGTTCAGATTAAAACCAACATTCCAGCTATTATAAACAATTAGGCTGCTGCAACAGCAGAATAGGATACTGCTGGACAGGGCAGTACCAATAAAATGCCAGGGACTGCTAGAAACATCCTGCAGAGAAACATGATTAAAAAATGTTTCTTAAAGGCGCGGTGTCATGATGGCATTCACTTTTGGCTGCTTCCTGTTGCTGTGCTGCTGATGGGGAAAGCAAATTAGACTTGAACAAATGAAATTCGATCATTTTGTGAAGGGGAATGAAGGGATCATTTTGTGGCACTGGGTGAATTGTCCTAGCAGAGAGCTGGTCCAGACCCAATGGGCCGAATGGCTGTCTCCTGTGCTGTAATCATTCTGTGATTGTTATCGAAGCTTCTGCAGCATTACCCTTGAACATTATTAAAATTGAGCACATTTAGTGCTGCAGTGTGCAGGGTCTCCACAGGCTGGATGCCAATCTCACCTGAGATGCAAGGACTTTGCTTCAGGGAGTTGGTTAAATTTGCAGCCAGGTGTTCAATCATTCCACATTAATGGAAAGATGGAATATATGGATCACAAATAAAATAATAAAAATAATAAATACCAGAAGGGTGTGGATGCTTTGGACAGGGCACAGAAGAGGTTCACCAGGATGTTGCCTGGTCTGGAGGGTATTAACTATGAGGAGAGGTCGGATAAACTTGGTTTGTTCTCACTGGAATGACAGAGGTTGAGGGGGTGACCTGATAGCATTTTACAAGATTATGAGCGACACGGACAGAGCGGATAGTCAGATGCTCTTTCCTAGGGTAGAAAAGTCAAGTGCTAGGGGACGTAGGTTTAAGGTGCGTGGGGAAAAGTTTAGAGGAGATGTGCGAGGCAAGTTTTTTACACAGAGGGTGGTGAATGTCTGGAACGCGCTGCCTGGGGAGGGGATGGGAGCAGGTACGATAGCGGCATTTAAGGGGCATCTAGACGAATACATGAGTAGGATGGGAATAGAAGGATACGGACTCTGTAGGTGCATATGATTTTAGTTTAGTTAGGGCTTCATGATCGACGCAGGCTTAGAGGGCTGAAGGGGCAGTTCCTGTGCTGTACTGTTCTTTGTTGGTGTAGTAATATTGTCATTGGACTAGTAATCCAGCGACCAGGGGTAATGCTCTGATGACCCAGATTCAAACCCCACCATGGCAGATTTTATTAAATCCAATGAAATGTGGAATTAAAAGTCTAATGATGACTATGAAAATGTTGTTGTAAAAACCTAATGCCCTTCAGGGAAGGAAATCTGCCGTCTTTACCCGGTCTGGCCTGCATGTGACTCCAGACCCACAGCAACGTGGTTGCCTCGTATCTTGCTCAGTCATTTCAGAGAAGTTTCTCGGGATGGGCAGTAAATGCTGACCTTGTCAGTGATGCTGACATCCCGTGAATGAATAAAATGATTGTTTTGCAGCCACACTGGTACAAGCCTGGGAGCCATTCTGCTCCTGTTGGAAGGGAATCTTGTTGGGTTCAGAGATCTGCAAAAGAACAGAAAATATTGTATTTAGAAACTCAAACAGTATTGGAATTTCTCGATGTTCTGCAAGTTTTTGTAAGCTGGATTGGGAATGATATTTTCATAGTTAACTTGTTCTCTTGCAGTATCTTGTACCTTTGCCAGCTGGGACAGAAGTGAGCAAGTTAAAGCCAGCGCCTGACCAACAGATGGCAAAATTGGCAAATGGTGTGTCACCCCCAGCTGCCAAACCCACGCCAACACTTATTAAAGTAAGCAAATGTTGCAAACTGTTTATGCAATGGGATCACATCATGATGTTTAGCGTCTTAACAAACTGTGGCCAGTGTTCTTGAATTGTGAAATTGACCAGACCCTGATAGTTATTTACGTGTAATTGCGTAGCCTGGAATCCTTGTTTACTTGTTTATTTCCTTGCCAAGTTTCTCCCGCACCCCGTGCCCTGCCCTGTCCTGTCAGGAGGTGACCCCCTGCAAGGATAGGGTTTCTGAACACTGGTCAATGTTCTCCAGTCATTATTGTTGTGAAACTTTATTTGTCTGACGTTGGCCAGCTATTGATTGGTGGAAGGCTGTCGATCTGGCCCTATCCAAATCCCCCTCAATCTATCTCCCAATGACGGCAGGCATGCTGATAGCGTTGTCTCCCCTCTCACCCAGCAGTCAGTCATACCTGGCTCAAAGAGACCAACTCTGCAGGCATGGGATGGAACCTGATACTCACCCCTCTGATCTTCACCTGGTCAGCATGGATGAGTTGGGCCGCAGGACCTGTTTCCATTCTGAATGTTTCTATACCTCTCTTTACCTCCCTTTGGATAAACTCCTTCAACTATCTAGAGAAAGCTCCATCCAGTAATTCTAACGTCACTTTGAGCTTCACCTTGGCAAGTTTTCTCATTCAATCTCCAAAAACTGGTTTAATCAGTTGGTGAAATTTTACTTCCTGATGTATTTTTAACCTGGTGGATTGTGGAGAAAATCTTGCTTTCTATTGATTACTGGAAGCTAATTACTGGATAATAGCTTTATAATGTCAAATTATCAATTATATAATTTAATGCCAATTTTGGCAGGAACTGTGGTGATCACTCCTGACACTGGCAGACATTTTTCGTATTCCAAATTCCATCCACCACCTTCAACATTTGCCCCCTCCATCACCAACAGAGTGGCAGCCATGTCTACAGGATGCACTGCACCAACTCACCAAGGCTCCTTCAACATCCGCTTCCAAACCCGTGACCTCTACCATCTAAAAGGACAAGGGCAGCAGGTAGCTGGGGACACCACCACCTGGAGGTTCCCCTCCAACTCAATCACATCCTGACTTGGAAGTATACCGCCATTCCTCCACTGTGGCTGGGTCAAAATTCTGGAACTGCCTAACAGCACTGTGGGTGTACCTACACGACGTGGCCTGCAGCGGTTCAAGAAGGCGGCTCATCACCACCTTAAGGGCAATTAGGGATGGACAATAAGTGCTGGTCGAGCCAGAAAGGCCCACATCCCATGAATGGATAAAAATAAACATTATTCATTCATTATAAAAGGGAGATGCGTGAGGGAGATTTTTTCTCTCACGGTGTGGTGGGTGCCTGGAACGTGCTGCCAGAGGTGGTTGTGGGAGCAGCCACAATAGCAACATTTAAGAGGCATCTGGATAGATCGGGAGGGAATAGAGAGATATGGACCGAGTAAGAGCATATTTTCTTGAGTTCAGTTAGGGCATCCTGGCTGGTGCAGGCTTGGAGGGCCGAAGGGCCTGTTCCTGTGCTGTACTTTTCTTTCGTTGTGGACCCAGAGGCTGGCTGACTTATGAAGGTCTCCAACCGATAACACTCGCCAGCTCCAGAAAGCTTTTGAGACTGAGCGACCCACAACTTATTTCTTTCCCGTTTCTAGCACAGAGATTTTGTATCAAACCCTTTCCAGCCTCCTCAAGTTTAATTGAGTCTCACCACCTGCCCTTATGTCCTCAGATGTTTTTGTTGAATAAGGTGATGAACATCACGTTCGATCATTTCTCATTTCCATTTTTTGTTTGCTAATTAACTTGTTTATTACCTGTTAAATGCGCCTCTTTAGCAGTGACGGTCAGTTTTTATATAGAGAGTAGAGGCAGGAGGAGGTTACATAGCACTTCGAGTCTGCTACACCATTCATTATGATCATGGCTGATCATCAAATGTGCCTTCCCTCCCCTCCGCCGTCACCAAGCTATCTTCATTTTACAGCTCAGCAATGCAGCCTAAAAGTTGGAGCCAGTTTGAGCCAAAGCCCTGTAATCTTATATGGGGAGGGGGTGCTGTAAGTTACCCCAGCCCCAGAAGGGGAGGGTGGCAGTGGGGATTAGCCAGTGTCCCCTGCTGCTGGTTACAGTCCAGCGAATCCCACTTGGAAACAGCACCTCTGTGAATTTCTCAGGAAGATTTGAACCTTTCATTCTCCGGCAGCACTGTACGGAAGCAGCCTGCTACCACCTGGTGGTCAAGTTCACTCAGGAACACTGGTCACTTGGACAGGCCGTACAGGAGGTGCTCAGTATTCTTGGTGCTGTTAGCATGTTCAGGACAAGTGAAAACTAGCAGAAAGAGTTGAGAGAGAGTGAAACACTGTAGATAATTTCTCCAAGTGTTGGAATGTGCTCATGAGGGATGTTACTTAATTAGGGGGAGAAAAGAGCTGATGTTTCGAGTCCAGATAACCCTTTGTCAAACCTGTTAAAATTTCCAGCTTTTTCTCTTTTTTGGTTTGAGATTCCAGCATCAGCAGTAATTTACTTTTATATTACTTCTTTAGCTTGATTCGTCGACAGCAGAGCCATCTTACCCAGGCCCATCCCTGCCCGAGCCCCGCAACCCCACATACTTACCCTGCTAATCTCCTTACCTGAGGGGCAATCACAAAGCCCTAGCCTGTGTAGTTATAGAGTCAACTGTTTCTGCTTTAAGAGGGTCAATACACAGTGTGATTTGATGAAAGTAATATCAGCAGAACAATCAGCTTTAATCCGGGAGTGATCAGCTCTGTTGGAGCTGCTAGACGTGTCCCCTTTTTATTTTCCAATCCAGTGGGAGTTTTGGGGTGCAGCGGGAGTGTTTGTGACAAGGTTTCCCAGACTGTGAGTTAAGACCTTCGGTGCGGCCGGTGTGGACTGATTTTTGACAGCTCAGGACCCCTTTAAGCCCACGTTTTAGTTGTTGGTGGGCACGTCCAACTGGGGTACTGTCTGAGGCCCAATAGTTGCCTTGAATAGATAGATATTCACCTTGTTAGCCTGCTTTTTCATCAACTTTCCCAACACTGGAATCCTGTTTTCTCCAACTCAGCAGCTAAAGCCCCCACCTCCCCCTAAAGTTTCACTGTCGGGTCTCAGTTTTATTAATTTATGGGATGTGGGCATCGCTGGCTAGATTGGCATTTATCACCCATCCCTAATTGCCCCTTGACAAGGTGGTGGTGAGTTGCTTTCTTGAACCCACTGCAGTCCATGTGATGTAGGTATACCCACGGCGCTGTTAGGGGGGAAGTTCTGGGATTTTGGCCCAGTGAATGTACGGCGAGGAATTAAAATTAGGTCGTAGAATCCTTACAGTGCAGGCCATTCAGCCCATTAAGTCTGCACCGACTCTTAGAGTATCTTACCCAGGCCCATCCAACCATGCCCATCGTCACGTTTACCGTGACTAATCCACCTAACCTGCACACCATTGGACACAGGCAATTTGGCATGGCCAATCCACTAACTTGCATATCTTTGGATTGTGGGAGGAAACTGGAGCACCCGGAGGAAACCCACACAGACATGGGGAGAATGTGCAGACTCCACACAGACAGTGACCCGAGCCAGGAATCGAACCCGGGTCCCTGGAGCTGTGAGGCAGTAGTGCTAACTGCTGTGCCACCATATTGCCCTTCCCGGGGTCTTTTGTATACCATCCCTCCCCCCCAGGGGACTTTATCACACCAGGAATTAGTTTGCGAAACACTGCTTTGTCACTTTAGCAGTGACAAGTAGTCACAGTCGTGTGATTCTGTCAGTTGTATAAATCTTACCTCCTCCCTGAGTGAGGTGAACTCATTGTATTTCCTGCTCTCCCTCCACCTCATCCCATTTACAGCAAAGCCAGCCCAAGACAGCACGTGACAAGAACCAGCGAAGCAAAAAACTGAAGGAGCCAAAATCCCGAGTGAAGAAATTGAAATACCACCAGTACGTCCCACCGGACCAGAAGCCTGACAAGGTCACGCCCCCTCTGGACACCGCCTATTCCAAACTGCTCCAGCAGCAACAGCTTTTCCTCCAGCTCCAGATACTGTGTCAGCAACAGCAGCACTACAACTATCAAACCATCCTCCCCGCACCTCCCAAGTAAGAGCCCAGTCTGTGTCTGCGGCCTTTGCACTCGAGTTATTGTAATGTAGTAACGTGGCTTGAAGATTGCTGCCATGGGTTGGTTTCTGGTGCAGCTCTCGAGCAGTGCAGCACATCATCTGATTTTGAGGCAGAGATGACAGTGAGGACCCAGGATTAGTTCTTGGTCTGTGCTGAATTTGCCTGTCTCGACCAGGGCAGCGCGCTCGTCCTAAGAAGGGGGAGGAGAGAGTGTGGCTTCCTGCTTCTGTTTGTTAAACAGTTGCGCCTGCCAGAATGAATGTGTGTGTGTGGAATGAGCACAGCTTTGGGCTCTGCCACAGGGTCCCACACAGTGCAGTAGCTTGGCAGCACCTCTTGGGTGGCTCACAATGACCAGCAGAGTGAGAGGGTGACTGGAGGGTTACCCGCTCGCAGGCAACTGAATCACCAACTGTGTCAGCATCTCAGAGACAGAAGGTGAGGACAGGAGGTGGTGCAAAGTGTTGACTGTGTGGGGGGGGGAGGGAAAATGACACAGTAACTGCAACCTTTTCTTTCAACTCCACGGTTTGCAAATGTTGACACAGTCACTGCTGGTCTCAAAGTGTGGAACTGGAAGTTCCACCTCTACAAGTGTGAGTGACCACTGTGAAAGCTTTGGCTGCTTCTGTCAGTTACAGAGGACAGCCTAGCCCACATCCTGTACTGCAGCGTCCTTTCTCCTTACTCATTGTACTTGGTGCCCACTGTACTTGATGCAGACCGCTGTGATAGCTGGTGCATTATCTTGGGTCAGAGACCATTACATCATGACGTTATCTTGGGTCAGAGAGCACTTCAGCTTGTTTGTATCCAGTTCCTTAGAATTAAACTTCTGCTTTGTGTCCCCTTTTGTAAAGCAAAACAAAGTGACACTTGTGGGTTTTAATAATCTATCCACACCGCACCCCCCAGGGTTGGACATGAGCCAAAAGAAAAGTGGAAAGCACCAAGAAAAGAGGACATATCCTCTCTCTCTGTCCCACCCCAAAAATCTCTCTCTCTCTCTTCCTACCACCCCCTACTCAACCCAAATTCTCTTTCTTTCATCCTCCCAATACTGAGGTCTGGCAGCAGCGGTGAATCAGCCAAGGTGTCGTTTGTCAAGTGTTTGTCCGAATCCTCAACGTCCAGAGCTTCTCCAACTTGATACTAATCTAGCTGAGCTGGTGTTTGGAAAGTCCCAGTTTTGTCATGGTTCCTGTAGAAATGGGTATATAAAGAAGAGTGTGAAGAACAAAATAGACCGGTTGGGCCAAATGGTGTATTTCTCTGCTATAAAGGATGTCAGCTCCAGTGTTGCTGTGCAGCCGCATGTAGCAGTGGTTGCCTGGTCATTAATGGCTGCCTCTCATTTTCACTTTCAGACCCAGCAGTGACCAGCAAACAAAGAGCGGTGTCACGTCAGTGCGGACTCTGACTAACAGCACACCGTCATCAGGACCTGGTGGACTCAGCCGGCAGAACAGCTGCACGTCCACCATCAAACCACTCACATCACTACCCATCAACCTCGATGACCTGAAGGTCAGTTCCATTCTACTTCCTTGATGCTCTGTGACCTGCCTTTGTCTTTCTACTCTATCTCTCTTGGTTTGCTATGAGTTTGCATGGCTCGGTGGCACAGCGTTTAGCACTACTGCCTCGCAGTTCAATTCCAACCTCGGGTCACTGTCTGTGTGGAGATTGCATGTTCTCCCCGTGTCTGCGTGGGTTTCCTCCGGGTGCTCCTGTTTCCTCTCATGCTCCATAGGTGTGCAGGTTAGGTGGATTGGCCGCGATAAACTGCCTCTGGTGTCGGGGGATTAGCAGGGTAGGTATGTGGAGTTACAAGAATAGGGCCTGGGTGTGATTGTAGTGAATGCAGACTCAATGGTCCGAATGGCCACCTTCTGCACTGTAGGGATTCTCAGTGTCTTTTCCTGTTTGGAGGCAGACTGAGTAACACCAACAAGGTCAATATAAATCCATGGATGGATTATTGTAACAAGAAGTGAGTGAACAGGACAGCAATTTATGGCAAATTGTCCTTAAAATCTAAAAAGCCTCATGATTTGGAAAGTTACAGATATGGGCGGCACTGCAGCACAGTGGTTAGCACTGCTGTCGCTCAGTGCCAGAGACCCAGGTTCGATTCCAGCCTTGGGTGACTGTGTGGAGTTTGCACATTTAAAGGTTAGGTGGATTGACCATGCTAATTTTCCCCTTTGTGTTCGAAGATGTGTAGGTTAAGCTGATGATCAGGGTAAATATGTGGGGTTTGGGGCTTGGGCAGGGATGGGCCTGGGTAAGATGCTCTGCTGTAGAGTCGGTGCAGTCCCAATGGGCTGAATGGCCTCCTCCTACACTGAGGGATTCTATGAAATACCAGCATACAGAGATGTGAATTAGGAGCAGGAGGAGGTCATTTATTTCCTCCAGCTTACTCCACCATCTGATATGATCGAGGCTGATCTGATTGTGGCCTCGAATTTCCTATCTACCCCTTACACCCTTCAAATCCTTTGTCAGTCAACAATCATCTAACTTAACCTTAAAAAATATTCAATGACCCAGCCTCTTCTGTGCTGCGGTGAAGAGAATTCCACAAACTAATGACCCTCCAAGAGGGAAAAAAAAACTCATCTCTGTTTTAATTGGGATGCTCCGTATTTGTAAATGGAATCCCTGAATTCCAGCCTCTCCCATAAGGGGGAACATCCTCTCTCATCCATCCTATCAAATCTTCTCAAGATTTAGTATTTTTCGGTAAGATCGCGTTGGCCTCCCAAATTCCAAAGGGTATCAACCCAACCTGTCCAACCTTTTCACACAAGATCCCAGGATCCCTTCATCCCAGGAATTAGACGAGTAAAACTTTTTGCACTGTTTCCAGTGCGTTTACATCCTACCTTAAATGAGGAGACTAAGACTGTACATAGTGCTCCAGATGAGGTCTCACCATTCTTCTGTACAACCGTAACAAAACATTCCCACTTCTATATTCACTGCCCTGGCAATAAACAACCCATTTGTTTTCCTTATCACTTGCTGTACCTGCATACTAACCTTTCCTAATTGATGTACCAGGATATCCAGACCCTCCCTCTCTAACTCAAAGATCTCCAAGATTTCTCTTCATTTAAATAACGTACTGCTTTTCCACTCTTCCGGCCAAAGTGGACAAGTTGACATTTTCCCACGTTATATCCCTTTGCCAAATTTTTTTGCTCACTCACTTAACCTATCTATAATCCTTTGTTCTTATGCTGCTTTGCCCTTAGACTCCTTATGCCCCCTTCACAACTTACTTGCCTACCTACCTTAGTACCCCCATATCCACTATTGCATGTTACTGCCTCAGAGGGGCATAATAAATTGGTCAAACGTAATTTCCTTTCAAGAAACCATGGTATGATCCTGCCTGATTGCATTAAGGTTTTTAATTGTCCTGCATATCAACTCCACTTACTAGCTCTGGCTTCATATCCCTTGATATCCTTCCTTAACTGCCTTCTGTGCCTGCTGGGCACCGCGGGGGCTGGAGTGTATTATCGATCCCTTTAATCACATTTTAATTTGATGTTTTAAGTTTCTTTCCTACTTTGTCTTTGTTCTTTCTTTTTGGGGGGGGCTGCCCCTTTTTAATTTGTCCCTCAGTCAATTTGATTTAGTTGTTTAGTCAAAAAGATCTTTCCTTAACAATGATCTCAGCCCCTCAAGCTCCCATTATCTCCAGCATTTTGGGAGAATTGAGTTAACAATTTCTGTGATTTTTTTGTGTGGGTGGGGTGCAGGTTCTGCATTGAGCAATGTGGACCAGGCCTCAAAACAAAAGCAGTGCAAGGGATAGTGACTTCACAACAAAGACTGACTAACTAGATTGGCTTTTCAGCAGGACTCCTTGACTAGGGCAGGCACGATGGGCTGAAGGGCCTTTTTCTGTGCTGTGAACCCTCTATGACGCCCTCCTTGACAAACTGCTGTCCTGTTTAGTTACAAGGTATTATCTACGTACCGTGATGAGCTTTGCACCAGGCCAGGCTAAAGCTGTGCAAAGCTTCCTTTCCATGAGGCCTGTGTCTTTGGGCTTCCACCTGTCAGAGTTGAACCTTTGGCAAATTGCCTTTTTCCTCAGCGGATCTTCTGCTTGCTGCCATTGGCACCAGTAACTTGGCTCTTGCTGGTCCAAAGAACCATAGAAAATTACAGCTCAGAAACAGGCCTTTTGGCCCTTCTTGTCTGTGCCGAACCATTTTTCTGGCTAGTCCCAGTGACCTGTACTTGAACCATATCCCTCCACACCCGTCTCATCCATGAACCTGTCCAAGTTTTTCTTAAATGTTAAAAGCGACCCCGCATTTACCACTTTATCCGGCAGCTCATTCCACACTCCCACCACTCTCTGTGAAGAAGCCCCCCTCTAATATTCCCTTTAAACTGTTCTCCTTTCACCCTTAACCCATGCCCTCTGGTTTTTTTTCTCCCCACTTTGCATACTGACATTTCTTGATGCTTTTTAATCTACTCTGGCCCAATATGTATTTGTTTTGAAGAAAAATGCCTCAGCCTGAGATTTCAAATGATAAAAAAGCGACACTTCTGCCATCAACCGTGTTGACAAGAATGTGGTGGGTCGGGTGGGGCAGGTGGAGTGGTGCAGACCACACTTCAGCCCGTTTGCCGAGTTGATGTTCAGATTACGGTGCGAGGGCTGGGGAAAGAGAGGGAGCTGTTCTCCCGGTGGGGAGAATCGTGTATCTGCTGCCAAGTGGAGTTGAAACAGAATGACAAACTGAATTCTCTGCATTAATACAAACATGAACACAATGGCAGCCTCTGCTTTTGGAATGAGTCATGATATATTTAATTCTTTTTAGATTCACTCATCCTCAGGTTATACACTATTAAATCCTTGCCATATAAAGCAATATTTCTGATGTCTCCACATTTTAAATAAGCTCCCTTCTTTATGCTGTTTGTGTGGTAACTATTGTTCATCCCTCAATGCCTTTGCTGCAGTTAACTGGGGGGGGGTATAGTGGTATTGTCAATAGACTAGTAATCGAGAGACTGCGGGTAATGCTCTGGGGACCCAGGTTCAAATCCCACCATAGCAGAGGGTGAAATTTTAAAGTAAAGTTTATTTATTTATTCGTCACAAGTAAGGCGTACATTAACGCTGCAATGAAGTTAGTGTGAAATTCCCCTAGTCGCCACACTCCGGTGCCTTTTCAGGTCAATGCACCCTAACCCAGCACGTCTTTCAGACGGTGGGAGGGACCCGGATCACCCGGAGAAAACCCATGCAGTCACAGGGAGAACATACAGACAGTGACCCGAGCCGGAAATCTAACCTGGGTCCCTGGCGCTGTGAGGCTGCAGCGCGAACCACTGTGCCACCGCAATCTGGAAAAATATGGAATTAAATGTCTAATGATGACCACTGTCGATTGTCATAAAAACCCATCTGGGTTCACTGATCTCCTTTAGGGAAGGAAATCTGCCATCCTTACCCGGTCTGGCCTAATGTGACTGCAGAGCCACAGCAATGTGGTTGGCCAATAAATGTCCTCTGAAATGACCTAGCAAGACATTCAGTTCAAGGGCAATAAATGCTGGCCCAGCCAGCGATGCCCATGTCCCCTTAACGACTGAACAAAATTCCATTAAGCCATCCAAGAAATATAGTGGATTTGAGGCTGATTGTCCAGCCTGCAGGCCATCTGTCATAACCAGCTGTAAATTCATTTGTTCCAGGATTGTCATCAGAACTGAGTTTGCAAACATCCTTCACGAAGGGGAACTTGCTGTCCCCGTCCAGCCCTGCTTTACACATTAGTCCAGTAACAACGGAAAAACTGACACAGCTGGGAATGTTTGGGAATGTGGCGTTTGCTGCCAAATAAACCTGTTGGACTTTAACCTGGTGTTGTGAGATGACTGAATGTGTTTACCCCAGTCCAACGCTGGGGAATGGGCAGGAAATGGAGCCCAGACCTGTCCACCTGCTTTTAATATTGACTTTACCCCCAGCCTTCACTGGCTGGTTACTGTGATTCTGCTCCTAGCTTTGCCAGACCTTCAAACGGTAACTCCGCTAATTCGCCCACAGGCACCAATGAGCAGGTGTTAAAGAAGCCTCGGAGTAAACACTGTATTCCGTGTTGGCATCAATATTTCCAAGCTGATGGATGCATTTCCACTGGGTTGTTTTTCTTTCTGAGCGCGTCGCCCTTTTACAGAAATATCCAAAATGGGGGTGCACTTGTTCCCCCTTTTTCTGGAGGACTCTGTCCCTCTCTGGAATCCAGGATGGTTTGGGTGGCAGAGTGGTTAGCACTGCTGTCTCACAGCACCGTGGATCCGGGTTCGATTCCTGGCTTGAGTCACCGTTTGCACTTTCTCCCTGTGTCTGCATGGGTTTCCTCCTAACCGGCTGGTTCGGGTGCATTGGCCGTGCTAAATTCTCCCTCAGTGTACCCGAACAGGCACTGGAATGTTTGGTGACTGGGGGATTTTCACAGTAACTTCATTGCAGTGTTAATGTAAGCCTACTTGTGACACTAATAAATAAACTTTAACAGAAAGGAAGACTCTGAGGTCCTGCTGATACCTCAGTGTTGTGGCTAATTTAAGTATAGGAGGAATTCTACATTGCAGAAGGACTAGAGGGCACAGCCTCAAGATAAAGGGGGGGCGGTTTAGAACGGAGTTGAGGAGGAACTTCTTCACTCAAAGGGTGGTGAATCTCTGGAATTCTCTGCCCGTTGAAGTGGTGGAGGCTGCCTCGCTAAATATTTTTAAGACGCAGGTTGATGGGTTTTTGATAAGAGAGGGAATTAAGGGTTATGGGGAGAGGGCGGGAAAGTGGAACTGAGACACGACAGATCAGCCATGATCTTATTGAATGGCGGGGCAGGCTCGAAGGGCTAGATGGCCTACTCCTGCTCCTATTTCTTATGTTCTTAGAAGGGGGCCATTCGGCCCATCGAGCAAGGACTGACAACAATCCCACGCAGGCCCTATCCCTGTAACCCCATGTATTTACCCTGGTAATCCTCCTCACGCCGAGGCAATTATTGCGGACGGTCAACATTTTCCTTAAATCCATCATCCATAATTGTCGTCCATCCAAGCGATCAGGACCATCTAGTCACCCTGTGAATGTATTGTCCAGCAGGGTCACTGGAAAGTGACCATGAAGTGGCAGGTGGGTGAGGAAGGAGGGTGTGAGTACTAAAGCTAGTTGCACTCGTGTTACTGCATCCACTGAGATCTTCCTCAGCTGTATGGTGGGACCCACTAGCAGTGATAGAAAGCTATCAGATTCTCTCAGGACTAGCCAGGGTAGATGCAGGTGTTCTAAAGAATGTTCCTGACGGTGGGGGAGCCCAGAACCAGAGGTCACAGTCTGAGGATATTGGTAGACTGTTTAGGATGGAGATGAGGACATTTCTTCATCCAGACAGAGATCATCCTGTGGAATTCATTACTACAGGAAGTAGTTGAGATATATAACTGATATAGCAGTTGGGGTGAAGGACGTTGAAGGATATGGGGAGAAGGTGATATCAGGCTGTTGAGTTGGATGATCAGCCACAGTCACACGGAATGGCAAAGCAGGCTGGAAGGGGCTGAATGGCCTTTTCCTGCTCCAATTTTCTGTGTTTCCAAGTGGGTGCCACGGTAGCACAGTGGGTTAGCACTGCGGCTTCCCAGCTCCAGGGTCCTGGGTTCGATTCCTGGCTTGGGTCACTGTCTGTGTGGTGTTTGCACATTCTCCTCGTGTCTGCTTGGGTTTCCTCCGGGTGTTCCGGCTTCCTCCCACAGTCCAAAGATGTGCAGGTTAGTTTGATTGGCTGTGCTAAATTGACCGTAGATGCATAGGTTAGAGAGGATTAGTGGGTAAAATATGTAGGGATATGGGGGTAAGGCCTGGGTGGGATTGTGTTCGGTGCAGACTTGACGGGCCGAAGGGCCTCTTTCTGTACTGTAGGGGTTCTGTGGAACTGTACATCATGAAAATAGATCAGATAGTAATCTTGAAAAGAAAATTGGGGAGAAAAATTACAGGATTGTGGAGAAACCAGAAATTGGATAGCTCTTTTAAAAATCTAGTGCCGGAAAGGTGGGCTGAATGGCCTCCTGTGATCGTAAGACATAGGAGCAAAATTAGGCCACTCGGCCCATTGAGTCTGCTCCGCCTTTCAATCATGGCTGATATTTTTCTCATCTGCATTCTCCTGCCTTTTCCCTGTAACACCTGATTCCCTTATTAATCAGGAACCTATCTACCTCCGCCTTAAAGACACTCAGTGACCTGTGCTACGGGCTGTGTACCGAGCTGTCTCCGTTCTGGTGTGGTTGACAGTTTTCTTTCTGTCTGCAGGTGGCTGAACTGAAGCAGGAGCTGAAGCTGCGAGCCCTGCCTGTGTCGGGAACCAAAACCGATCTGATTGAGCGCCTGAAGAACTATCAGGAGCAGAACAAGGGTGGTGGGACTCCAGCAAGCACAGCCTCGACCCTGGGCAAGAATGGCCCTGCCGTGCCCAAGCCTGCTGAAGTGGTGGTGGCCCTCCCGTCTGCCCGCCTGAGCAGCACTCCAGCCGTGGTCACTCCGGGGGATGTCGTGGTCACTACGATGACCGGGGGCTCCGCGGTGAAGTTGAGCAGCACCAGTTCCACTCCCCCGGTCTCTCCTGCTCCCTCTGACCGCTCAGTGCACAGCATGGAAGAGAGCGCCACACCAGAGGCGGTCAGCGACTCCCTCCAGTCCTCGCCCATGCGTGTCATCGGCAAAGAAGAGCCCGCCTTTGTTAATGGCTTGACGGGGATCGCCACCCTGGTGCCCAGCAGCATCCGCGGCAATGACCAAGAGTTGCACAGGGACGCGCAAGCCGCAACCAAGGATCTGATGTTGCAGGAGAAGGACAAGCAGATCGAGGAGCTGACCAGGATGCTGAGGCAGAAGCAGAAGCTGGTGGAAGCTCTCCGGCTGCAGTTGGATCAGGAGAAGAGAACCCAGCTCCAGCAGCCAGCTGTGAGCGTGCCCCCGACCATCCCGAGCGCTCAGAAACAACCCCCCATCTCCATCAAGCAGGAGAGCCCGCCTGCCAGTTGCCCCTTTTCTGGGCCGCCCACACCCTCCGCGCCCAGTAAACCCATCCCGCTGGTCAACCACGTCAAGCCCCCGAGGAGAAACCCGAGTCCCGCCGAGGTCCCCGGGTCGAACTTGGTGCCAATGAAGGCCGTGGCGGTGAAACAGGAGGCGAGCACAGGCGCCTGTGAAAAGCCCACGCCCGCGGTCCTGCTGAGCCCAGTACAGTCGAATCAGGTGACGGCCGGGGCACCGAGGACAGTGGTACAGAACCAACCCCCCAGCCTGTTGGCTAATGGAGTGGGGACTCACATCCTCCTCACAGTGACTCCACAAAGCAGTGACGTGCACCCTGTCTCACCCCCTGTGAGCACTGCCAAGACTCAGCTGGCAATACAGGTACGCAATGGGGGCTGTGCGAGGGAGGGCTCTGCTATAACGTTCCCATCCCTAGAACTATATAGAATGTACAGACTGGCCTTTCGGTCCAACAGGTCCAATACTAGCCGATGAGGTGGGTGCCGAGTGGGTTTTACACGGCGGATGTGACCAGGCTGTGTTTCCCTGCAGAGTCTGGAATGCATCAAGCAAAGTGGTTGAGGCAGACACTCTCGGATCATTTAAGACTTATTTAGCCACATGAGCAGACTGGGAATAGAGGGATGGATACAAACGGATGGTCTAGTTAGGAACACATGGTCAGCACAGGCTTGGAGGGGCCGAAGGGCCTGTTCCTGTGCTGTATTGTTCTTTGAGTTGAGAGTTAAGGGGCCACAGTCTCAGGATAAGGGGATGACCACTTTGCATTGAGATCTCTTTCACTAGAGGGGGTGTGAACCTTTGGAATTCCCAACCTAGGGGCCTGTGTTGGCCCAACCATCGAATAGGCTCGAGTCAGAGAATGAGAGATTTTTGGACACTAGTGGAATCAAGGTTGGGCTCTGCTACAACACTCCCATCCCTAGAAATATGTAGAATGTACAAACTGGCCCTTTGGCCCAACAGGTCCAAACTAGCCTCCAATCTTTCTTTCATCTCACTACATCAGCATAATGAGGTAGGTGCTGAGTGGTTGGTCAAAGAGGTGGAGTTGATCATATTGAATAGCAGAGCAGGCTCGAGGGGCTGAATGGCCTTCTAATGATTCTGTTTCTTGCGTTCCTGTAACCTTCGAGCTGACAGAGTTCATTTTGTAGACGAGAGGGATAAGATGCCGCTGGGGATTTAACAGGAGTGCACAGCGTGTGGATCAGTGCATTACCATTAGAGAGAGGATAGAGGAACAGAACGCTGGGGAATGACAAAGGGTCAGTAGGTTCTCTCTCTCTCTCTCTCCCCCTCTCCCCATCCACAGGTGATTCCTGAGCTGAACGTTTTCTGTTAATTCCAGTTTGTGTTTTTCACCTCACTGCAGAGTGTGAGCTTCAGGAGAGGAGTCTGTGCCTGGGTCAGAGCAGGTGTACAGTTGAAGCCAGGCCTCTGGGCATGCCAACTCCTTACCAAATGGAAACTCTGGGTGTACTGGCCCAGTATTGTGAGGGTTTGAAGCCATGGCTGATCTCTGTCCTTCGCTGTCTCCTCCCAGTTGGCTGTCCACGGGTGAACCTCAATAGTAAGAGTCAGGGGAGGTCGCTGCTCATCTCCTCGCTGGATGTTAACACTGGCCTGGGGTGGGGGGGACAGGGTGAGGGGTCGGGGGGGGGGACCCACTGACTACTTTTCCTCTGCTTTCTGTGGCAGTGTTATGTCAGTTGACCCAGGACTGTGTGCTGGAGAGAACTTGGTGCCTTTACATCCTCAGCCATTTGGTAATCGCTCTCTGCTTCAGATTCTCTGAATGGCCAAACAGCACTAACTCACAAATCTTTGTATTTTAAATAACTATCAAATCATTTAACTGGTCAATAAGGATAGTAGGAAGTTTGCTTTGTATGTTTTTTTTTTACTCATTTGCTGTGTTGGGATTTATTTGTACATCTGTACATTGGGACGGCACAGTGGTATACCCTGGTTAGCACTGCTGCCTCACAGCGCCAGGGAATGGGTTCAATTCCAGCCTCGGGTCAGTGTCTGTGTGGGGTTTGCACATTCTCACTGTGTCTGTGTGGGTTTCCTCCAGGTGCTCCGGTTTCCTCCCACTGTCCAAAGATGTGCAGGTTAGGTGGATTGGCCGTGCTAAATTGACCTTAGTGTCAGGGGGACTAGCAGGGGAAATATGTGGGCCTGTTACTAGAATAGGGCCTGGGTGGGATTGTTGTCAGTGCAGGCTCGATGGGCCAAATGGCCTCCTTCTGCATAGTGATCCTATGATTTGTGTACTACCTGATCGATAAAATTTATGAAGGGATTAAAAAGGGTGAATGTGTAAGTGTTTTCGCTCGTGGGAGAGAGCAGAGCTAAGGGAAACTTCCGAAATAGATGTTCTAAATAAACTTTCTAAATAGACTAAATAGTCTGAGTCTTTGAAGTTTAGAAGAGCGAGGGGTGACTCATTCAGACATGTCAGATCCTGAGAGGGCTTGTCAGGGTAGCTGGTGAGGTGTTTTCACCAGAGGGAGAGTCTAGAACAAGGAGACAAAGCTACAAGACAAAGGATCGGTCATTTAAAACGGAGATGGGAGAAACTTCTTCTCGCAGAGGGTGGTGAGTCTCTGGAATTCTCTGCCCCAAAGGGTGGTGGAGGTGGATCATTCGAAGTATTTAAAGTGGAGGTGGATAAATATTTGATAGATCGAGGGATAGAGGGTGATGGGGAAACAGCACAGACGAGGAGCTGAGGCCGATATACTTCAGCTGCGCTTGTGCTCAATGGCGGGGCAGGCCTGAAGGGCCTGGTGGCCAGCTCCTGTTTCTATTGTGTTCTTGTGTTGCGTTCTTATCCAGATAGAATGCAAACCTCACCACGTGGAATGGTTGAAGCAAATAGTGTGGTTCGTCCCGGGAAAGTTCAAGACAAGTACGTGAGGAGGGGGGAACCGGAGGATATGCTGATGGGGTGAGATTGAAGTAGGTTTGTGTGGAGCATAAACATGGATGCAGAGCATCGGAACCCAATGGTGTGTTTCTGTGCTGCATCTTCATAGAATCATAGAATAGAATCCCAGAGTGCAGGAGGAGGCCACTCAGCCCATTTGAGTCTGCACCGACAACAATCCCACCCAGGCCCTATCTGTGTATTTACCCCAGCTAGTCCCCTGACACTAAGGAACAATTTAGCACGGCCAATCAAGCTAACCTGCATATCTTTGGACTGTGGGAGGAAACCGGAGCATCTGGAGGAAACCCACACAGACACGAGGAGAATGCGCAGACAGTAACCCAAGCCAGGAATCAAACCGGGACCCTGGCGCTGTGAGGTAGCAGTGCTAACCACTGTGCCACCCTGTTGGGAGTTCTTACTCCCTGTTTGTGTATCTTAGTAAGAAGTCTCACATCACCAGGTTAAAGTCCTCAACAGATTTATTTGGCAGCACGAGCTTTCGGAGCACTGCCCCCTCATCAGGTGAGTGGGACTTGTGTTCACAAACAGGTCCTATACAGACACAAACTCAATTTACAAGATAATGATTGGAATGTGAGCCTTTACAGATAATCAAG
The DNA here is from genome assembly GCF_965287045.1 of Carcharhinus amblyrhynchos. Classification (NCBI taxonomy): domain Eukaryota; kingdom Metazoa; phylum Chordata; class Chondrichthyes; order Carcharhiniformes; family Carcharhinidae; genus Carcharhinus; species Carcharhinus amblyrhynchos. The sequence goes on from NC_137358.1 coordinate 17,507,133, forward strand.
TCTTTACAAGTACAGACAATGTGAGTGGAGAGAGGATTAAGCACAGATTAAAGTGATGTGTATTGTCTCCAGACAGGACAGTTAGTGAGATTTTGCAAACCCAGGCATGTCATGGGGGTTACAGATAGTGTGACATGAGCATGAACTTCAGCAGTCACGGCCATTCAGCCTCTGATCTTCGGGTAAGCATTCTCCAAGGCTGCCTTCACAACGCACATGACAGCGCAGAGTCACGGAGCAGAGACTGATAACCAAATTCCCCACACATGAGGACAGCCTCAACCGGGACCTTGGGTTCACGTCGCACTATCTGTAACCCCCACGACTTGCCAGGACTTACAAAATCTCACTAACTGTCCTGTCTAGAGACAATACACATCTCTTTAACCTGTGCTTAACCCTCTCTCCACTCACATTGTCTGTACCTTTAAGACTTGATTACCTGTAAAGATTCGCATTCCAACCATTATCTTGTAAATTGAGTTTGTGTCTGTATTTGCCCTGTTTGTGAACACAACTCCCACTCACCTGATCAAGGGGGCAGCGCTCCGAAAGCTCGTGCTACCGGATAAACCTGTTGGACTTTAACCTGGTGCTGTGAGACTTCTCACTGTGTTTACCCCAGTCTAACGCCGGCATCTCCACGTCATGTGTATGTTAGAGCAGTCAGTGCCAGCGGAGGGAGCTGTTCCCTCACTGAAGGCTCCTGTCCCCTCCACAGTTAGTTTGTTCTATTCACAGCAAATTTCACCCTGCGGACCAACAAGAATTATTTTGTTGAAAGCAGTGTAACTGCATTTTTGTTCAGTTTGGGTGGCACAGCGGTCAGCTGCTGCCTCACAGCGCCAGGGACCCGGATTTGATTCCCAGCTTGGGTCACTGCCTGTGCGGAGTCTGCACTTTCTCCCCATGTCTGTGTGGGTTTCGTCCAGGTGTTCCAATTTCCTCCCACGGTCCGAAGATTGGCCATGTTGATTGTGCTAAATTGCCCCTTAGTCTCAGGGGGTTAGCAGGGTAAGTATGTGGGGATAGGGCCTGGATGATATTGTGGTCATTGCAGACTTGATGGGCCAAATGGCCTCCTCCTGCACTGTAGGGATTCTCGTGAGACTGTGTACACCAGTGGAGTATATGGCGCTCAGATACAGCGTTAGAATAGTTCTCCAAGGTGAGCAAGCATGTATACAGTATTGCTGTATATTTGGGGTAAATGAGATCTGTGCTACGTAACTGTCCAAGTTTCTGAGGACACTGGGAAGGTTCTGTTCTGATTCACACAAGTACCATGAGGTCTAAGCAGGTGGACAGGGTCTGTTTCACACAGTCTGGAGATGCTGCCAGCTCTGACTCTCAGTATGGTACTGTGGTGGGATGCTGACTGATGTCAGAATTCGATTGCTATCGATTTGGACAGGGGATCAGCTTTTCAAAGGTTGGAGTTCAGGGACTAGCTGTGAGCTGGGGTGTTGTTTCGTCACGGCTGATGGGCACAATGTGGCAGTATTCCAGTTGTTAATTTCTAATTTCTCCCCCTCCCCCTCCCCTCCCTTTTCTCTTTTTCAGGCAGTGCCATCCCCTCCCTCCCAGAAGCAGACACAGCAGCCAACAGCCAGCACCCAGGCAAAGCAGCAGGCAGGAGTGATGAGCCCGCCAGTGAAAAAGGTAGTCCGTTCTGTGTTTGTGGAGCTGAATCCCGGACCCCGCCTCGCAGCACTACCCCCAACCAGGCCCACCCTCCACCCACCTCCTCCCCCACCCCACCCCACTCCCTCTCCTCCCCACCACAGGCTCAAATAAAGGTCTGTAACATTTGTGTCCAAGAAATATGTCAGATAGAAACATATTTAAATAGCTAGCTGGTTTATTGAGGAAATATCATAGAAGCAAATGCCAGATTGTGATGGCAATGCAGATTAAATAACAAATCCTAATTCATGAATAGACCCAGTGGCTGCTGCCTTCTTGTCAGATGCTGTACGTTGTGTAAAAATGTTTAGAAACTACGTTTATTAACAATACGTCATGCGGGGCAGGGCGAGGCCTCTTTCTGGCTGAGTCCCAGTCGCAGTGAACCGTATCTGACGCCTCGCTGTGTTTGCTTTAAATGTAGGACCAAAAGTTGGGTGTGCAGCTGATCACTGGGTCGTCCGGTGCCGTGCTCTCCTACTCCTTTACACCCCCAAACCTGGAGCCGTGCTTCACAAATAACATCAGTGAGAACTCACTAAAAGCCAGGGCGAATGCTGTGAATAACGGGCCCAGCTCCGCACACAAGGTGAGTTTGCACATCGCTTCAGGTGTTTCATAAACTGTGACTTGAAGCAAATACCCACCCACTGTCCTTTGAGGAGTGGGCAGGAGAGAGTCCTTCCCGCCCCCCCCTCACTTTAGTTGTCCCTGAACACGCTGCATCATCTTTGTTTCAAAGCACTGGGTCGGGTGAGTCACCTGACGAAGGGGCAAACCCCGAAAGCTTGTGGGTTTACTATCAAATAAACCTGTTGGGCTTTAACCTGGTGTTGTGAGACTTCTTACTGCCTCACAGCGACCCAGATTCAATTCCCAGCTTGGGTCACTGTCTGTGCGGAGTCTGCACATTCTCCCCGTGTCTGCGTGGGTTTCCTCCCACAGTCCAAAACATTTTCATTTATGTGAAAGAATATTGACGACGATGAACCAGAACTGTTTCACTTTCAAAGTTAATTGAATTGGATGGCAGAATCTCTCTTCCTGTATTACTCAGGAGATTGGGGAGCCTGTAGTTCCTGGGCTTTCTCCATGACAACGTCCTTACCAGTCAGGGTTGCCTTGCTAACCAATCAGCGCCGAATTCTCTATATTCTGATAGATAGCGTGAAATTTGGCATGCTTGTGTTTGTCCTGATGAGTGCAAGATGAAAAGCTTTGACAACCTGTGTGTCTCATCAAAATTCAAGAGAAAGATGGACCACTGGAACTGGGGGTGGGGCAGTGTGAGGTGGGGGGGCCAGCATTTAGTGCCCATTCCTAAACGTCCTCCATTTCGGAGGGCTGTTGAGAGTCATCCGCATTGCTGTGGGTCTAGAGCCTCAAATTGGCCAGGCTGGGTAAGGAAGGCAGATTTCCTTTGCTAAAGGACATTAGTGATAAAGGGTAGCTATCCAAAATATAGGAGGTAGGAAATGGGGCCCCACAAAATTCAGGGTTTTAAATGACCCTGTGGGAATGGGGCCAAAGGTCAGGCCATGACCCCGTGGAGATGGGGCCTGGTCTATCAGTAGCGTTTAACCATGGAAGCAGACAAGTGATTTGACTTTCACTCCATTCAGAGACTCGTGTTCTCACTATTGCCCGGCTTTTGTGCAGAATTCCAGCAGATCAAAGAGATTGTAGAAATTTGAGAGATTCCGAATTGGTCCTCAAGCACTTGCTCTAACCCCTGGGAGCCAGTTCACACCAGGTGCGGATCTGGCCTTGCCTGTCTGGGGAAATGGCTAAGAGGGAGTTCTCCTCAAAATGGATGGGCCAATTTTTCCTCCTAGTTCGTGGTGGAATAACTTAATATCACACCTCACATCATCTCCGACTGCTCCCAGCCTCTGAATCCCAGCTTCAAGTAGGAACTAGGAAATCACCAGTGGAACTTGGTGTGATTCAGACTAATGTCTCTCGTTGGCAGGGGGTCTGTCTGAGAACAGACCTAAAGGCTCTGAGTAGCTGCTCCAGGACTGTGGCCTTGCGTTACTTTGGGAATCTTAATACTTTCACTGGCTAGGCCACTCCAATCAACACTCTTAGTTTGCACCAGTGATGACTCTGATGTTTTATCTCCTCAGGAAAACTCCAGAAGTCAACAGATGGACGATTTGTTTGACATTCTCATTGAAAGTGGAGGTAAGTCGGTGGTGATGATAGATATGTTTCTTTAGAACCTTTTATCCCAGGCTCCCATGTAACTATGCATCATTAAATCTCTTGATCGTGGTCCAACACTGGGATAATTTTGGATCCTTGCTCCTAAGCTCTCCCCAAGTTGCCTTTTTAATTTCTCAATGGGATGTGGGTGTCACTGGCAAAGCCGATGTTTGTTACCCATTCCGGACTGTGCTTGAGAAGGTGGCAGTGACCACTGGACCACTGCAGTCCATTTGGTTCACCCAGGGTGCTGTTGGGGAGGGTTTAGCCCCACCCAGTGTCCCAAAACTCTGGTACTGCTGACCAACTAATCCTACCTGGTTATTTTCAAAGAGCAAAGAAAATTACATCACAGGGACAGGCCCTTTGGCCCTCCAAGCCTGCACCAACCATGCTGCCTGTCATAACTAAAACCCCCCTACCCTTGTGGGGACCATATCCCTCTATTCTCATCCTATTCATGTATTTGTCAAGGCGCCCCTTAAAACTCACTATCATATCTCCTTTAACTACACCACCCCCCCCCTCCGCCCGCCCGCCCGCTGGCAGCGAGTTCCAGGCACCCACTACCCTCAGTGTAAAATCAACTTGTCTCGCACATCTCCTTCAAACCTTGCCTCTCGCACCTTAAACCTATGACCCCCTAGTAATTGACTCTTCCACCCTGGGGGGAAGAAAAAGCTGCCATCCTAACCTGCTGCACAATGATGTGGGCACTGGCAACCATTTCTCTACTGCTGTTCCCCTGTGGAAGGGATGATGACCAACCCTGACCCTGTCTGGCTTGGTGCCTGGAGTTTTACTTCCCAGTAGATGTCAGTGGACAGTGCTCAGGAGCAGTGTTTAGATTTCTGTCTCTCTGAAACACAAGATGCCTGGGGGTTGATTGTACAGCAGTGAGCCCGGAATGAATGAGGAATCAATAGCCTTTACCGCTACACACACGCACGCACGCACCTCCCCCCACCCTGAGTACTCAGGGAACTCCGAGATACATTGAGTGGCTGAGACTGTGTCCCCAAATGGCAGAGTGAGGACCTGAAGCTGGGGTACGGGGAATAAGAATTGAACAAAGTATTGATTTACTTTATTCTTCATTGACAGAAATTTCACTCAACACCAAGGATGTTTCCACGTCATTGAACACACCGTCTCCCCGGAACGTTTCGCCCACGCTGGCCATGTCTCCACCGGCAGTCGGGAAGGCTCAGCTGCAGTCCCCGCAGCTGTTGCTGGAGCCCATCGGTGACGGTCAGTCCAGCAGCCACGAGAGCCGCCTGGAGGACTTCCTGGTCAGCACCACTGGCGTTCCGCTCTTGTCGGTGGATAACGACGGGACAGAGCCCCTCTCCCTCATCGATGACCTACACAACCAAATGCTTAGCAGTTCCAGTATTCTGGAACACCCGCACTCACCCATGGACACTTCTGACATGCACTTCACTGCAGACAGCGCCAGCCTGACTCTGGACCTTGCTGACACTAACTTGGACAACATGGAGTGGCTGGACCTCAGTATGGGCAGTTCTTCTGTGGGCCTTGCTCCTTTGAGCTCCGTAACCCCTAGTGTCTTCTCCACTGACTTTCTAGACAGTCACGACCTGCAGTTACACTGGGATTGACGTCGACAGTCAAGGCATTGAGGGCGATCGTTCCCAAAGCCTCCTGGTCAGTTCAGTGTGCTGGACCTGAATTAAAGCCGGGTCCTTCAGCGTGCGCTTTTCGCTGTCCAGGAACAACACTCAACGCTGGGAATTCAGGTCCCCTGGTGAAGCATCAGAGGATCTTCTCTGTTTAGAATTCGCGGGCAAGAATGGGCTGAAGCTCTTGGCTCAGATCTGAGCCCACCCACCACTGCTGGGGGCGGGGGGAGATCTACAACTGGATTCGATTCCCAACTAGAAGATGGACCTTCTCATAGATTGACCTGGGCAGCATGGGTTTCTTTTGACCTCTAGCTCTTCACGTGGTCCTGTTCTGTGGCAGGGTCGCTCGCTCGGTGTCTTATCCAGCGTTTGGTTTCTACGTTGCCAAGGTTGTGTTTTTTTGCACTGATTGTGGGGGGGGGAGTCTTTTTTTTTTAAAAAGGAGAAGTTTCAAAACAAAAGCCCAAAGGTACACTAACTGAGCAGGGATCCGGATTAACCGCACCCCCCTCCCACCAACCTGCACCTGGGACACGTACCTCAGCGCTGCGTGATTTTCTCTTTTTTTAAAACCACGGAACGAGACCTACGTTGGAGTGGCTCGGGTTGTCACTGCAGCGCTTGGGCTTCTCGTCACACGACTTCCTGCCGAGCCTGAGAGAGAGAGCCTGGCGTTGATCGTTCCAGCCGGAAGAGAGGCAGCGCTCAGCCCTGGGGGCGGCGGGGTGGGGGGCAGCCCCTCACTGCATTTGTTTGTGCCATTCATTCTCCACTTGAATTTGGAGCTGTGTCACTGGAATTGGGCGAGTGTGTGTGCCCACAAGGATGTGCCCCAAGTGGCCTGTGTCCTCGGCGGCTGCAGAGGAGAGTCAGGTTTCGTTCTGGTCTCGGACGTGGAAGCATTAAATCGACCGTGGGCAGCATCCAACGGCCCCCCCCCCCCCCACACAGTTACCCAAGGAAAGTAGCAGAGCCCGTTACGCTGCTGGCTTACACAGCCTTTCTCCCTGATCAAAGCTCCAGGGCAGGGTGTCGCTCGAGTGAGCCACTCAGCACAGACCATGCATGATGGATTAAATAGCTTTCAACTGCCAACAGAGGTCTGAGTGAGCCAGGCGCATGTCTCTGGGCCCTTTGGTTTTGGGGTTTGGGGGGGGGGGGGGGGTGGTACGGTCATATGTCCAGATTTCATTCCCTTGTTGACCCAAGAAGTGTTGCCTGTGCAGGAAGTTCCTCCACCCGCCCACATTGCCCTTCAAAGTGAAAGGGAGCTTGTCCAGTCTGGGGGTGGGGGGGGGGGAGGTGGTGGATGTGGTGAGATGTCTTGCCCCTGTGGTTATATTTCTCACATGTGTAACTGAACGTTTTACCGCAGGAGGAGTTTCCTAAATCTTTCTTGCCAGCTAACGCAAGGATTTCTTTCAGTCACCTGGAGTGTAAGACAATTGCGTACCGTCAGATGTGCAGTTCAATCATATCCGTGTACAGACTGCGTCGCTGACTCCGGCTGTGTTAAGTGAATCTCACTGGTCGAAATAACACTGGTGTGCCGGGGGGGGGGGGGGGGGGGGGAGGGGGGTGGCGGTGGGGCCACATTTAACTTGAAAATGGCAACTTGTCCCGTAGAGCAGTAGTCAATGACATTTGCTTTGAGGTTTCTGACCACCAGAGCTTGTTTTAAAAAAAAAAGACCCCTCCTGTTTGCCAGGCGCACGTGAAAAGTTTGGGCATTTGCTTAAATCCGTGACCAAGCTGATGCATTTCATCTCCGACCGTTTGTCTTTGAGAATGGAATGACGTTGGCTTTGGAGCTGGGGAAGAGTGAGTTTGTCTTCTAGGCGTGGACTGGACGTTTAGCTGAAGGGGACTCGAGCGGCGAGAGCCTTTGCAGAATAGTGGACGGGATGAAGCAGGGTTGCACAGAGAGTGGCGACCACCTTGATTTCCTGTTTTGAGAGTTTAGTTAGACGGATCGGGGCCGAGACGATGCTGTGATTTTTGTTTTAACAATTGAGACTCTCGCCTGAAGTCACACTCGCGCGCGCGCTGCAGGTCTGGTGGGTGTCTTCACTGTTGCAAACCTGTGGCCAGGGCGATCTCAGTCGTAGCCAAAGTTGAAGTTACTGGGGCCATTGTTTTAAAAAAGAAACCCAAAAGAAAATGAGATTGGGTGAAGCTGCTTGGGGCTGTCAGTGCTTTGTTTTCCTCACCGGTTCCCTGGTCCCCACCAGCTGCTCATTGAGGTGGGGAAATCCCTACAGCGGGGCTCCATTCTTCACTCTCTGAAGTTCTAATTGTGGTTGGGAAGGATAGAGAGAGAGAGAGAGACAGTCATACAGTTCAGGTATCCGGGAGTCGAGTGGAATTTATCTAAAATGGGCCGGAAAGCTTCAGGAGAAACTAATTCTGGGTGGGTGGACAGGGTGTTGTGAGGTGACAATTGGAGTTATTAATCCAGCCTGAGATACAGGAGACCTTATTCCAAATATTGCCAGCATGTGGATCGAAGCAGATGTTAATTGCCAGCTGTATCGACTATCTTTATTTTGGGTATGGTGTATTTAGAGTTTGTTAAGCAGTAGATTCTTCTGCATCCCCTCGAGTATAGCACTGAGTTTATTTTTAATATACTGCATATTCCTCTTTCACCAAATTCCTCTGTGCGTTATTGGAATAAATTTGGTTCCGTGAAAGTATCCCGGCCTCCTCAACCAAACCTGGGAGTTTCAGTCCCTTTGCTGCTCAGCGCAAAGCAAATGATTTTGGATGTTTTGAGTCACTGCTGTGTTTTCTCCTCTGCTTCACCATAATCAGTGTAAATAACCTTCGCACAAACCACTGCCCCCTCTGGGTGTTGTTCTGCGGCAGTCGGACCTCGGAACGCAGCATTCTGAGCAGCTTGGGTGGGTTTCGAATCACTTTGCTGCTACCTGAATTCCCCATCCCCCAAGATTTGGGCGGCATGGTGGGTTAGCACTGCTGCTTCACAGCTCCAGGGTCCTGGGTTCGATTCCTGCCTCGGGTCACTGTCTGTGTGGAGTTTGCGCATTCTCCTCGTGTCTGCGTGGGTTTCCTCCGGGTGCTCCGGTTTCCCCCCTCGGTCCAAAGATGTGCGGGTTAGGTTGATTGGCCATGCTAAGAAATTGCCCCTTAGTGTCCAGGGATGTGTAGGTTAGAGGGATTAGTGGGTATAATATATAGGGATATGGGGGTAGGGCCTGGGTGGGATTGTGTTCGGTGCAGACCCGATGGGCCGAAGGGCCTCTTTCTGCACTGTAGGGTTTCTATGATTCTAAGGTTCTCCAGTGAACAAAATGATTTCTGTCAAGCCAAGTATAACTCATGGCAGCAGGCACCTAGCGACCATACGTTCAACTTTGCTCTCCGAACTGTATTGATAATTGCAGCGATCCTATTTGTGCAGGTTGTTGAAAGTGTTGTCTGCTCTCAACAATTAGAATCATGGAATTCCTATCGTGCAGAAAGAGGCCATTTGGCCCATCAAGCCTGCCCCGACAACTATCTCACCCAGGCCCTATCTCATAATCCCTAATGTGGGGTGGCACAGTGGTTAGCACTGCTGCTGCACAGCGCCAGGGACCAGCTGGCATCACTGTCTGTGTGGAGTCTGCACGTTCTCCCCATGGCTGCATGGGTTTCCTCCAGGCGCCCTGATTTCCTCCCACGGTATGAAGGATGTGCTGATGAGGTGGATTGAGGAAGGAGCAACACTCCGAAAGCTTGTGCTACCAAATAAACTTGTTGGACTTTAATCTGGTGTTGTGAGACCACTTAGTAGTGGATTGACCCAAACAGGTGCTGGAGTGTGGCAACTAGGGGAATTTCACAGTAACTTCATTGCAATATTAATGTAAGCCTACTTGTGCCTAATAAATGAACTTTCCTTTTAAAATAATCCCACCTATTTACCCTCCCAGTCCCTGCTAATCCACCTTAACCCACATATCTTTGGACTGCGAGAGGAAACCTACGCAGACATGGGGAGAATGTGCAGACTCCACGCAGTCACCCAAGGCCAGAATTGAACCTGGGTCCCTGACGCTGAGAGACAGCGGTGCTAACCACCGTGCCACCCATTGTGACTCAGTAACTTCTAAATGTTAAATCCTATCAATCCAACTAATCAGGCAGGTATCTAATGTTAATGTGAAGCAGAATTGTTGCAGCTTATTTGGCCCTTAGTGTTGGTTCAGTTGTTCTGTACTGGCACCAACCAACATTACAGCAGCTCTGTACCAGGGCTGAATGCTTTGTGTTTAGAATGTTTCGGAATTGTAGATGCAAAAAAAGTGCAATATTTGGTGATTCAACTGGCATGAGGTACAGCCATTAATCTGATGTGGGTTTTGTAAAGATCTCCCTTGTTACCTGCATTGGACTTTAGCTGCAATATGGGACAATCCAAGCCCAGTTGTCTTAATGTGATGGTGAGACTGTCCCTGATATACATGATGTAGAGATGGACGGCGTTGGACTGGGGTAAACACAGTAAGAAGTCTCTCAACACCAGGTTTAAGTCCAACTAGTTTATTTGATAGTAAACCAACAAGCTTTCGGAAACAGTGTTCCTTCGTCAGGTGTGTGGAAGGTTCTGATCAGAGAAAGGCGTATAAAGACACACACAGTTTACAGAATACTGATTAGAGTGCAAGTCTTTGCAGCTAACCTGCTATTCTAATCTTGCACTCTAATCAGTATTCTGTAAACTGTGTGTGTCTTTATACGTCCCTCTCTGATCAGAACCTTCCACACACCTGACAAAGGAACACTATTTCCGAAAGCTTGTTGGTTTACTACCAAATAAACTGGTTGGACTTCAACCTGGTATTGTGAGACTTCTTACTGTCCCTGATATAGTCGTGGCCCTTGACTCCTGGGGGCTGGGATTTAATAGAAACATGGACAGGAGTGAAACCCTGCCCAGTAAGTGTGATTGTTTCTGTAAACCCGTTGTGTTCTGAAGGCCTTTGCCTGGTTGGTTTTGTTTCTGAACATGCCCCCCACCCAAGGGAATATCATCAGTTCCTCCCTCTGTGATGCCCTGTCCAAGAGCTTAAAGACACTATATACAGGCACAGTACTGGGGTACACTAATTTGGACACGGTCTACTACTCCTCCCTCCAGACGTCTTCTCTCCATCTCACCCCTTCTCTCCCACCCTGACCCTAAAGGAATCTTGTGCCCATGTCAGATTTGCATCCCCAACCCCCGTCTGAAACTTGTTGTCTACATTGTCATGTGTTTGAATGGAAAAGGGCAGTGGAGGGTGCCAGTGGGAAGTGTACCTCTTACACTTCCTGATTCTCTTCATTGCACAGCCGTCTTTTCAACTGCCAAGACGTGAGGTTCTGAAATTCCTTCCCTCAACCTCTCCAACTCTCCTCCCTCCTCCGAGACACACTCAGAAGTCTCCCTCTTTGGTAATTGTTCCTGTGATGCACCTTGGGATGTTTTATTATTTCAGGGGAGGCGATGGCCTGGTGGTATTATCGCTAGGCAATTAATCCAGAAACACAGCTAAGGTTCTGGGGATCTGGGTTCGAATCCCACCAGAGCAGATGGTGGAATTTGAATTCAATAAAAAAAAAAATCTGGAATTAAGAATCTATTGATGAGCATGAAACCATTGTCGGAAAATCCCATCTCGGTCACACATCCTTTAGGGAAGGAAACTTGCCGTCCTTACTGACATGTGACTCCAAAGCCTCAGCAATGTGGTTTCCCAAGGGCAACTAAGGATGGGCAATAAATGCTGGCTAGCCAGTGACACCCATGTCCCATAATTAAAAAAACATTGTCGACAGTAAGGTTCTTATCCCTAACTTTGTGCATCTTGCTTGCAACGCTGCACAGCCGACCTGACATTTTTAGTATTTTGATTACCTTTGCTCCACACTCAAAAGTTCAGACAGGGTTTGTTGGTCAGTTTTGTCCAATCCCTACAGTACAGAAGGAGGCTGTTTGGCCCATCAAGTCGGTACAGGTCCTATTCCCGTAACCCCACACATTTTATCTTGCTAATTCCCAGTCCATTTATCATGGCCAATGCACCCTAACCTGCACGTCTTTGGGAGGAAAGCGGAGCACCCGGAGGAAGCTCCACGCAGACACGGGGAGAATGAGCAGACTCCACACAGACAGCGACCTAAGCCGGGAATCAAACACAGGTCCCTGGCGCTGAGAGGCAGTAGTGCTAACCATTTGTGCCACTGCACCCTATAAAGTGAGTGCTTGGAATTGAGGTTGGGACTTGGTGTCACTTGGCTGGAGTTTTATATCACTGCTCGGGGACTGACGCATGTTCTGAACAGTGTTAAACCACTCAGGAGCAGAGAGTAAAACTTGAATTTCCATGTGATGTGTGTGTGTCTGTGTGGCTGCTGCTTACAGCACATCACCAGACATTTCTAAAGTAGTCAAGCCTTTCAGCTCCTTGTGGCCTCCTGACTGAGTTTGTTGTCCGTGTGAGTCTGTGCTGAGGCTACTGAATGGTGACGTTTTTATAGAAACCCTACAGTGCAGGAGAAGGCCATTTGGCCCATCGAGTCTGCGCCGATGCCAATCCCACCTAGCTCTGCCACCCCACGTAGGCCCTATCCCCGTCACCCCACATGTTTACCCGCTAATCCCTCTAACCTACACATCCCAGGACACTAAGAGACAATTTAGCATAGCCAATCAACCTAACCCGCACATCTTTGGACTGTGGGAGGAAACCCATGCAGACACGGGGAGAACATGCAAACTCCATACAGACAGTGACCTAAGCTGGGAATCGAGCCTGGGCCCCTGGAGCTGAGAGGCAGCAGTGCTAACCACGGTGCCACCATCACTAATTTTTAAAAATTCCTAACACACTATTCTCAACCCCCACCCCCCGCCGCAGGCCACCGGGAGGTCCCAGACTGGACGCACTGATTGGGACGGGCAGTGTGCAGTGCTCATCCGAAATTAAACTTTGCCTCTCGTATCCCCGAACACAGTTCTACACAGAAATTCCCAGAAGGTGCTGGTTCCATAGTGGTAAATGGGGAGTGCTGACTAATCACTGGGAGTCATGATGTGGAGATGTCGGTGTTGGACTGGCGTAAACACAGTAAGAAGTCTCCCCACACCTGATGAAGGAACAGCGTTCCGAAAGCTTGTGGGTTTACTATCAAATAAACTTGTTGGACTTTAACCTGGTGTTGAGAGACTTCTTACTGTAATCATCGGGTGTACGGAAGCCACTAAACGATTACTTGTGTCAGTACATGGTCTGATGTCTTGAGGCATCAAGCAGTGTAATTTTACAGAATAGGATTGAATTGACATTATCCGTGGTAAGGCGGGTGTCTGTGATATTGACTGACAATATCCTTGGATCATTCTGAATCTTGATGTCATTGAATACTAACAGGAACAATCTCAGAATCCCTGGATGTGGGGAGCATGATGTGTCCAACCCAAGTTTCCTGCTACATCACGGACCCCCATTCTGAACCATAGACCCCTACAGTGCAGAAAGAGGCCCTTCGGCCCATCGAGTCTGTACTGAACGCAATCCCACCCAGGCCCTACCCCCATATCCCTACATATTATACCCACTAATCCCTCTAACCTTCTGCTTGTTATTCACCAATTTTCTGTTATGTACACGATGTTTGTGTGGATTTTTTTGGGGGGGCTGCACTGTAAACTCTGGGTGGAGCAGGCAGTAGGCACCTTTACCGATACCCTGTCAGGGGCGATGGCAAGTGTGACCTTGGATAACTTGTTTAGCTCTGAGGGAAGGTGTTGCGGTCAGCACTGGGAAGAGTCAAGGAGGTAAAATGTGTCCAAAGCTCTGATTGCAGAGTAATGGGGAGGAGGCTGAAAGTTTTTGCGATTGAGTAACGGAACGAATCCAGGCAGGTGAAGAGTTGGTGGGGTTGGGAGAACTGTGAGGGGGAGGCACTGACACTCACGGTGCCAGAGACAGGTTATCGAATCACGGTTATGAATTGTTTTTGTCTATTTGCTTATTTCCCGCTCAAAACATCAAAATACCTGAATTTCCGCTTCCTGTCTTGAGAGCTTGTTGTGGGGAGGGTGGGGAATCAGCCTGGATAATGAGCTAACTGGTCTACCTTTCCCAAAAACTTTCACGGCTACTGGTGCTGGTGAATGGGATTAGGTGGGAGATTGGGTGTTTTGGTGTCAGTGCAGACTGGAAGATTCTATAACTGCGCCAGCGCTGAGACGAACTTCACGCCAGCTCCATTGTGCTGGAGCCCCTGCCTTTAGAGAGCTGTTGTTGAGGCCAGAGACTCCCTCCCAGAACCCGGCCCGAGTGGCTGGGTCTTTGTAAATGTGCCACTCGGATCAAAGAGGCCTTGAGCTTGGTGCAAAGCTGAGCTCAGCCAGGGCACTGACGAACTGGTCTCGCCGTGGGGAGAGGGGGTCTTTTCTGATCCAGATGACTATCCAAACCGCTGCTGGAGAGATATTTATCTGGACTCAACCTAGCGCGGGGTTGGGCCAGACTGTGATAGCTTCTAGGATCAAATAGCATGCTGGCACCTGCGGCCTAGGGTCTGGGACGAGGGCCGATGGTCTCTGTGGAACAGTAACCCATCCCAGCGAGAGCCAACACCCCCAGTGTAGCAGGGTACATTTCAGGAGGGAGAGAGAAGGGAACTGAAGGAGGTGCTGCTGAAGGTCTCAGTGGAGACCATTGACTCAACGTTCATTTCATTGCAACAGATGAAGCTAAAGGAATGTTGCTCAGTGACCTGTCCGTGGGGTAGTTCACTCGGAGCCTAATACCCCACACCTTCCGGCCAAGGAAGGTGTCCTTTGCCAATCACTTTACTATGGGTTGCGTCGGCCTCCACCCATGTTGCCGCAACTTTGCTTTTTTTTAAAAAAAATCCCGTTCTGGGCCGGTGGTAAATGTCAGTGCCTGAGTGATAATCAGTCTCTTGCTGTACACAAGCACTTTCTGGAATATTCTGAACTCGAGCGATAACCAATCACTTTCCCCTACAGGAACTGGGCCCTCGCGTCGCACTCTGATGTGTCGGAACTTTGTACAAACTCTCGCTCCCTCTTGATGCCACTGTGAATGTGTATATTCCAACTTCTGAGGTGTAAACATTTATAGGGAACCGTTTGGAGGAATGTATTGGGGCTTTCCATTTTAAATTGTAGTGATGCTGTCTGTGATCAGCTATAAAGAACAGGAGGTGGTGGTGGGGGGGGGAGAAAGCAGACATACTGAATGAATTTTACTGCTTGCTTTTTCTCTTTTTTCTCTTTTTTAACTGTCTGTAAACACTGTTTTGTGTTGAACTTTTTAAAAAAAACTTTTTTTTAAAGAAATGTTGTGTCTGTGTCATTTAGACTCCGTCTGTTTTTATTCAAGTCATATTTCATAGAATCCCTACAGTGCAGAAGAAGAATGTTCAGCCCATCGAGTCTGTACTGAACACAATCCCACCCATGTTCTATCCCGGTGACCCCACATGTTTACATAATAAGAACATGAGAAATAGGAGCAGGAGTAGGCCATCTAGCCCCTCGAGCCTGCCCCGCCATTCAATAAGATCATGGCTGATCTGTCGTGGCTCAGTTCCACTTTCCCGCCCTCTCCCCATAACCCTTAATCCCCTCTCTTATCAAAAACCCAAGAACCCGCGTCTTAAAAACATTTAGCGAGGCAGCCTCCACCACTTCAACGGGCAGAGAATTCCAGAGATTCACCACCCTTTGAGTGAAGAAGTTCCTCCTCATCTCCGTTCTAAACTGCCCCCCCCCCCCCCCCCCCCCAATCTTGAGGCTGTGCCCTCTAGTCCTACTGTCTGAGCGGGAAGAGCCTCTCCACCTCTGTCCTGTCCATCCCATTCATCATCTTATACGTCTCAATGAGATCTCCCCTCATTCTTCTAAACTCTAACGAGTACAAGCGTAGTTTATTCAGCCTCTCCTCATAGCTCAAACCCCTCAACTCCGGAATCAGCTTATTAAACCTCCTCTGTGCTACCTCCAAGGCCAAAATATCCTTGCCTAAGTGTGGCGACCAAAACTGCACACACTACTCCAGCTGCGGCCTCACCAATGCCCTATACAGCCGCAGCAAGACCTCCCTACTTTTATATTCAATCCCCCTCGCTATAAAGGCCAGCATCCCATTCGCCTTCCTGACCACCTGCAAGCTGGGTTTTTGCAACTCATGCACAAGGACCCCGCGGTCCCTCTGCACCGTCGCATGCTGCAGTTTTTCGCCATGTAAGTAATAGTCCTTCCTACCATTATTCCTACCAAAGTGGACAACTTCGCACTTGTTAACATTAAATTCCATTTGCCAGTTCCTGGCCCATTCGCCCAGCCTATCTAGATCCTTCTGCAGACTCTCCACACCCTCCGCACAATTTGCCGTTCCACCAATCTTGGTGTCATCAGTAAATTTTGACACCATACACTCGGTTCCCTCCTCCAGATCATCTATATAAATGGTGAATAGCTGAGGCCCCAGCACCGATCCCTGGGGCACTCCACTAGTCACCAACCGCCAATCGGAATAGCACCCATTGACCCCCACTCTCTGCCTCCTATTTGACAACCAATCCCCTATCCACGCTAACACCCTACCCCCAACTCAATGCACCCTGACCTTCTGTAATAACCTCTTGTGAGGCACCTTATCAAACGCCTTCTGAAAATCAAGAAACACCACATCTACCAGCTCTCTATCCACCACCCTAGACACATCCTCGTAGAATTTGTCAGACATGACTTCCCCTTAACGAAACCGTGCTGCGTCTGCTCTATCAAACAATTGTCCTCGAGATGCCTCGCTATTTTCTCATTGATGACGGATTCTAACATTTTACCTACAACAGACGTTAAACTAACCGGCCTATAATTCCCAGCCTTTTGCCTGCCACCCTTCTTAAACAGCGGCGTAACATTAGCCGTTTTCCAATCTTCCGGCACTTCCCCGGAATCCAGTGAGGATTCCCCTGCTAATGTCCCTGACACTGACAGTACAGCATAGCCAATCAACCTAACCAGTGCATCTTTGGACTGTGGGAGGAAACTGGAGCACCCGGAGGAAACCCACGCAGACACAGGGTGAACGTGCAAACTCCACACACACAGCGACCCAAGCTGGCAATCGAACCTGGGTCCCTGGCACTCTGAGGCAGCAATGCAAATCACTAAGTCTGTTTGGAGTTTGTGTGTTCTCCCCGTGTCCGCGTGGGTTTCCTCCAAGTGGTCCAGTTTCCTCCCAAAATATGAAAGATGTGCTGGTTAGGTACATCGGCCGTGCTAAATTCCCCCCTCAGGTGCTGGAATGTGGCGACTAGGGGCTTTTCACAGTAACTTCACTGCAGCATTAATGCAAGCCTTGTGACTAATAAATAAATTTTAAAATAAGCTTGACGTAGGTAGGAATGTGAAACCTTAAGTCGGCGAGTACTGTTAAGTTAACTTCACAAACATTCACGTCAGCTTTCTCTAACAGGAGTGGGGCTGCTCTATCAGTCAGTTTACTATCAAATAAATCGGTTGGACTGGAACCTGGTGTTGTCAGACTTCTTACTGTATCAGCTGGGGGCAGACCACTGTCGGGGAAAACCCAGCTGGGTCACGAATGTCCTTTAGGGATGGAAATCTGCTGTCCTTACCCGGTCTGGCCTACATGTGACTCCAGAGACACAGTAAAGCGGTTGGTTCTCAACTGCCTCTCTGAAAGGGCCAGTTGAGCCACTGGGTTGACAAGGGCAACCAGGGATGGGCAATAAATGCTGGTCCAACTAATGACACCCATGACCCACACATGCATGAAAAGGAAGATCCCAGTTCAATTTGGTGCCAAATTGGGGTGGATTAGTTCACGGCATTTTGCTTTGGGAGAGAAGTGGGGGGGGGGGAGATGGAATCGGCTGATCTCAGTACGCTGCTTTCCCATGGTCACATGATGTTCGGGCTTCGTCTCAATTCCAGCACACTGCTCCAGAGAGAGAAGGCTATGGGCTGGGACGCTTCATCTTGGTCAACTGTTCCGTTCTAGTGGTGCACTTTTGGAGGCTTTGTCTCTTGTAGAGGACATTAAACTGAACCCTCTGGAGTAGGTGTGAAAGATTTCTGCTGGCATTATACGAGGGGTAGGGAGTTCTGTCCTGGTGCATCTCTCACTGAAGCTTAGTTTGGGAAATTGGCTGCCCTGCCTGCCTACTCAATCACTTACAGTAATTTGAGTATCGGCTAAGGATGTAAAAGTGCCAAGTTGCATTTAGCAACAGCACAGAAAGGGGCCATTTGTTCCAGCTGGTACATATTGGCATGAGTGTCTACTATTCCAGTCCCTCCGCCCTCCTGTGGACCTTCCCTTCAGTGTAGCGTTTATTCGATCCAACCATTCCCATGGAGCTTTCACATTCCTACCTCTGTAAAGTTAAAAGTTTATTTATTAGTCACAAGTAAGGCTTAACTCTGCAGTGAAGCTACTGTGAAAATCCCCTAGTCGTCATACCCCGGTGCCTGTTCAGGTACACTGACTGTGGGAGAATTTGGTATGGTCAATGCTTGTCTTTCAGACTGTGGAAAGAAACTGGAGTACCCGGAGGACATCCACGCAGACACAGGGAAAACACGCAAACTCCACACAGACAGTGACCGGAGCCAGGAATCGAACCTGGATCCCTGGTGCTGTGAGGCAGCAGTGCCAATCACTGTGACACCTCTGTGAGATTGCACCTAAATTTTGCCTTTGACCTTATTAATAGTTCCTTTGTTTCGTGCTTGCCCACAAGTGGAACTGTTTACAACAAATTGTTTTACGCATTTGGCTGCCCGAATCATAGAACCCTGCAGTGCAGAAAGAGGCCCTTCGGCCCATCGAGTCTGCACCAGCCACTATCCCAACCCCTATATGCCTACGTATTTTACCTGCTAATCCCTCGAACCTACGCATCCCAGAACACTAAAGGACAATTTATCATGGCCAATCCAGCTAACCCGCACATCTTTGGACTGTGGGAGGAAACCGGAGCACCCAGAGGAAACCCACGCAGACACAGGGAGAATGTGCAAACTCCACAGAGACAGTGACCCCGAGCCGGGAATCGAACCCGGGACCCTGGAGCTATAAAGCAGCAGCGCTAACCACTGTGCCACCGTGCCGCCACTCTGCTACGTTCAGTTCTGAGGTTAACCGCTACATTACGTTGAGTTTAATTTGTTACTCACCCGCTCACTCTCCAAACCTCCCTTCCTTTGGTTTGAGGTCTGTATAACCCTCCCAGCTCCCCGCCCCAGTTGGTGTTGTCCACAGGGTCTGAAGCTGTTATTACATTATCGTAGATATTCCCACTGTAATGTCACTGGGCTAGTAATCCGGGGGCCCCAGGCTAATGTCAGTGGAGTTCAAACTTAATTAATTAAAACATCTGGGATTGAACGCTGGTCTCAGTCCAGATGATCATGAAGCTGTCATCAATTCCTGTAAAAATCCATCTTCAAAGGATAAAAAACAAGGTGGCACTGCATCCTCACAGCGCCAGGGACCCAGGTTCGATTCCCAGCTTGGGTCCCTGTGCAGAGTCTCCCCATTTCTGCGTGGGTTTCCTCCGGGTGCTCCGGTTTCCTCCCACAGTCCACAGATATGCAGGTGAGGTGGACTGGCCGTGCTAAATTCTCCCTCAGTGTCAGGGGGAGTAGCATGGGGTAAATGCATGGGGTAATGGGGATAGAGCCTGAGCGGGATTGTGGTCGGTGCAGATTTGGTGGGTCGAATGGCCTCCTTCTGCACTGCAGGATTCTACGAAAATTACACTGTCAGCTCCGACTCTGCGCTACACCACTCTGCTACATGTGAAGATGGGCCACATGCTTAATGTACTGGGGCCCTTCCCCACCCCCAAGGGACTGGACCACAGCAGGGAGATAAAAGTAGCACATTAAGGAGGACGTGAAGGGCTGAATGGCCTCTTGCACTGTATAATTAATTATATGATGCTGGGAGGCTATTTGGCACTGACTGTGCAGTGTAAAGATTGTAACCCTTCACAGAGCAAAAATAAGCAAAATATTGTGGATGCCGGAACCTGAAACAAGAACAGAGAATGCCGGAAGAACTCAGCAGGAGAGGGAGATGTTCTCAATACGAGAGGAGGTTGGAGAGAGTCTTGCCTTGCATCTCCCTCACCGGACGTGGGAGTCCCCGTCACAATTACAGCAGTAATAACCACCGTGCCATTGATTGAGGGCAGCACGGTGGTTCGCACTAATGCCTCACAGTGCCAGG
The DNA here is from genome assembly GCF_965287045.1 of Carcharhinus amblyrhynchos. Taxonomy (NCBI): domain Eukaryota; kingdom Metazoa; phylum Chordata; class Chondrichthyes; order Carcharhiniformes; family Carcharhinidae; genus Carcharhinus; species Carcharhinus amblyrhynchos. The sequence goes on from NC_137358.1 coordinate 17,526,967, forward strand.
GAAGTTCATTCGAAAGGCAGTCTCCAGGAGTAAAGCTGCACTATGCTGTTTCTACCACAAGATGATGGTGGTGGCATTTCCAGTGTAATTGCTGCAGACTCAGCTCTGTGTAATTGGAAGCTTCACGCCTGACTGGAGTTTCAGTGCTTAAGTTATCGACACTGGTTAAGTGCGCCCCTGAAATTTTAATTGCTGAACCAGCCACTTAATCAAACAGCCTGCCCTGTCCCCAGCTCCAATCTTGTTTGAACTAAGTGTTCAAATAATTAAAAATAAATCAGTACCATAGAATCCCTACAGTGTAGAAGGAGTCTGTTCAGCCCATTGAATCTGTACCAACCACATCCCATCCAGCTCCGGTCCCGTATATATCTACTAATCTGTCTAACTCTGTGGCAATTTAGCACGGCCAATCGACCTAACCCGCACATTTTTGGACTGTGGGAGGAAACCAGGGCACCCGGAGGAAACCCACACAGACATGGGGAGAATGTGCAGGTTCCACACAGACAGTGACCCGAAGCTGGAATTGAACCTGGGTCCCTGGTGCTGTGAGGCAGTAGTGATAACCACTGTGCCACCGTGCCGCCCTGAAGCAGTGGCACACTGGTTGGCACTGCTGCCTCAGCGCCAGGGACCCGGATTCAATTCAAGCCTCAGCTCACTGTCTGTGTGGAGTCTGCACATTCTCCCCGTGTCTGCGTGGGTTTCCTCCGGGTGCTCCGGTTTCCTCCCGCAGTCCAAAGATGTGCGGGTTAGGTGGATTGGCCATGATAAATTGCCCCTTAGTGACAGGGGGATTGGCAGGGCGAATGCGTCAGATTACAGGGCCTGGGTGGGATTGTGGTCGGTGCAGACTCGATGGGCCAAATGGCCTCCTGCACTGTAGGGATTGTATGAAGTGAGGTGTGTGCTGATTGATCACAGCAATGTCTGTAAGAGCAGTGCACTCCCTGTGTCTAAAATGCATATACTTCATTCAATTTTACCATTTAGGATCATAAAAGATACATAAAATCCCTACAGTACAGAAGGAGGCCATTCAGCCCATCACCAATGACAATCCCACCTTGGCCTGACCCCCATAACCCCACATACCTACCCCGCTAATCCCCCTGACACTAAGGAACAATTTAGCACGGCCACTCAACCTAGCCCATCGCTATTAATGTGTAAATAAGCATTTTCTATAACTCATTGTGAAATATTCGACGTGTATTAAATGTATTTATTCTTATCCATGGGGTCAAGTTTAGTGAACAAGCCCGATTTCGACCCTGTGGCCCATGGTTGGGGGGGAGGTGGGGGGGGGAGGTGTGCGGGGCACGGTGGTGGGACTGGGGGGGGGGGGGGAGCGGTCACTCATGCAGCCCAGCCACCAGCCCAGGTTGCCAATCACAGATGTGCAAACATGGCAGCAACAACAAATGGACCAACAACTTCAGCTGGCAATAGGAACGAGATTATAAAATTTTACAGTGGCACAGTGGGTTAGCGCTGCTGCCTCACAGCGCCAGGGACCCGGGTTCGATTCCCGGCTCGGGTCACTGTCTGCACGGAGTTTGCACATTCTCCCCGTGTCTGCGTGGGTTTCTTCCGGGTGTTCCGGTTTCCTCCCACAATCCAAAAGACGTGTGGGGTTAGGTTGACTGGCTGTGCTAAACTGCCCCTTGGTGTCAGAGCGAGTAGCCAGGGTAAATGCGTGGGGTTACAGGGATAGGGCTTGAGTGGGATTATGGTCGGTGGAGATCGATGGGCTGAATGGCCACCTCCTGCATTGTAGAGATTAGATGATTCTCTGCTGCAGTGGAAATAGCTTTATTATCTCGGGTGTTCTAAATTTCCACCCCTGCTCTGCTAATGCATTCCGAGACTGCAGTGATCTCCTGGCAGTTGGAAGTGTAAGTGACTCTCTGGGTTAACTGATAGCCTAACCATTGTCACCTGGTAGACAATAATGTCTCTGGGATTCTGCTCTTGTTTAAATTGGTGGTCAGTAAATGAAAGGCACGGGATCTGTTTTATATTAAATCTACTCCAATAAGTTCTGCATCTGCATCAGTGACACTTATAGTCCTGCTGCCTCACACTGCCACGGACCCGGGTTTGATTCCAGTCTCTGGTCACTGTCCGTGTAGAGTCTGCACAGTAAGAAGTCTCACTAGTGGTTCACTAGCTAGTGGCTTTTGCTACCAAATAAACCTGCTGGACTTTAACCTGGTGTTGTGAGGCTTCTTACTGTGTTTACCCCAGTCCAACGCCGGCATCTCCACATCATGTGTGGAGTCTGCAGGTTCTCCCCGTGTCTGCGTGGGTTTCTTCCGGGTGCTCCGGTTTCCTCCCACTGTCCAACGGTGGTGGTTTGGCCATGCTAAACTGACCCCAGTGTAAGAGGGATTCGCAGGGTTAATGAGGGTTACGGGAATAGGGCCTGGATGGGATTGTGGTTGGCACAGACTCGATGGTCTGGATGACCTGCTGTACTGTAGGGATTCTATCATGTTTGTTACGCTACAGCAACTCGCACTTGCAAAGCACCTTAAAAGAAAGTGAAATGATCCAAGGTGATTCACGAGTATGTCACTAAACAAATTTGATGTTGTATCGGGCAAGGAGATATTCGCACTCGAGATTAGAAACCTCACCAGTGAGGCAAGCTTGATGGGATCTTCATGGAAATCTCAGGGTGTCCCAGGGTGGATGTGGGTCACATGTTTCCCCCTGGCTGGGGTGTCAAGAACCAGGGGACACAGTTTAGAAAAAGGGGGCAAACTCTTTCAAACTGGGCTGAGCAACTTCTCGCTCAGAAGTTGTTGCATCTTTTGGATTCTGTAGGCTGTGGAGTCTCAACCAGTGATGGTATTTAACACAAAATATCTTTCTAGATACTAGTGACATCACGGGGCACGGAGACAGTGGGGGAAATGGAGCAGACATAGATAACCAGCCATTGATCTGTTTGCAGAACAGGCTCGATGGGCTGAATGGCCTGCTTGTATGTTCAGGACACGGTCGCTGGTGGTAGACTGATGGATATTGGGGAAGTGCGAGAGACTAATATTGGTCAGAATCGACATCTGGGTGAGTTATAAGAACATAAAAACATAAGAAATAGGAGCAGGAGTAGGCCATCCAGCCCTTCGAGCCTGCCCCGCCATTCAATAAGATCATGGCTGATCTGTCGTGGCTCAGTTCCACTTTCCCGCCCTCTCCCCATAACCCTTAATCCCCTCTCCTATCAAAAACCCATCAACCCGCGTCTTAAAAATATTTAGCGAGGCAGCCTCCACCACTTCAACGGGCAGAGAATTCCAGAGATTCACCACCCTTTGAGTGAAGAAGTTCCTCCTCAACTCCGTTCTAAACCGCCCCCCCTTTATCTTGAGACTGTGTCCCCTAGTCCTACTGTCCTTTGAGCAGGAAGAGTCTCTCCACCTCTATCCTATCCATCCCATTCATCATCTTATACGTCTCAATGAGATCTCCTCTCATTCTTCTAAACTCTAACGAGTACAAGCCCAGTTTATTCAGCCTCTCCTCATAGCTCAACCCCCTCAACTCCGGTATCAGCCTAGTAAACCTCCTCTGCACTCCCTCCAAGGCCAAAATATCTTTGCGCAGGTGCGGCGACCAAAACTGCACACAGTACTCCAGCTGCAGCCTCACCAATGCCCTATACAGCTGCAGCAAGACCTCCCTACTTTTATATTCAATCCCCTTCGCTATGAAGGCCAGCATATATATATATATATATTATAGGGATGGAGCAGGTTACAGAGGGAACAGGGACTATCCTATGCACTTGTAGTTCCAAAGTTTGTGATCTAAGTTTATCAAACCTCAGAATATTACATCACAAAATATGTGGTGCTTATACACAATGGTACAGTGGTCAGCGCTGCTGCCTCACAGCACAAGGGAGCCGGGTTCGATTCCCAGCTCGGGTCACTGTCTGTGCAGTCTGCACATTCTCCCCGTGTCAGCGTGGGTTTCCTCCGGGCCCTCCGGTTTCCTCCCTTGGTCCAAAGGTGTGCCAAGTAGGTGCATTGGCCACAATAAATTGTTCCTGAGAGTCCCAGGAACTGTAGGTGAGGGGGATAAGCAGGGTGAATATGCAGGGTTACGGGGATAGGGCAGGGTAAGATGCTCTGTTGGAGAGTCTGTGCAGACTCAGTGGGCTAAATGGTCTCCTGCAGTGTAGAGATTCTATGATGCAATAGCAGAATGGGTATACCGATCACAGGCTAGCTGATGCCAACAGCACAGGTTCAATTCCCGCACTGGCTGAGGTTAATATGAAGGTCCTGCCTTCTCAACCTCGTCCCTGCGTGGTGATCCTCAGGTGAAATCATCACCAATCAGCGTCCCACAGGAAGGGGAAAGCAGCCTATGGTCCTCGGGGTCTGGGCAAAGATTCACTTCAATGGTGCTGGGATAGTTACAGCGAGGGTGAGATTACACTGATGTGATTCCAGGCAAATTGCAGAGCACATTTCCAATCTAAGATATCTGATGTTTCTATAGACAGCAGGCCACAATGTTTCCACATACCTTGAGAGACAGGGACAATTTCCAATCCCTCGTCTGCTGAAAATACTGACCCGATACTTGAGTTAGTCACACGCACTGTGACCGAGGCAGTGAGACTGGGTGGGCTACTGAACTGTGGTGGGTGCCAACTTCCGATTCTCCTCTGAACCAATTGTAAACCAATATTCCAGCCATGATCTTGAATCCTACAGTGCCAATAGAGGACATTCAGCCCATCGAGTCTACACTGACCATAATCCCATCCATGCCAAATCCCATAACCCCATGTATTTACCCTAGTTGGTCTCCCTGACACAAAGGGGCAATTTTGCACGGCCAACCCCCTTAACCCGCGCATCTTTGGAGTGTGGGAGGAAACCGGAGCGTCCGGAGGAAACCCACGCAGACACGGGGAGAATGTGCAAACTCCACACAGACAGTGACCCGAGCCGGGAATCGAACCCGGTTCCCAGGAGCTGTGAGGCAGCAGCACTAACCACTGTGCCACCGTGTCCTGTTGAAGAGTGCTCCCTCATTCTTGTATTGAAAACTTCTTAGTTTAATCATCAGGTTAATTTCTCCTCTAAATGTGCTTCCCACGCGCTCTGGCCCTGCCCTTCTCTGTAACCCCCCTCCCCACAACCCCATCACTCACCCATTAGTTTACCTGAACACACACAGTTACACTGGAAACGCAGTGGGACACGGGAGACACAGAAATTTCCACCGTTCTATCACTTGTATTGAAATTCAAATCTGATGGAAGTGACGGTAGACTCAGATGATTCTGCAGGGGATTTGGGTATTGCAAAGATGAGATTGTGACGGCACTCTCAGGCTTTTGGACTGTGGGAGGAAACCCACGCAGACACGGAGAGAATGTGCAGACTCCGCACAGACAGTGACCCAAACCAGGAATTGAACCCGGGTCCCTGGCGTCGGGTGGGATTGTGGTCGGTGCAGACTCGATGGGTCAAATGGCCTCCTTCTGCACTGTAGGATTCTATAATTCTTCTATAATTTTAAACCCTCTGAGGTATCCGCAGTCACCTAATTCTGGAACGTTCCCAGACATGACTGCCACACCACCGCCTTCAGCTACCTGAGTCCTGAACTCTGGAATTCCCTCCCTAAACCTCTCCACCCTCCACCTTACTTCCCTCCTTTAGGACACTGTTTAAAATCTGCCTCACTGACCAAGCTTTTGATCCAAGCTCACCAACGCCTCTACTTTCTCAGGAGGCTAAGGAAATTTGGCATGTCTGCTACGACTCTCCCCAACTTTGACAGATGCCCCATAGAAAGTATTCTTTCTGGTTGTATCACAGCTCGGTCTGGGATCCTGCTCTGCCCAAGACCGCAAGGAACTACAGAAGGTTGTGAATGTAGCCCAGTCCATCACACAAACCAGCCTCCCATCCATTGACTCTGTCTACACTTCCCACTGACTCGGAAAAGCAGCCGGCATAATTAAAGACCCCCTCACACACCCCGGACATTCTCTCTTCCACCTTCTTCCGTCAGGAAAAAGGTACAAAAGTCTGAGGTCACGTACCGACCGACTCAAGAACAGTTTCTTCCCTGCTGCCAGTCCTCATGTTAAGCTGATCTTTCTCTGCACCCTAACTATGACTGTAACACTATATCCTTCACCCTCTCCTTCCCTTCACCCCTGTGCACCCTATGAACGGTATGCTTTGTCTGTACAATGCGCAAGAAACAATACTTTTCATTGTATCCCAATACAGTCTGTGTGTTTCAAATGTTCCATTCCTGGGATCTTTCGTTATATTCAAGGTGCTCTCATGGAGTCCTTACACTGCAGAAGGAGACCATTCAGCCCATCACGTCTGCACCGAACACAATCCCACCCAGGATCTATTCCCGTAACTTGGCACCCTCCTAATCCCTCTAATTTATACAGACCGGGGACACTGAGGGGCAATTTAGCTAACCCGCACCTCTTTGGATTGTGGGGGGAAACCGGAGCCCCCGGAGGAAGCCCACGCAGACACGGGGAGAATGTGCAGACTCTGCACAGACATTGGGAATCGAACCTGGGTCCCTGGCGCTGTGAGGCAGCAGTGCTAACCACCGTGCCACCCAGATATCAGTTGTTGATGTTAATCAACATCAATGAGTTTAATCAATGGCCAGGAAATGGCAAATGGAATTTAATGTTGGCAAGTGTGAGGTGGTCCACTTTGGTAGGAATAATGGTAGGAAGGACTATTACTTACGGGACGAAAAACTGCAGCAGGCGACGGTGCAGAGGGACCTTGGGGTCCTTGTGCATGAGTTGCAAAAACCCAGCTTGCAGGTGCAGCAGGAGGTCAGGAAGGCGAATGGGATGCTGGCCTTCATAGCGAGGGGGATTGAATATAAAAGTAGGGAGGTCTTGCTGCAGCTGTATAGGGCATTGGTGAGGCCGCAGCTGGAGTACTGTGTGCAGTTTTGGTCGCCGCACTTACGCAAGGATATTTTGGCCTTGGAGGGAGTGCAGAGGAGGTTTACTAGGCTGATACCGGAGTTGAGGGGGTTGAGCTATGAGGAGAGGCTGAATAAACTAGGCTTGTACTCGTTAGAGTTTAGAAGAATGAGGGGAGATCTCATTGAGACGTATAAGATGATGAATGGGATGGATAGGATAGAGGTGGAGAGACTCTTCCCGCTCAGAAAGGACAGTAGGACTAGGGGGCACAGCCTCAAGATAAAGGGGGTGCAGTTTAGATCAGAGTTGAGGAGGAACTTCTTCACTCAAAGGGTGGTGAATCTCTGGAATTCTCTGCCCGTTGAAGTGGTGGAGGCTACCTCGCTGAATATATTTAAGATGCGGGTTGATGGGTCTTTGATAAGCGAGGGGATTAAGGGTTATGGGGAGAGAGCGGGAATGTGGAACTGAGACACGACAGATCAGCCATGATCTTATTGAATGGCGGGGCAGGCTCGAAGGGCTAGATGGCCTACTCCTGCTCCTATTTCTTATGTTCTTAATACTACCATTGAGCATTTAGCAGAAAGTTTTATTTTTAAGGGTTGCCCTTATCTGCTGAGATATTGAGCTGATGCTGTATCGGTTCAGCAGCTGGAGATGTTCTGCTGTGAGCTACTCCTGGATTCTTACCTTCTGTGAGTTAAATGCCAGACGGCAGCTGATGAGAGCAGACTGGCGGGGAACTGGTGGCTTTGCATAAGGAGCCTTGGTGATACCGGGACAGCGAGGATCTCTGGAATTCTCTGCCCGTTGAAGTGGTGGAGGCTACCTCGCTAAATATATTTAAGTCACGGGTAGATAGGTTTCTGATAGACAGGGGAATTAAGGGTTATGGGGAGAGAACGGGAAAGTGGAACTGATCCACTTCAGATCAGCCATGATGTTATTGAATGGCGGGGCAGGCTCGAAGGGCTAGATGGCCGACTCCTGCTCCTATTTCTTATGATGACTCCACCACTGTGAGAAACACAGCTCACAGTTAAACAATTTAGTCAAGTCAAGTTCTGAAGGAGCAAGATTTTATTTGACGTTCTTGCAAGACCGGGTGTCTAGCGAAATAGGCACACCTCACATAGATTTACAGCACATTTTATACCTTTTTTACAAGCATTGTGATGGCTTTGCAATGTGATGTTCTCTCCTAATTGGTGGTCCCTGTCCCATCTATGTGTTGACATTCTCCTATTGGCTCGAGGTGCCCTAAGTTCCTATCCCATCTAACAATGTCTCCTGTTATCACAAGAGTGCATTAGCAAACTCATCCATCTTATCCAATACTGTTACATGTCCAGTTCAGATTGGCAGTAATCAATCCTTTGCCAACTTAATCACTGCTGTCCCGACTATCTCAGTGACCTTTTCCCCTTTTATGCTTAGTTGTAGAAACAACACATCTTGCAGACCATTTGCTTTTTATAACGTGGGCCTCTTACATTCCTGCAGGATGTGGTGTATGCTTCACTGCACATCACATCTCTGATGTTATCTCTACATTACAGGCAGTCTTTTTATTATCCCTAATTATTGCTGTGTTAGCAGCATCGAACCCTATGTCCTATGTTTGTGACTAAACTCACAGTTGTTTCCATAAAGTGGGTTATCAATATGCCTAACAATATCCAATCTATTTAACTTCAAGCTATTTCTCTATGCTCTACAAATATATGTGTTAACAACATCTTTACCTATTGCTCACAACCACCTCCCCTTTTCTCTCCCTCATTCTCCACCTCCCTCACTCCTTCAAGTGGGGAGGCGATGGCCTAATGATATTATCATTGGACTATTATTCCAGAAGCTCAGCTAACGTTCTGGGTTTCGAATCCCGGCCCGGCAGACGGTGGAATTTAAATTCAATAAAAAATATCTGGGAGGGCTCAGTTTGGCTACTTCTGCTCCTAATTCCTATAACATTCGCTTGCCATAACTGCTTGTTAACAGTGTGTGGTTCTTGTCCAAGGACACCCAGGCACCTCTGAGCACAAACCTCCCCCAGTGTCTGACATGTACCAGAATTACTAACTCCACATTGTACTCCAGTGTGGACATAGTGGGCAGACACGTCCAGCTCGGGCCCCGAACACCAAGCTAATTATATATTAAACTCATCAGTTGAACATTCCTGGGACACCTTTCAATATATCAAAAAATCTAACAGTTCCTGACTTCTCTGATCTGCATAATGAAATGTCAATGACATTGGCAATTAATGAGTTGGCGGCAGGTTTGCAGTCTAATTATCTAACCAGCTAAGAAATCGTTAATTAGACACTTAATGCAAAGCTGCCAGAGGCAAATAAAAATCAATTAAACTCAACTTTGATGATATTTGAAGGAAGACAGCTCCTTCCCCCGGGGGAGACACTGATCTGGAACAAGGGAAACACAAAGGTGGTTAAGAACATTTTTAAAAACAAAGAACAAAGAACGACACAGCCCGGGAAACAGGCCCTTCGGCCCAACGAGCCCGTGCCGCCATCTTAACATTGTGAGTCCCCCCTCCACCCATGACCCTTGTCTATGCTTATGGCATTCCACATTGAGGGGAGACTAATTTAGGGACAATTTGTTACACCAATCAGCCTAACAGCACATCTTTGGGGTGTGGGAGGAAACCGGAGCACCCGGAGAAAACCCACGCAAGCACGGGGAGAATGCGCAAACTCCCACAGACACCGGCCTAAATCCATGTGTCTGCACAGCAAACAGTGATAGTCGCTGAGCTGTCGTCTTGCCCAGCATCTGGTCCAGTTTAAGCGTACACTAACGATGTGAAGCACTAGGCTACTCTCGAAACATCCAAGAGCAGCCCTCGTACGACCCATCGCGTGTATGCCCCTCGTTGGACAACAAGGCGGACCAAAGCTCCTGTGAATTAAAAGAGAAAAACATCAATAACATGCAAACATTCAAGGGAATTTTGGTTGATTTTTACTGATTTTCTTTTGTGAGGGTTTTTATTATCTTCCTGCAGGGAATTATCCTCCTTTTCCAGCACTTTCCGGCCTGTAACCGAGGCCTGAAAAAGGCTCTCGGCCTGGCCTAGAGTCTCCAGGTTCATTTCCAGGTCACCACAGAACTCAGCAGAAAATCCCTCTAATCTCTGGCTTCTCCTTTTATTCAAAAGGTTTTACTGATTAGATATATTCACCCCCCCCACAGAGAGTATAACACTGTAGGAGAGGGAGGGAGGAAGGACTTAGAAATATAGAAACCAAGCAGGAGTAGGCCGTCTGGCCCTTCCAGCCTGTTCCACCATTCATTATGAGGGGGCGACACAGTGGTTAGCACTGCTGCCTCTCAGCACCAGGGACCTGGGTGCTGTGTGGCGTTTGCACATTCTCCCCGTGTCTGCGTGGGTTTTCTCCAGTTCCCTTCTACAGTCTGAAAGACGCGCTGGTTAGATGCATTGACCCGAATAGGCGCAAGAGCGCGGCGACGAGGGGAATTTCACAGTAACTTCATTGCAGTGTTAATGTAAGCCTACTTGTGACTAATAAATGAACTTGATCATGGCTGATCTTCGAATTTAATATCTCGATTCCACCCCCCCCACCCCCCCGCGCCCCCCAGTATCCCTCAATCCCTTTAGCCCCAAGAGCGATATCTAATTTCTTCTTGAAATCAGACAACATTTTGGCCTCAACTTTCTGTGGGAGTGAATTCCACACATTCCCCACCCTCTGGGGGAAGAAATTTCTCCTCACCTCAGTTCTACCCCTTATCCTCAAACTATAACCCCTAGTTCTGGACACCTCCACCATCAGGAACATTCTTTCTGAATCTACCCTGTCTAACCCTGTGTGAATTTTATAAGTTTCTATGAGATCCCCTCTCACTCTTCTAAACTCCAGTGAATATAATCCTCACCGACTCAGTCTCTCCTCATGTGACAGACCTGCCATCCCAATAATCAGCCTGGTAAACCTTCGCTGTGCTCTCTCTATAGCAAGGACATCCTTCCTCAGATAAGGACACCAAAACTCTGCACAATACTCCAGGTGTGGCCTCACCAACGCCCTGTACAATTGCAGCAAAACATCCCTATCCCTAAACTCAAATCCTCTCGCTATGAAGGCCAACATACCATTTCCCTTCTTTAGCACCTGCTGCACCTGCGCACTTACCTTCAGTGACTGATACACGAGGACTCCAAGATCTCACTGAGTATCCACCTCTCTCAACTTACACCCATTCAACTAATAATCTGTCTTCCTATTATTGCTCCCAAAGTGGATAACCTCACATTTATCCACATTATACTGCATCTGCCATGCAGATACCCACACACTCAGCCTGTCCAAATCACACTGAAGCATCTCTGCATCCCCCTCACAGCTCACCCTCCCACCCAACTCTACCATCTGCAAATTTGGAGATAATACATTCAGTTCCCTCTTCCAAATCATTAATATATAATGTGAACAGTTGGGGTTCTAGCACAGATCCCTGAGGAACCCCATTAGTCACTGACTGCCAATCAGAAAAAGACCCATTTATGCCAACTCTTTGCTTCCTCTCTGCTAACCACCTTTCTATCCATCTCAACACATTCCCTGTAATCCCATGTGCTTTAACTTTACACAGTGGTCTGTTATGTGAGACTTTGTCAAAAGCCTTCTGAAACTCTAAATAAACCACATCTACTGGTTCTCCTTGGTCAACTCTACTAGTTACAGTCTCACTGTCCTGTCCTTCCTCTCCTCTCTTTCTCTCCCCTCTCTCTCATTTTATCCTCTCTGACCTACCACCTTTCTCTCTTCCCACATTCCCTCTCTCCCATTCCCTCGCCCTCTCCCACCTTCTCTTCCCCATTCCCTCTCTCTCTCCCATTCCCTCTCTTCTTTCTCTCTCCCTTCCCTCTCTCCTCTTTCTTTCATTCCCTCTCTCCCCCCCTCTCTCACTCCCCCTCTCCCCATTCCCTCTCTTCTCTCTCCTCATTTCACCTTTCTCTCTATCTGTCCCCCCATTCCCCTCTCTCTCCATTTCCCCCTCTCTCTATCCCCTCATTCCCTTTCTCTCCTCTCCTCCGATGCTAACACACATTTACCTCATGAACCAGACCTTGGTTACTCTACGATGACTTGTCCAGGTGCCCATTTGTTCACATCTGAGTCTATTCCACTGTGGAAGACCTCGCAGTCATGGCCAATCCATCTTTAAGCACTGGGGTTTGGGAGGAGGGGGGGGGTAGTTTGCAGTCCTCCCAAATATGAGGTCCTGAGGCCAATTGCTATCTCTCCAGTTATTGAATCGATTGGGGGTCGGATCAGTGTCTGGCTGAACTGTCCCTGAGTTTGTGTCTCTGTCGCTGGGATACACCCCCACCCCCAAAGCAAGGGTCTCGAAAGGTCCGAGGACAACCTGCCGACTTGTGTCAAAGCTGGAAAACCAGCAGGAAGCCATTCCCTGCAGCGGGACAGGAAAGCGGGATGAATCCCCGATCTCCCAGAGCAAAGCAACAAGTCCTGGTCAAGGGCTCCCTCTGCTGACCACCAGATGTTCTCACTGCCCGCAGGCCGGTGCCACCCACTCTACCCACCGGGGTAGGGGCAAGGAGACAGAGGCCTGAATCTAACCCCAGCCGCTCGGAATGGGGATTTAATCCCCTGCTGCTGGCATCAATCTGAGTCAAACGCCCTCACTGAGGAGGGTTGCCGTGGTAGCCCACGTAGTCTGGAGCTATGGACAGTGAGGGTCGAGGCTCCAACATTCTTTCCATCACATATCCGACCGGGAATCTCTCACCGCCTGACATTGGAGTGTGTTTGGAGGGATTTTCCAGGTTGATTCTCAACCTGTTTGACCGTGTTATGAACACATCTTCCTTGGATGTCAAGTTCTGGGGCAGGGGACGGGTACTCGAACCCAGAGCTTCTGGCTCAGAGGCAGGGACACTAACCAAGGTGGTGGAGGCAGGCACGCTGGATTTGTTTAAGGGATACTTAGATAGGTACATGAGTGGGATGGAGATGGAGGGATATAGGAGATTGTTTTAAATAAGGATCAGGAGCCTTGGGATGTCCCTGGGAATCAATTGATTCCTATGGACCTTCCAACCTATTTTCTGGCTCACTTGTTTTACTTTTGAGCTTCTGGGGATTCCCTTGAATGTGTGTATAAGGATGTGCATGTTATTGATGTTTTTCTCATTAATCCACAAGTGATTCAGTCCGCCTTGTTGTCCAACGAGGGGCGTACAGGCGGTGGGTCGTGCGAGGGCTGCTCTTGGATGTTTCGAGAGTTGCCTAGTGTTTCACGTCGTTAGTGTATGCTTAAACTGGACCAGATGCTGGGCAACACGACAGCTCAGTGACTATCACTGTTTGTTGTGCAGACACATGGATTTGGGCCGGTGTCTGTGGGAGTTTGCGCATTCTCCCCGTGCTTGCGTGGGTTTTCTCCGGGTGCTCCGGTTTCCTCCCACACCCCAAAGATGTGCTGTTAGGCTGATTGGCAGGAATAAATTGTCCCTAAATTAGTCTTCCCTCAATGTGGAATGCCATAAGTATAGATAAGGGTCATGGGTGGAGGGGGGGACTGGTGATGTTAAGATGGCGGCGCGGGCTCGTTGGGCCGAAGGGCCTGTTTCCCAGGCTGTGTTGTTCTAACCCACTGCACCACAAATCCTTGGACCACTGCTCTCTCCCCAGTGATTCAAATAATGTTTTTTTTTGCCTTTAAGCTTTCTCCTTCTCTTCCCAAATGCCTCCAGAATGGGGACATTCAGCTGAAGATTCAGAATGGGATGGATGGGATCAGTACCGGGAGACTGTTATCCCCAAAACCCCTGGCTGGAATCTGGATACCAGGTTAAAGTCCAACACATTTATTTAGTAGCAAAAGCCACTGGCTTTCGGAACGCTAGTGGCTTTTGCTCCCAAATAAACCTGTTGGACTCTCACCTAGTGTTGTGAGACTTCTTACCGTGTTTACCCCAGTCCAACACCGGCATCTCCACATCATGGAGTCTGGAGCACAGGGGAACAGTGTCAGGGTAAAGGGGCAGCTATCTGGGATTGAGAGAAAAGGATTCTTCACTCAGAGTAATTCCCTAGCCCGGGGGGGGCTGTGGGACATTGCCACAGTCCCACTTTCCCACATCGCTTGTCCTCACTGCACTAGAATGTTCTGGGAGCTTTAGATTTCTACAATGGGCGGCACAGTGGGTTAGCACTGCAGCCTCACGGTGCCAGGGACCCGGGTTCGATTCCTGGCTCAGGTCAGTGTCTGTGTGGAGTCTGCACATTCTCCCCATGTCTGTGTGGGTTTCTTCCGGGTGCTCCGGTTTCCTCCCACAGCCCAAAGATGTGTGGGTTAGGGTGCTTTGCTAAATTGTTCCTTAGTGTCAGGGAGATTAGCAGAGTAAATATGACAGGTTGGGATCTGGGTGGAATTAGGCTTGATGGGCCGAATGGCCTCTTTCTGCACTGTAGGGATTCTGAGTTGGGGACTCAGTCTATACTGGGGGATATGGGAGAGATGGGGGGTGGGGGATACGGGAGGGACGGGGGGTGGGGGATACGGGAGGGACGGATACGGGAGGGACGGGGGGTGGGGGATACGGGAGGAGCGGGGGGTGGGGGATACGGGAGGGACGGGGGGTGGGGGATACGGGAGGGACGGGGTGGGGGGGATATGGGGAGTGGCACTGTGAAAGAACCTTTGCATCTGTCTGACGGCTCAGCTATAACTTCTGATTGGATCTTTAGCCTCATTGAGCCTCAGCTCTAGGAGTCCCACCACACCCTCTGATTCACCCTCCACTGACTCGCGCCAGTCACTGGGGGAGCTGCGTATAAACAGCGTTCCGACCTCTGTTCCGCAGGGACATTGGCCAGGAGGCCACACTGTGACTCTCACAGGGAGCCCTGCTCAGATGTCTGGATGGAGTGCAGCAGAGGAGGGGTGCACTCTACCCCTGCCCTGGGAGACGGCCTCCCACCAAGCTCGCCACCCCTGCCTGCGATGCCAGGGCAGCCCCGTGTGGGTGCCAGCTCGCTGCAGAAGAGGACGGGACAGCAACGGCGTGAGATGATGGACAATCTTCTCCATTCGGCCAGGGTGGGTCAGCCTCATGTAGTCTTTTTCTGGACCCCCTCTCCCCCCATCCCCACCTCCATCTGTTACCCTGTCACTTTGGCCTTTGCCAACACCTATAAGGAGGCATCTTCCCCCCCCCCCTCACCATGTTCCCCCCCACTTGCTGCCAGTCAAGACTACCCCTCCACCCCATCACCATCTTAAATGTCAACACTGCCGCCCACACTCTCCCCCTCTGTATCATTGCAGGAAAAACTCAACCACAGCGAGCACCCACAAACACGCCCCACCGGGGTGAGGCCGGTGCTCAGAACCCTCGTACTATTTGAGGAGAGAGCCCTCGAGCTGGCCAGAGAGCAGGAAGAGCCAGGGGGGTTGGGGGGGGTTGTGGAAAAGAGGGGAACATGCATTGATGGTGAAGCTGGGGCAGACACACAATCTCCAAGGGGTAATCCCTACAGAGCACGGCCAGTCAACCGAACCCGCACATCTTTGGGGGAAACTGGAGCACCCGGAGGAAACCCACGCAGACACGGGGAGAATGTGCAGACCGTCTGCGACAAGCTCATACTGAGGGGGGCAACGGCGAGTGCGATTGGTGGATCTATTCACAGCGGCCGACCCACAATGAACACAGGAAATGCGACAGCCAATCGGTACACAGCAAGATCCCACCACAACGCCATGATAGCGATGAGATGATCCGATTTTCATCGAGACTCTCGGAGTAAACTTTGGGCCAAGCACCAGCATAACCCAAAATCTTCACAGCGACTCCAAAATTCATTTCTACGCACCCGAGAGAGCAAACCGGGCCTCGATTTCACCTCGCAACTGGAAGAGGCACCTTCGGACAGTGCAGCACTCCCTCGCTACCCAAAGAGAGAAAATGCTGGAAAATCTCAGCCTCTGTAAGGGAAGCACGGTGGTTAGCACTGCTGCCTCACGCTGCTAGGGACCCAGGTTCGATTCCTGGCCTCAGGTGACTGCGTGGAGTCTGCACATCCTCCCCGTGTCTGCGTGGGTTTCCTCCGGGTGCTCCGGTTTCCTCTCGCAGCCCAAAGATGTGCGGGTTAAGTGGATTGGCCATGCTAAATTGCCCCTTAGCATCAGGGTAAATACACGGGGGTTATGGGAATAGGGCCTGGGTGGGATTGTGGTTGGTGCAGACTTGATGGGCTGAATGGCCTCCTACTGCACTGTCTGACTGTATGAGAGGGGAAAGAACTGACATATCGAGTCCAGGCGACCCTTTCTGGACTCAGAACGTCAGCTCTTTTCTCTCCTTACAGACGCTGCCAGACTCGCTGAGATTTTCCAGCATTTTGTCTTTCGGTTTCAGGTTCCAGCATCCGTAGTGTTTCCCTCAGCCCTGGGGTGTCAGACAAGGGTTAGTTCAGCCCTGGTCTCTGGGGTGAGACTAGGATCTGAATCAGGGCCAACGCAGCCAGTGGCAACATCTGGACAGACTGTGGCCTTGTTCCTGACCTGCGTTCCCTTTCCATAGGAAGTTCCAACAGTGCCGAAAGACAAACCAACCCCACCCCCACCAGCGACGGGTAATTCCAGATAATTCCAACAGTGCAGAAAGAGGCCATTCGGCCCATCGAGCCTGCACCGATTCTCTGACAGGACATCCCACCCAGCCAATGGCCCACGTGCCAATTTTGCCATTAATCGGATTGTTATATCTCAGGACAGGAAACCAATAATGCTCAACAGGTTTCGGGTATTTTGGAAACAGAGTGAGTGTGGTTAACTGATCCTGTGCAGGAAGATGTAACTACACACCCTGCGTCTGCACCCAGATTAGATCAGTTATCGTAGCTTCCAAATGGGCGCCAGTAAGGAACTGGACAGATGTTCAATGCAGACTGCCCGACATCCAATAGGAAGGAGCAGCTACAGAGACCTTCTTACAACTTTCAAAAACATTTCTCCTCCAGCAGCCAGATCCAGTCTGCGTAAATCACAACGCAAAACATGACATCAGAAGTGGGCTGAACACCCTTTCATGCATTATGGCACTTTCTTCAATGGAAAAAAGTATGAAGGATGTGAGGGCTTAGAACGATGAACAACACAGCACGGGAAACAGGCCCTTCGGCCCAACGAGCCTAACGAAAGAGTGAATGCTTCCAGGGATGGTGGCGTGCTGCCTTCTCGCACCCGCTGCAGTCCACTTGGTGTAGGTACACCCACAGTGCTGTTAGAGAGGGAGCTCCAGGATTTTGATCTGCGAAGGAATGGCGAGTGACTGGGAGGCGAGTGACTGGGAGGGAAGGAGGGAGGGGAGTGTGGGAGTCCAGTGGAGTTGGGAGGGGGGGAGGGGAAGGAGTCATGGGGGGAGCAGGAGGGGAAGAGAGCAGGGTGGGGGGGGAATGGAGTGGGAGGGGAGTTGGGGAGGGAGAGGTAATTTGCTTGGAGCATTAACAGCAGCATGGCCTGGGGAGGGAGGGCCGAATGGCCTGTCCGAGTACTATAGACTCAGTGTAACTGTGTAGGAACTCTCACACATCTTTAATCAATGAAGGAAGTCCAAAGAGAAGGCTGAGATATCGTCTGTTTTAATCATTTCCAAATCCCACTCTGCTGCTCCCAGTTAAATGGGGTTTTCACCCTCAGTCTCCAATGGGCCCGCTGGGGGCACTCAGCTGCCTGCTGTCCGGATTGGCACTGCCGGGGGGAAGGGCAGGGTCTGGGCGCCCAGAGTGCGACGCTGACAATGTTTCTGAGGTAGCTCCTTCACTTCTTAACCTGCCGTTCGAGGGGTCACTCCCATGATCCGGAAAATGAAGGCTGCGATTTTCTCGTAGACCAGGAACATGAGGGCGGAGGTCAGGACTGTCTGCAGGAGTTTAGCCTCTAACCCCTTGTACAAGCCCAGGAAACCCTGTCTCCTGAGTAGAAGAAAGACATTGTTAGCAAACCGGATGAAAAGAGAAATAAAATCCTCGGGATACAAACTACAACAAATCAGAGGTCACACAACCTTTGGAAAAGGAGGATTGGTCACAATCCTAAACCCTCTCTCTCTGTCCCTCTCTGTCTCTTTCCCTGTTGGATACGGACTTGCTGCTTATTACCTTGCACAGTCCAGGGATGTTAGTTCAACAAGCCAATCCGTCCTTATCGAGGGGAGATAGAGTCTCTCCTTCAGAATTTTCTCCAGTAGTTTTCCAATCAGTGACCGGAGACTCGCTGGTCTGCACTTCCCTGGCTTGTCTCTACAACCCTTCGCAAACAGCGGAACCACATAGGCTGTTCCCCGGCAAAGGACGGGGCAGCGTTGGACCTAATTCTGGGAAATGAAGCCAGACTGGTGGTTGAGGTGGTGGTGGGGGAGCATGTTAGTGACAGCGATCACAACATAGCACAATTTGAGCTCGTTATGGACAAGGCAATAGGTAAGTTGCGTAGAGATTAGCTAGCTCTGTGCTGAGTAAGAATTAAACCGAGTCCCAGCTCTTGTTTTACCAGCCCAGTTAGAGGAACAAGTGTGGGCCATTCGGTCCCTTGAGCCTGTGCTGCTATTCAATCAGATCATGGCTAATCATCTACCTCAGTTTCCTGCCTATTGTAGTATCCTTCAACCCCAGAAATCTCCAGAAATCTCCCTGGAACATGATCAGAGATGGAACATTCCAAAGATTCACCGCCCTGTTAGAAATCCCTCCTCATCTCAGACATCCCCTTACTCTGAGACTGTGCCCCCCCCACCCACCCCATCATCCCGGTTCCCCAAACTAGGTGGGGGGGGGGGGGGGGGGGGCGAAATATCCTCTCGACATTTACCCAGTTTCATTCAGTGAGCTCAGGGCTGATCAGTGACTTGACTCCAGATAAACTCCCTCTGCCTCACATTGCATCGTACGTCTGGTTAACAAAAATCCACTAATCTCAGATTCGAAATGAATCACGCGTAGGATTTCACCCCCGAAAGATCAGACTAATTTCTAGACTGTGACTGGGATTTTCCAGACCCCTCCCCTCTCCCGGGTGGTGGGTTTTCCTGTAGTGGATGTGGTGAGCTGTTGGGATCTTCCAGTCCCAACACTGTACCTCCCACTTGGGGGGGGGGGGGGGGGGGGGAGTGGTGTGGTTTGTCTTTGGCGGGATAGGAAGATCCCACCAGCGGCAGGGGCTGGAAAATCCTGCCCTCTGACCCCTGGTCTGAGCCTCCCTATCCAGCGGAAACTCTGTCCGCTCCTCTTAACATCACAAATACCTTTGGTCAGATAACTCCTTACTTTCTCAATTCCAGGGAGAGAGCAGGAAAGGCCCTTCGGCCCGTCGAGTCTGCACTGACAATATCCACCATTAAAGTCGCGCTAATCCCAGATCCTTGAACGTTCTGACATTCCAAGTGCTCATCCAGATATTGTGTAAAGGTTGTAAGGTTTCCCGTCTCCACGACCTTCCCAGGCAGCGCATTCCAGATTCCCACCACTCCCTGGGTGAAAACATTTTCTCTCAAATCCCCTCTGAATCTCCCGCTCCTCAGCCTAAAACTGTGTCCCCTCGTGACTGACCCCTCAACCAAGGGGAACACTCCTCCCTATCCACTCTGTCCACACCCCTCATAATCCTCAATCCTGTCCCCTCCTCAGTCTTCTCCGCTCTAGAGAAAACAATCCAAACCTATCCAGCCTCTCCTTATCGCTCAAACGCTCCATCCCAGACAACATCCTGGTGAATCTCCTCTGTACCCCCTGCAGTGCAATCACATCCTTCCTATAGTGAGGTGACCAGAACTGCATACACTACTCCAGCTGCGGCCTCACCAATGCTCTGTACAGCTCCAACATCACCTCCTCGCTCTTATACTCTATACCAACACTGTTAAATTAAGTGTCCTATTTGCCTTCTTAACTACCCTATTCACCAGCTCCGCCACTCTCAGGGATCTGTTAATAAGTCCCCATCTGTCCCTCGGAGCTTCCCGGTGTCCCTCCATTAATTATTCTCTTGTCTTGTTACTTCTTCCAAAGTGCATCGCCTCGCATTTATCACGGTTACATACCGTCTGGATTGTGTATTCTCTCCCGGAGTCACGGGATCATTCCTGTAAATCTACTCCCTCCGAGGAGGATATATCCTTGCTAAAAGCCTGGAGCCCAGGATTATTCACAAAGGCTGCAGGTGTGATCGAACCAGAACTCTGTACAACTGAGTCTGGATTCTGAGCGCGTTTAACAGAAAGGCTAATATATTCATTAATCTTTTTGCTTATTTCCTGTATGAAAGCAGAGTGGTTAGCACTGCTGCCTCACAGTGTCAGGGAGTTCGATTCCCGGCTCGGGTCACTGTCTGCACATCCTCCCCGTGTCTGCGTGGGTTTCCTTCACGGTGCTCCGATTTCCTCCTCCAGAGATGCGCAGGTTAGGTTGATTGGCCGTGCTAAATTGCCCCTTAGTGTCAGGGGATTAGCAGAGTAAATACACAGGGGGGGGGGTTACAGGAATAGGGTCTGGGTGGGATTGTGGTCGGTGCAGGACTCGATGGGCTGAATGGTCTCCTCCTGCACTGTAGGGATTCTATTCTATTCCTCGTACATTTAACTGAACTCTTGTCGCTCAGTGACCCTTGTTAATAAAAAGGTAGAGGCCTCTCCGCGAGGCCGCACTCACTTTGCTCTCTGACCCAATAGGTAGACGATCCTCCGCAGGCTTCCCAGAGTCCTGCTCTCCGAGCCCATCTTGTGTTGGCCAAACTGGGGAAGAGGACACATTGATCAGTGTTTGAACACGGCCCCAGCTATCTCCGCACACTCCTCGGGGTGTGATACCTCCTCGCAGCGGTCACCCGTGAGCCCAGACTGCGGGTTTTGCTGGGCTATTGAACTGCAGAGGGCATCACACGAGTTCTGGTCCGAGACCCAGCAGGAGGAGGTCTGCATCGCCGCGTTAGGAGCACCTTTCCCCTGTCGCCCTTCTCTCGCCGCACCCAGAACTCACGCCATTGCTCAGCAGGGAAACACAGCAGCTAAATACAAGCACAGCAAGAGCCCACAAACAAGGGGATGGTCAAGGGACGTGTATCGGCCAAGGAACTGGGGAGATTTCCCTGATCTGACAGAGTGGGTGCCCCTGGCATCCCCAGCACCCCCTCGGTACCAGACCTGGGTGTTGGCTGAGATTTTGAGCTCAGGTCTCTGGAGTGGGACCTCAACCTATGACCTTTGACTCAGAGGCGAGAGTGCACCTTCACCGAGGTCGTGTTCAGGCTCGTCCCACCATTACCGGAGTAATCCCAGAGACCGGAAACCACGGACCTCTCCATTTGGAATTCTGAGGTATGGCTGGAGAAGGGGGGCAGAAGATCATGTGACTGGTGGTACAGCACATGGCGGCCATTTCCACCATTAACAGCTGCTGCTTCTAGAAGGTTCTCAGAGTTAGGATTTCCGCAGCAGCGGCGAAAATAAAGAGCCAAGGAAATCAGACGTTGATAACCGAGGGGTACCCTCCAACTTACCCGCAGCAAGGACTGGACAGTCTGTAGAGGGTAGGTCACCGTGGTGGCAATTGCCTTGGCAATGGCTCCGATGATGAAGACTTCATGTGAGAGAAGCTGGTGAAAGAGGGAGAGAAACACGGTCACCCCGGAGTGAAAACCTGGGCCTCAATCTAATCACAGGCCTGAGGCCTCAGCCCAATTCCAGCTGTGAGGCTGCGCCGTGGGCCAAAGCCCAGCCAGGGACCCGCACAGCCCTACGGGCCCCAACAGGAGGCGGCGATGGCCTGGTGGTATTATCGTTAGACTATTAATCCAGAAACTCGGCTAACTTTCTGGGAACCCCGGTTCGAATCCCGCCACGGCAGATGGTGGAATTAAATTCAATTACAAAAAAAAAATCTGGAATTAAGAATTTACTGATTGAATATAAAACCATTGTCGGAAAACCCATCTGGTTGACTAGGTATGTTGGGCCGTGCTAAATTCTCCCTCAGTGTAACCCAAACAGGTACTGGAGTGTGGCAACTAGGGGATTTTCACAGTAACTTCATTGCAGCGTTAATGTAAGCCAACTTGTGACAATAATAAGTAAACTTTAATGTCCTTTAGGGAAGGAAATCTGTCGTCCTTACCCGGTCTGGCCTACATGGGATTCCAGAGCCACAGCAATGTGCCCTTGGGGGATGGGCAATAAATATTGGCCCAGCCAGTGATGCCCAGGTTCCACAAATTAATTAAAAAAGAAAACACAGAACTGTGCTCACACAGCGCACTCTGCTTCCAACGCAGTAAGTCCAGACTGAACCATGTAAAACACACTATTTTGGTCTGGGCAGAGAGGAAGCAGTGCTTTCCTTCAGCAGCCTCATTCCGTTAGTTTAAACAGGGATTGCCTTGTGAGAAATGGCTCTTCTGGAGGCCAAAGGTTTTCTGGGGATGGAAGAGGTCACTCGGAATGGTTTACAAAGGATGGTTCAAGCAAAGCTTTTGGAGATGGTGAACGATGACAATAATCTCTCCCTCAAAGTCAACAAAACGAAGGAGATTCTCATCGACTTCAGGAAGTGTAGCTGAGAACATGCCCCTGTCTACATCAACGGGGATGAACTGGAAATGGTCGAGAGCTTCAAGTTTTTAGGTGTCCAAACCACCAACAACCTGTCCTGGTCCCCCCCCACCATGCCAACACTATAGTTAAGAAAGCCCCACCAACGCCTCTACTTTCTCAGAAGGCTAAGGAAATTTGGCATGTCCGCTACAACTCTCACCAACTTTTACAGATGCCCCATAGAAAGCATTCTTTCTGGTTGTATCACAGCTTGGTCTGGGCTCCTGCTCTGCCCAAGACCGCAAGGAACTACAAAGGGTGGTGAATGTAGCCCAATCCATCACACAAACCAGCCTCCCATCCATTGACTCTGTCTACACTTCCCACTGCCTCGGAAAAGCTGCCGGGATAATTAAGGACCCCACGCACCCCGGACATTCTCCCTTCCACCTTCTCTCTCTTTGGAAAAAAGGTATAAAAGTCTGAGGTCACGTACCAACCAATTCAAGAACAGCTTCTTCCCTGCTGCTGTCAGACTTTTGAATGGACCTACCTCGCATTAAGTTGATCTTTCTCTACACCCTGGCTATGACTGTAACACTACATTCTGCACTCTCTCTTTTCCTACTCTATGAACGGTATGTTTTGTCTGTATAGTGTGGAAGAAACAATACTTTTCACTGCATACTTCCAAAGTGAAAAATCTCACATTTATCCAAATTATACTGCATCTACCATTGATTAACCCACTCACCCAACCTGTCCAGATCATTCTGTCGGATCTCTGCATCCTCGTCACAGTTCACCCTCCCACCCAACTTGGTATCATCTGCAAACTTTCAGATGTTGCATTTTGTTCCCTTGTCCAAATCATTAATATATATTGTGAATAGCTGGGGTCCCAGCACCGATCCCTGTGGCACCCCACTAGTTACTGCCTGCCAATTGAAAAGCACCCATTAATTTCTATTCTTTGTTTCCTCCCTGCCAACCAGTTTTCTATCCATCTCAATACACTTCCCCCAATCCCATGCGCTTTAATCTTGCACGATAATCTCTTATGTGGTACTTTGTCAAATGTTTTCTGAAAGTCTAAATATACCACACTGACTGGCTCCCCCTTGTCAATGCTGCTAGTTACATCTTTAAAGAATTCCAACAGATTTGTCAAGCATAATTTTCCCTTCATAAATCCATGCTGACTCTGTCTGATCCTGCCACTGCTTTCTAAATGTTCCGCGATAAAGTCCTTGATAATGGATTTGAGAATCTTCCCCACTTCCGATGTTAAGTTTACTGCTCTATAATTTTCTCTCTGCCTCCCTTTTTGAATAGAGGAGTGACATTCGCTACTCTCCAATCTGCAGGGACTGGTCCAGAGTCTGTAGAATCCTGGAAGATGACCACCAATGCATCCAGTATTTCTATAGCCACTTCCTGAAGTAGATTATCCGGCCCTGGGGATTTATCCACTTTCAATCCCATCAATTTTGCAGCATTGTTTCTCTGCTAATATTGATCTCCCTCAGTTCTTCCCTCTCACTAAATCTTCCATTCTCTACATTTCTGGTGCCTGATTTATGTCCTCTTTGTGAAGACAGAATCGAAGTGTGTATTCAGTTGCTCAGCCATTTCTTTGTTCCCTATTATACATTCCCCCATTTCTGTCTGTACGGGACCTACATTTGTCTTCACCGACCTCTTTCTCTTCACCTATTTGTAGAAACTCTTGTCAGTCTTTATGTCCCCTGCAAGCTTACTTTCGAACTCTACTGTTCTATACTTTGCTGCAGTGCTGGACCCGGACCCGAGCCAGGCTTTAGACCCTGGAGTCCTTACCTCCGTCCGCCCCCTCATCAGATGTCGCTTTAAGCCCTCGTAGAACATGAACTGGATGGCGGGATTGAAGACGAGGAGGAGAGATGGGAGTGTGCTGCTCCAGAGGGCCAGAACCCCCTCCTTCCTCACAATCTGGGCGATGGCGTCTGGAATGGAACAGAGGAACAACCGTATCAGAAAGCAAGGGGCTGGGCACTGGGGAACGTAACGGACGGTGCTGGACACACATAGCAACGGCCACATGAGGCAGCACTGAGCTAGAAGAAAATGCTGCAAATACTCAGCAGATCAGCAGGGGTGGTATGGGGGCACAATGGGTTGGCACTGCTGCCTCACAGTGCCAGGGGCTGGGTTTCGATTCCCGGCTTGGGTCACTGTCTGTGTGGAGTTTGCATGCTCTCCCCATGTCTGCTTGGGTTTCCTCCGGGTGCTCCAGTTTCCTCCCACAGTCCAAAGATGTACGGGTTAGGTGGATTGGCCGTGCTAAATTGCCCCTTAGTGTCAGGGGGTCTAGTTAGGGTTAATGCATGGAGTTGTGGGGATGGGGCCTGGTTGGGATTGTGGCTGGTGCAGACTCGATGGGCTGAATGGCCTCCTCCTGCACTGTAGGAGTCTATGATTCCATGACAGAGCGGCAAAGAGCCAGCATCTGACCTTTCAGAGTAACCGTCCCCATCGAGAGTTTACTAACTTTACAAATGGAACCAAACATAGCGACACCGGAAGGTTCGAGAAGCCAATGACGACTGTGCGCTTACCCAGAACACCTGCGTAGTTGGTTCGCTGCAGGTCCTCATTCAGTTTGGCCCCCTGCAGTTTTAGCCTGGTGTTCACCACCCAGAGTGGCGTGGTAACAAGCACATTAACAACCCCTGTAGACAAAAACACAGCCCATTAAACACGGCAAACAAACCAGCCCCACAGGAGGCAACACTTACAATATAAACCAGGGAGACTCCACTCTGCCCCCTGTAAATACTGATACACTCCCCCTGGGGGACCCCCCTGTAAATACTGACACGCTCCCCCCGGGGGACCCCCTGTAAATACTGACACACTCCCCGGGGATCCCCCTGTAAATACTGACACACTCCCCCCGGGGGACCCCCCTGTAAATACTGACACACTCCCCCCGGGGGACCCCCCTGTAAATACTGACACACTCCCCCCGGGGGACCCCCCTGTAAATACTGACACACTCCCCGGGGATCCCCCTGTAAATACTGACACACTGCCCCCGGGGGACCCCCCTGTAAATACTGACACACTCCCCCCGGGGGACCCCCCTGTAAATACTGACACACTCCCCGGGGACCCCCCTGTAAATACTGACACACTCCCCGGGGATTCCCTGTAAATACTGACACATTCCCCGGGGACCCCCTGTAAATACTGACACACTCCCCCCGGGGGACCCCCTGTAAATACTGACACACTCCCCCCGGGGGACCCCCTGTAAATACTGACACACTCCCTGGGGATCCCCCTGTAAATACTGACACACTCCCTCCGGGGGACCCCCCTGTAAATACTGACACACTCCCCCCGGGGGACCCCCCTGTAAATACTGACACTTGTTTGGAACCTGTAAAATATGCTCGACTCCCATCCCCACACAAAAACTGCCCTCGTTATGGGGAAGGTGTTTCCTGAATATCCCTGTGAGCAAATAAAAGATCAAGCGAATAACAATTTAACTGGGGAGTCGTCTCCAGGTCTCCCCCCCCCCCGGGCCTGGGATACGCTGGTTTGTACGGCTGGGGGTGAGGTTAGCTCCTGGAGAAATGGCTGGAACAGAGGAGGGGGAATGGGCGGGGGGGGGGGGGATTGTCAGCACTGGGGATTCTCCCTCTCTCCCTGCTTTGTACAGGACACTTATCTGGAGCACTGTACAGTTTTGGTCCCCGTTACCGGAGGAGGGATTTACCGCAGTGCAGGCAGTTCGGAGAAGGTTCACCGGCCTGATTCCTGGGCTGAAGGCTCCTATAGGGAAACACTGTGCAGGTCGGACCTATTCTCATTGCTGCTTAGACAAAGAGCTGCAGTCCATGGGGGGTTAGGTTGCACCCATATCCTAGATACTACTGGAGACTTAATGGATTGCATCCCAAATGGGATGCTGGCCTTCATAGCGAGGGGGATTGAATATAAAAGTAGGGAGGTCTTGCTGCGGCTGTATAGGGCATTGGTGAGGCCGCAGCTGGAGTACTGTGTGCAGTTTTGGTCGCCGCACCTGCGCAAAGATATTTTGGCCTTGGAGGGAGTGCAGAGGAGGTTTACTAGGCTGATACCGGAGTTGAGGGGGTTGAGCTATGAGGAGAGGCTGAATAAACTAGGCTTGTACTCGTTAGAGTTTAGAAGAATGAGGGGAGATCTCATTGAGACGTATAAGATGATGAATGGGATGGATAGGATAGAGGTGGAGAGACTCTTCCCGCTCAGAAAGGACAGTAGGACTAGGGGGCACAGCCTCAAGATAAAGGGGGGGCGGTTTAGAACGGAGTTGAGGAGGAACTTCTTCACTCAAAGGGTGGTGAATCTCTGGAATTCTCTGCCCGTTGAAGTGGTGGAGGCTGCCTCGCTAAATATTTTCAAGAAGCGGTTTGATGGGTTTTTGATAAGAGAGGGGATTAAGGGTTATGGGGAGAGGGCGGGAATGTGGAACTGAGCCACGACAGATCAGCCATGATCTTATTGAATGGCGGGGCAGGCTCGAAGGGCTAGATGGCCTACTCCTGCTCCTATTTCTTATGTTCTTATGTTCTTATAAGGAGAGGCTGGTTAGACTGGGACTTTTTTCTTTGGAGTGTAGGAGGCTGAGGGGTGATCTTATAGAGGTCTATAAAATAATGAGGGGCACAGATCAGCGAGATAGTCAATATAAGAACATAAGAAATAGGAGCAGGAGTAGGCCATCTAGCCCCTCGAGCCTGCCCCGCCATTCAATAAGATCATGGCTGATCTGAAGTGGATCAGTTCCACTTTCCCGCTCTCTCCCCATAACCCTTAATTCCCTTGTCTATCAGAAACCTGTCTACCCGTGACTTAAATATATTCAGCGAGGCAGCCTCCACCACTTCAACGGGCAGAGAATTCCAGAGATTCACCTCCCTTTGAGTGAAGAAGTTCCTCCTCAACTCTGTTTTTCCCAAAGGTAGGGGAGTCTAAAACTAGAAGGCACAGGTTTATGGTGAGAGGGGAGAGATAGAAAAGTGTCCAGAGGGGTAATTTTTTCACACAGAGATGTTTGGAACAAGCTGCCAGAGGCAGTAGTAGAGGCGGGTACAATTTTGTCTTTTAAAAAGCGTTTAGGTGGTTACATGGCTAAGATGGGGATAGAGGGATATGGGCCAAATGTGGGCAATTGGGACTAGCTTAAATGGTAAAAAAAACTGGGCAGCATGGACACACAGGGTGATAGAATTTATCTTGTAGTTTGAGAGGGAGAAGCTGGTATCAGATGTAACGGTATTACAATTAAATAAAGGTAATTACAGAGACATGAGAGGGGAGCTGGTCAGAGTTGATTAGAAAGGGAGCCTAGCAGGGAAGGCAGTGGAACAGCAATGGCAGGAGAATTTGGGGGTAATTGGGGAGGCACGACTGAATTTCATCCCAACGAGGAGGAAACATGCTAATGGGAGGACGAGGCATCCATGGGCTGATGACGGAAGTCAAGGACAGCATAAAAACAAAAGGAAAAGCAGACAAAGTGGCGAGGATTAGTGGGAAGCCAGGGGATTGGGAATCCTTTAAAAGTGAGCAGGGGACAACTAAAAAAAGCAATAAGGGGGGTGGGGGAGAGAAGATGGAATATGAGTGTAAGCTAGCTTGTAATGTAAAAGAAGATAGGAAAAGTTCTTTTTCAATATATAAAAGGTAAGAGAGGGACAAAATTAGACATTGGACCACTGGAAAATGAGGCTGGAGAAGTAATAACGGGAAACAAAGCAATGGCAGAGGAACTGAATAGTTTGCATCAGTCTTCACGGTGGAAGAGACCAGTGGGATTTCCAGGAGAGTCAGAGGGCAGAGGTGAGTGCAGTGACCATCACTAAGGAGAAGGTTCTGGGGAAACTGAAAGGTCTGAAGGTGGTTAAATCGCCTGGACCAGATGGACTACACCCCCAGGGTTCTGAAAGAGATAGCTGAGGGAATTGTGGAGGCATTGGTGGAGATTCTTCAGCAATCACTGGAGGTTGGGAGGGTCCCAGAGGACTGGAAAGTAGCTAATGTAACACTGCTGTTTAAGAAGGAAGGGAGGCAGCAGACGGGAGATTATAGGCCGGTTAGCCTGACTTCGGTCATTGGCAAGATTTTAGAGTCCGTTATTAAAGATGAGATCGCGGAAGAGGGCACTCACAATGTTAAAATGGCGGCGCGGGCTTGTTGGGCCGAAGGGCCTGTTTCCCGTGCTATATTGTTCTTTATTCTAATACTTGCAAGTGTGTGATAAAGTAGGACTGAGTCAGCATGGCTTTGTCAAGGGGATGTCGTGTCTGACAAATCTGTTAGAGATTTTTCAGGAGGTAACAAGGAAGTTAGATAAAGGAGAACCAGTGGATGTGATTTATTTAGATTTCCAGAAGGCCTTTGACAAGGTGCCACATGAGAGACTGTTAAGGACCCATGGTGTTAAGGATAAGATCCTGGCATGGAGAGAGGTCAGAGTGGGGATAAAGGGGTCTTTTTCAGGATGGCAGCCAGTGACTAGTGGTGTGTCTCAGGGGTCAGTGCTGGGACCACAGCGTTTGACAATAAACATTAATGATTTGGAGGAAGGAACTGAAGGCTGTGTTACTAAGCTTGCAGGAGACACAAGGATATGTAGAGGGACAGGTAGTATTGAGGAAGCAGGGGGGCTACAGAAGGACTTGGACAGGTTAGGAGAGTGGGCTAAGAAGTGGCAGATGGAATACAGTGTGGAAAAGTGTGAGGTTATACACTTTGGAAGGAGGAATAGAGGCATAGACTATTTTCTAAACGGGGAAATGCTTAGGAAATCAGAAACACAAAGGGACTTGGGAATCATTGTTCAAGATTCTCTTAAGGTTAACGCACAGGTTCGGTCGGCAGTTAGGAAGGCAAATGCAATTTTAGCATTCATATCGAGAGGGTGAGAATACAAGAGTAGGGATGGGCTTCTGAGGCTGTATAAGGCTCCGATCAGACCCCATTTGGAGTACTGTGAACAGTTTTGGGCTCTATATTTAAGGATGGATGTGCTGGCTTTGGAAAGGGTCCAGAATGTGTTCACAAGAATAATCCCTGGAACAAAGAGCTTGCTGTATGAGGAATGGTTGAGGACTCTGGGGCTGTATTCACTGGAGGATGAGGGGGGGGGATCTTATTGAAACTTACTAACCTTCCTAACTGCGAGGCTCAGCCACAGTATTTATTTGGCTGGGTCCAGTTCAGTTTCTGGTCAACGGTGGCCCCAGGATGACTTGATTTACATTCCCTCGAATATTAGCAAGTGATGAAATCGGAACGTGTCAGCTGAGTAAGGGATCTGATGGGTTCCTGTCGTGTAGTCCAGAAGATTGGGTTGGAAATTTAGAATTAACCAGGTGGTTGAAGGGGTGAGGTCAGGAAGAGGGGTGGAAATCTGGAAAACTCTTTCCCCAAAAAGTTGTTGTGGTTGGAGTGAGGGGGCGAAGGCGAGGAGGGGGGTGCGTGAGAGGGTCTGATAAAGTGCCAACACTCAATGTGAAAGACGCCGGTTCGGGAAGGACATTGAAGGTTACAGAACCACAGCGGGTGGACGGAATGAAGGGATCCGTTCCAGAATTCAGCCAGATCGAGGGGCTGAATGGCCTCTTCCCATGATTCACTTGGAGAGGACTCAGAGCCCATTTTCTGGGATGTTGTCGGAGATCGAGGATCAGGTGGAGAAGCTCAGATTGTTCGCCTCGGAATGGGCGGAAAACCTACCAGGTTCACCAATGTCTCTTTAGGGAAGGAAATCTGCCGTTGTTACCCGGTCTGGCCTACATGTGACTCCAGACACACAGCAATGTGGTTAACCCTAACTCAGGCATCTAGGAACGGACAATAAATACTGGCCCAGCCAGTCTCACGGATGGATAAAAGCCTACCTACCAGAGATAAAACCCATCGTGAGGTCCTTGCTGTTGGTGGAGGCGTGACCTTTGACCCAGATTCCTTTCAAGGCGTTGAAGGTGTAGAAGTAGACAAAGTTGGAGCAGCAGAGGCTGGAGATGACGGAAAACCAGCTACGATACACCGCCAATCTGGAACAGGATGGGATTTGGTTTATTATTGTCACGTGTATTAGTATACAGTGAGAAGTATTGTTTCTTGTGCGCTATACAGACAATATACCGTTCATAGAGAAGGAAAGGAGAGGGTGCAGAATGTAGTGTTACAGTCATAACTAGGGTGTAGAGAACAATCTACTTAACGCGAGGTAGGTCCATTCAAAAGTCTGACAGCAGCAGGGAAGAAGCTGTTCTTGAGTCGGTCGGTACAGGACCTCAGACTTTTGTATCGTTTTCCCGACGGAAGAAGGTGGAAGGGAGAATGTCCGGGGTGCGTGGGGTCCTTAATTATGCTGGCTGCTTTTCCGAGGCAGCGGGAAGTGTAGACAGAGTCAATGGATGGGAGGCTGGTTTGTGTGATGGATTGGGCTGCATTCACGACCTTCTGTAGTTCCTTGCGGTCTTGGGCAGAGCAGGAGCCCAGACCGAGCTGTGATACAACCAGAAAGAATGCTTTCTGTGGGGCATCTGTAAAAGTTGGTGAGAGTTGTAGCGGACATGCCAAATTTCCTTAGTCTTCTGAGAAAGTAGAGGCGTTGGTGGGGCTTTCTTAACTATAGTGTCGGCATGGGGGGAGGAGGGGGGGGGTGCAGGACAGGTCGTTGGTGATCTGGACACCTAAAAATCTGAAGCTCTCGACCCTTTCTACTCCATCCCTGTTAATGCAGACAGGAGCATGTTCTCCTCTACGCTCCCTGAAGTCAATGACAATCTCCTTTGTGAGACAGTCGAGGAGAGAAGGTAATGGGGCCAGTGTTGTTATTTACATGGACAGCGCCAGGAAACGGTCACTGGAATACAAGGGTGGGGAGGACAGGACATTCCAATAGAGGGTTGGCGCAGACGCAATGGGGCAAATGGCCCCTTCTGCACTCTCGGGGTACTTTCTGAGCCCTGCATTATCCATCCCGGCCACTAGAGGAGCTGCTGAGCTTCCACTCGGCTCCTGGGGCAACATTGTTAGGGAAATATATGCAAATATATGCAAATATATGCAAACGACAGCCCCGTTAACACTCACACTCCCTCCTCACGGACGATCTTCGCCAGGACGAAGGGGGTCGATTCCGACTTCATCTTCTCATCGACTGCAACAGTGAGGGGGGGGAGACACAGAGAGAGAGAAACAGGGACAAGAGACAGGGGGCACGGTGGGGGGGGGAAGCAGACAGAGGGGGGGGGAGGCAGACAGAGAGAGGGGAGGGGGGGAAGCAGACAGAGAGGGGGGGGGGGAAGCAGACAGAGAGGGGGGGGGCAGACAGAGAGAGGGGAGGGGGGGGAGGCAGACAGAGAGAGGGGACGGGGGGGAGGCAGACAGAGAGAGGGGAGGGGGGGGAGGCAGACAGAGAGAGGGGAGGGGGGGGGAGGCAGACAGGCGGGGGGGGGGGGGGGGGGAGAAACAGAGAGTATCAGCCACAGAGAATTCAGCACCATCAATATTTTGTCTGAAATCGACTCTTGATGCAGGGGTGGTGGGGGCTGGGGGGTGGGGGGTGTGTGTGGAAATATACAGTGTTATACCCCACCCCCTGCCTCACTCAGATGGCCACTCCCTCCATCTTCCAGCCTCAGGCAGGCCATTCAGTCCATCAGGTCTTTGCCAGTGTTTATGTCCCACACCAGCCCCCTCATCAGTACATTCCCCTCCCCCCTCCCTCCCCGCGCCCACCCCCCCTCCCTCCACCCTCCCCCCCCGCGCCCTTCCCCCTCCCTCCTCCCCCCTCCCCGACTCCCCTCCCGTTCACTCCGATTCCCGTAGCAGGTGGGACAGGAAAACTTCCCCATAGAGCCGTACAGCGCAGAAAAGGCCCTTCAGCCCATTGAAGAACATTCTGTACTCAAAATGCCACTCTGTGACATCCTTAAATATATCTGCGTTATTTTACCCCAACGACTGACCCTGGTAGCGTGTTCCACATTCTAAACGCTCTGAGTTTATGAGCAAACATCTGATAATCCTGAGTCCTGATGTTGGGCTCCTACAGAACCGGAAGCAGCTCTCTGTAAACCCCCTTTATAATTTTAATCATTTCGATCAGTTCACCCTGCTGTCTTTTCCATTCCAAAGATCCGCAGGTCAGGTGGATTGGCCATGCTACATTAGTGGGCGGCACAGTGGGTTAGCACCGCTGCCTCACAGCGCCAGGGCCCCAGGTTCGATTCCTGGCTCGGGTCACTGTCTGTGTGGAGTCTGCACATTCTCCCCATGTCTGTGTGGGTTTCCTCCGGGTGCTCCAGTTTCCTCCCACAGTCCAAAGATGTGCGAGTTAAGTGGATTGACCACACTAAATTGCCCCTTGGTGTCAGGGGGATTAGCAGGATAAATATGTGGGGTTATGGGGATAGGGCCTGAGTGGAATTGTGATCGGTGCAGACTCGATGGGCTGAATGGCCTCCTTCTGCACTGTAGGGATTCTATGATTCTGAATTGCCCCTTGGTGTCCAAAGATGTGGAGGTTAGATGGATTTGCCATGGGAAATGTGTGGGTTACAGGGATAGGGTGGGGGAGATGGCCCGGGGGAGATATTCTCCGTCAGTGTTGGTGCAGACTTGATGGGCCGAATGGCCTCTTGTGTCTCCCCTTGGGATCTCGTGACGGGAGGAATGAGAGATTCTTACCTTGAAGCCTGAGGCGGGCTGTGTCCAGCGGATAAAATACGGTCATCGCTGTCACACCTCCCTGGAGAATAAACAAACAGGAGATAGGAGTGAGGGTCCAGACACTGGGGTTCGGTCATGGTCAGTGTGTGGGGGGTTCGCACTCAGCAGCGGACACTCCCAGTGTGACACTGAGGGAATGCTGCACTGCCAGAGGCGCCATACATTGGGGGTGGGGGTGTGAGACGTCTGCCCTCTCAGGTGGATGTGAAAGATCCCAGGGCAGTGATGTGAACAGGAGCCGGGGGCCTCAGAGCACCGGATCTCCCCAGGATCCGGCCCCATCATTCAGCCCTGGTTATCGGTGCTGTAAATCCTTGTCTGGAACCTTCACCCAGAACCGCGTGCAGTGCTCCCAGTGGACAACCAAGAGCTGGAAATAACGGTTATTTGGTTACTGCAGCAGTGGGATCTTGCTGTGCGTGAATTTGGTGCCGCGTCTCGGACATTACCATGGTGACAGCAATTCTGAAGGTACTCCTTCAGCTGTAACGGGACACAAGGCAACAGCTCACAGCGACACTCCTTTATACACGCTTAATTATAAAATTCCAGACACGTTACCCAAGACACAACTGCTGTCGCTACAAGGGGGCACATCTCACACGTCATAAGGAGCCAAATTCCACACGCGAGGACAGCCTCAACCGGGTTCATGTCACACTATCTGTGACCCCCATGACTTGCCTGGGCTTGTAAATTTTTGCTTACTGTCTGGAGACAATACACGCCTCTTTAACCTATGCTAATGCTATCTCCACTGTCTGCACCTTTAAGACTGGAATAGCAGGTTAGCTGCAAAGACTCACATTCTGATCAGTATTCTGTAAGCTGTGTGTGTCTTTATACGCCCTTCTCTGATCAGAACCTTCAGAACACACCTGAGGAAGGAACACCGTTTCCGAAAGCTTGTGGGTTTACTATCAAATAAACTGGTTGGACTCTAACCTGGTGTTGTGAGACTTCTCACTGTGTTTACTCACACAGCCAGCTACAAATCTTCTCCTTAAATATTTGTTTTACAGAGAAATAGAAGAGAGGAGTAGGAGGAGGCCATTTGGCCCTTCGAGCCTGCTCCACCCTTCATTACGATCATGGCTGATTGTCCAACTCAATAGCCTAATCCTGCTTTCTCCCCACAACCTTCGATCCCATTCACCCCAAGTGCTATATCCAGCCGCCTCTTGGATACATTCGAGGTTTTGGCATCAGCTACTTCCTGAATTCCACCGGCTCACCACTCTTTGGGTGAAGAAATGTCTCCTCACCTCCGTCCTAAATGGTCTACCCTGAATCCTCAGACTGTGACCCCTGGTTCTAGACTTCCCCCACCATCGGGAACATCCCCCCTGCATCTACCCTGTCTAGACCTGTTAGAATTTTATAAATCTCTATGAGATCCCCCCCTCATTCATCTGAACTCCAGTGAAAACAATCCTAACCTGGTCCATCTCTCCTCATACATCAGTCCCACCATCCCCAGGGAATCAGCCTGGTAAACCTTCACTCCCTCGAGATCAAGAACATCCTTCCCCAGAAAAGGAGACCAAAACTGCACACAATACTCTAGGTGTGGCCTCACCAAGGCCCTGTATAATCACAACACATCCCTGCTCCCGTACTGGAAACCTCTCGCAATGAAGACCAACATACCATTTACCTTCTTTACCCCTGCTGCACCTGCATGCTTACCTTCAGTGACTGGTGCACAAGGACGCCCAGGTCCCTCTGCACATTTCCCACTCCCACTAAGATAGGTAGACATAAAATTCCACTGTCCTCAGAACTGTTCTGAACTCAACCTTTCCAAAATATAAGAAAAACTTTCATGTGGGCAGTACAGTAGCACAGTGGGTTAGCACGGCTGCTTCACAGCTCCAGGGTACTGGGTTCGATTCCCGGCTGGGGTCACTGTCTGTGTGGAGTTTGCACATTCTCCTCGTGTCTGTGTGGGTTTCCTCCGGGTGCTCCGGTTTCCTCCCACAGTCTGAAGATGTGCGGGTTAGGTTGATTGGC
This sequence comes from Carcharhinus amblyrhynchos, assembly GCF_965287045.1. Classification (NCBI taxonomy): domain Eukaryota; kingdom Metazoa; phylum Chordata; class Chondrichthyes; order Carcharhiniformes; family Carcharhinidae; genus Carcharhinus; species Carcharhinus amblyrhynchos. Next base: position 17,562,336 of record NC_137358.1, read on the forward strand.
CGTGCTAAAATTGCCCCTTAGTGTCCTGAGACGCATAGGTTAGAGGGATTAGTGGGTAAATATGTGGGATATGGGGATTGGGCCTGGGTGGGATTGTGCTTGGTGCAGACTCGATGGGCCGAATGGCCTTTTCCTACACTGTAGGATTCCATGTTTTCAAATGGCCCCCAGTTTCGGGTCAAGTAAAATTTTATAACCTTCCATTGTTCACACATGAAGCTTTTGCAAACTGTACACGTCTTTTACTCCTCTTTGCAATTTAAGCAGAAAATAAATCCACAAGCATCTCTTAATGCAAATTTCTAAACCTTGTCTGATTGTATTTGACTAAGAAATACATACATCCAGCACCTTGACTCTATTTCTGTCAACTGCTGCAGAAAATAAAATAGAGAAAAGGTCTCTATTAATCATTTCCCAACTTAAAGCATTTATACACACGTACACACAGCCTTCTTTATCAAATAACACAATATCCTCCAAGAAATCCATTCACACTGCATTGATGCGGCACCTCAAACACTAGGCAACAAAGGCCATTCAGTCCATCTGAATGCATCCATCCAGAAGGTCTTTACAGAATGCCCTTCACCGCAAACACACGGAGGAGGAATAAAAGGTTTGGGGGAGCACATAAACCTCTAAACAACCCATCTACCTGATCCCTCGAGCACCAGCTGCCCGTATGCGGTGCAGGCTGTGGATTCACACGCCAGACATATCAGCCATTGTAGAAGCCCATTGAACAGGTATCAAAGCACATCACCCTCCATCCTGAGGGACTGTCACAGAGAGTGAGGCAGCTCCGCTTTCTGCTGCATGGGGCTGTTTCCGAAATGATTCCAGGCTCCGTCTCCTAAACGTCAGCCTGGCTCCACGGTAACTCATAGAAACCCTACAGTGCGGAAGGAGGTCATTCAGTCCATCGAGTCTGTACTGACCACAATCCCACCTAGGCCCTGTTCCTGTAACCCCACACATTTACCCTGACACTAAAGGACACTTTAGCAAGGCCAACCCACCTAACCTGCACATCTTTGGAGTGTGGGAGGAAACCGGGGTACCTGGAGGAAACCCACGCAGACACGGGGAGAATGCGCAGACTCCGCACAGGCAGTGACCTGAGGCCGGAATTGAACCCAGGTCCGTGGCGCTGTGAGGCAGCAGTGCTAACCACTGTGCCACCTAACTGTCTTAGATTCAAACCCTCGCCCCCACCACCCTGCCATTCCATGGGTTCAGTGTGTAACCCAGGTGGACACACCTGTGCAATACCGAGGGAGAGCTGCATCGTCAGGTGAGCTGTCTCTTGGAGAGGTGGTACAGTGGTTAGCACTGCCGATTCACAGTGCCAGGGTTCGATTCCTGGCTTGGTCTCTATCTGTGTGGAGTCTGCACATTCTCCCCGAGTCTGCGTGGGTTTTTTCCTGGGTGTTCCGGTTTCATCCTACAGTCCAAAGATGTGCGGGTTAGGCTGTTTAGCCATAGTAAATGCACAGGGTTACGGAGGTAGGGCAGAGGGAGGGCCTGGGTGGGATGCACTTGGAGTGGCGCGGTGGATGTGGTTTACATGGATTTCAGCAAAGCCTTTTGACAAAGTCCCACATGGGAGACTTATTAAGGATGCAAATGCACACAGCTGGAGTACTGTGTGTGCAGTTGTGGTCACCTCACTATAGGAAGGATGTGATGGCACTGGAGGGGGTACAGAGGGGATTCACCAGGATGCTGCCTGGGATGGAGCGTTTAAGTTATGAAGAGAGGTTGGATTGCTTCTCTGGAGCAGAGAAGACTGAGGAGCGACCTGAATGAGGTGTTCAAGATTATAAGGGACAGGGACAGAGTGGACAGGGAGCAGCTGTTCCCCTGAGTTGAAGGGTCAGTTACGAGGGGACGCAAGTTAAAAGTGAGGGGCGAGAACATAGAAAGCCGACAGCACAAACAGGCCCTTCGGCCCACAAGTTGCGCTGAACATGTCCCTACCTACTAGGCTTACCTATAATCCTCTATCTTACTAAGTCCCATGTACTCATCCAGAAGTCTCTTAAAAGACCCTATCGAATCCGCCTCCACCACCACCGACGGCAGCCGATTCCACTCACTCACCACCCTCGAGTGAAAAAATAACCCCTGACATCTCCTCTGTACCTGCTCCCCAGCACCTTAAACCTGTGTCCTCTCGTAGCGACCATTTCAGCCCTGGGAAATAGCCTCCGAGAATCCACCCTATCTATTCCTCTCAACATTTTATAAACCCCTATCAGGTCGCCTCTCAACCTTCGTCTCTCCAGGGAGAACAGTCCCAGCTCCCTCAACCTATCCTCATAAGGCATGCCTCCCAATCCAGGCAACATCCTTGTAAATCTCCTTTGCACCCTCTCAATAGCTTCCACATCCAAGTGGGTGGGAGGTTTAGGGGGGATTTGAGGAAAGATGTTTTTACCCAGAGGGTGGTGAGGGTCTGGAATGCGCTGCCTGGGAGGGTGGGGGAGGGGGGATGCCTCACATCCTTTAAAAAGTATCTGGGTGAGCACTTGGCCCACCGTAACATTCAGGGCTATGGGCCACGTGCCAGCAACTGGGATTAGGTGGACAGGTCAGGGCATTTCACGTATCGATGCAGATTTGATGGGCTGAAGGGCGGAACTCCCTCAGTACTGACCCTCTGACAGTGCGGCACTCCCTCAGCACTGACCCTCTGACAGTGCGGCACTCCCTCAGCACTGACCCTCTGACAGTGCGGCACTCCCTCAGCACTGACCCTCCGACAGCACGGCGCTCCCTCAGCACTGACCCTCTGTCCAAATTCCGATGGCTGGGGAAGATGGGTGCGAGGTACATGGCCCATTCAGTGATTTCAGTTGATGCAGTGAGTGTGTTTGTACTCCCACCAGGAATGTATCTCCAGGGCAGGAGTTCCAGTGTGCGGTCACTGGGCTGGACATGGACTCAGTCACTGTTTCAGGGGTTCCACTCGAGGAGCGGGTGGTCACATCAGACGCAGCTGAGGGCGAGATGTTCTGGGATAGGTTGCAATCTTGGGGCTAGGGTCAGGCACCAGATTCCAGCAGGGGATGCTTGTAGTTGGCCAGGAGCCCAACAAGAGGCGACATGGTGATTAGCACTGCTGCCTCCCAGCACCAGGGACTGGGTTCAATTCCTGTCTTGGGTCACTGTCTTTATGGACTCTGCACATTCTCCCCATGTCTACTTGGGTTTCCTCCCACACTCCAAAGATGTGCAGGTTAGGTGCATTGGCCATGCTGAATTGCCCCTTAGTGTCTTAACATGTGTAGGTTAGGGGGAATTAGCTGTGGAAAAAGCACAGGCTTATGAGGATAGGACAGAGGGATGGCCCTGGGGAAGATCCTCTTTCAGGTGAGACAGTGTGACTTGATGGGCTGAATAGCCTCGTTCTGCACCGTAGGGGTTTGACGGTGGGGGCTGAGCTTGGTGTGCAGAGTGTTGCAGTCCGGGCCACGGGATTTCAGGTGGGTGGGTCAGTGCTATTTGAGACTCTGCTGGCGTTACAGGAGGATTTACACAGGGGACATGAGCAGATTGCCACACAGAGAAAACCAGTGACCCAGGAATAATCCCCATGACGAGCCGGAGGGGAATATCTCGGGTGTGTGACAGCCATTGATCCAGGAAGAACAGTATTTGCTCTGGTTGGGTAAACTTGGGCCAGTGGAGTAGAGAGAGGGAGACAGCAACTCCCACCTAAAGAAAAGCTTCCAACCTGACAACTAACACTGTCAGGACAGAGCCAGCCACAGGGCTCCCAGCACACACACAGTAACACACACTCAGGCTCAGGTTAAATGACTTGAAACTCACCTTTACTATTTTCCAAAACAGATTCCCCCTCCCTCCTGCTCTCCCCCCGCACTTTTAGAAAGACACAGATTGTGGCTGGAGTTTATAATTCAGGGTCGGGGTCCAGGTTTATAATTTAGGGTCTGGGTTTATATTCCAGGTGTGGGTATGCCGGCGTTGGACTGGCGTAAACACAGTAAAAAGTCTGACAACACCAGGTTTTAGTCCAACCTATTTATTTGATAATATACTCGCAAGCTTTCGGGTTAGCCCCTTCGTCAGGTGAATGGAGAGTTCTGGCCTCAGAACTCAGAACTGAGGCCAGAACTCTCCATTCACCTGACGAAGGGGCTAACCCGAAAGCTTGCGAGTATATTATCAAATAAATAGGTTGGACTAAAACCTGGTGTTGTCAGACTTTTTACTTTATATTCCAGGGACAGAATCTGGGTTTATAATCCCAGTTTATTTACCCCAGTCCAATGCCGGCATCTCCACATCATCTATATTCCAGAGACAGGTTTATGCCCCAGGGACTGGGTGCAGGGTGGTGTGGGTGTGGGGTTGCCCCAGCCCCAGCCCCAGGAGCAGGGACAGGGTGCAGGGCGGTGCGGGTGAAGCTGGGGTTACTCCGGCTCTGGGAGCAGGGACAAGGTTTATACCCCAGGGACAGGGTGCAGGGTGGTGTGGGTGTGGGGTTGCCCCAGCCCGGCTCTGGGAGCAGGGACAGGGTTTATACCCCCTGGGACAGGGTGCAGGGTGGGGTGGGTGAAGCTGGGGTTACTCCGGCTCTGGGAGCAGGGACAGGGTTTATACCCCCTGGGACAGGGTGCAGGGTGGGGTGGGGTTGCCCCAGCCCCAGGAGCAGGGACAGGGACAGGGTGCAGGGTGGGGTGGGTGAAGCTGGGGTTACTCTGGCTCTGGGAGCAGGGACAGGGTGCAGGGTGGGGTGGGTGAAGCTGGGGTTACTCCGGCTCTGGGAGCAGGGACAGGGTGCAGGGTGGGGTGGGTGAAGCTGGGGTTACTCCGGCTCTGGGAGCAGGGACAGGGTTTATACCCCCTGGGACAGGGTGCAGGGTGGGGTGGGTGAAGCTGGGGTTACTCCGGCTCTGGGAGCAGGGACAGGGTTTATACCCCCTGGGACAGGGTGCAGGGTGGGGTGGGTGAAGCTGGGGTTACTCCGGCTCTGGGAGCAGGGACAGGGTTTATACCCCCTGGGACAGGGTGCAGGGTGGGGTGGGTGAAGCTGGGGTTACTCCGGCTCTGGGAGCAGGGACAGGGTTTATACCCCCTGGGACAGGGTGCAGGGTGGGGTGGGTGAAGCTGGGGTTACTCCGGCTCTGGGAGCAGGGACAGGGTTTATACCCCCTGGGACAGGGTGCAGGGTGGGGTGGGTGAAGCTGGGGTTACTCCGGCTCTGGGAGCAGGGACAGGGTTTATACCCCCTAGGACAGGGTGCAGGGTGGGGTGGCTGAAGCTGGGGTTACTCCGGCTCTGGGAGCAGCACTTACCGCGGCCCCGGCCACAGCGTGGACCAGGCTCTGATAGGAAAGGAGCGGGAAGCCCGCTGCCCCCGGCTGCTCTCTCATTCTCTCCCCGCCTCTCAGCGCCTTTTCCCGGGGCTGACAGTCAGCTGGAGCCGCTCGGCCCGCACAGCGGATACTCTCCCCCTCCGCCTCCTGATTGGCTGCTGCCTCCGATTGCTACATTCCCCGCTCGCTCTTCATTGGACCAGAGCGCAGTCACGCCCCCGGAAACAGCTGATTGGTTTGATACTGCTTCCGGGTGCGTCTGATTGGCTGGTTCTTCTGTCAACAGTTCTGGGGAGGGAAACTGATTGGTTTTGGGTTTCTGGTCCTGAGGCCCACTGAGCCCCGGGGGGTGGCACAGTGGGTTAGCAGTGCACCCTCACAGCTCCAGGGACCTGGGTTCAATTCCTGGCTTGGGTCACTGTCTGTGTGGAGTTTGCACATTCTCCCTGTGTCTGTGTGGGTTTCCTCCGGGTACTCCGGTTTCCTCCCACAGTCCAAAGATGTGCAGGTTAGGTTGATTGGCCATGTTAAAATTGCCCCTTAGTGTTCTGGGATGCATAGGTTAGAGGGATTAGTGGAGAAAATATGTAGAGATATGGGCCTGGGTGGGATTGTGGTCAGTGCAGACTGGATGGGCTGAATGGCCTCTCTTTTTGCTATGTCTATTCTATGACCCCAGGATCCCGAGGACTGCTGACACCAGTGTCCCAAGCATCACTGACCCCTGGGTCCTGAGCATCACTGACCCCTGGGTCCTGAGAACTGCCAACACCAGTGTCCCGAGCATCACTGACCCCTGGGTCCTGAGAACTGCTGACACCACTGTCCCGAGCATCACTGACCCCTGGGTCCTGAGAACTGCCGACACCAGTGTCCCGAGCATCACTGACCCCTGGGTCCTGAGGTCCACGTCCTGATAGCTTCCTTTGCTGTGTTTGTGACTGTGCTCCTGGGGCTGTCGGCAATATTGTTTCAAACTCGCATTAACACATCTGCACATTTAATGTCAGGCTTTCTGAAAGATCTAATACAGGTGGGAAATATATAGTGAATGGCAGAAGCCTGAAGAGTATTGCTAGGCAGAGGGATCTGGGCGTTCAGGTACACAGGTCATTGAAAGTAGCAATGCAGGTGGAGAAGGTAGTCAAGAAGGCATACGGCATGCTTGCCTTCATCGGCATTGAGTTTAAAAATTGGCAAGTCATATTGCAACTTTATAGAACCTTAGTGAGGCCACATTTGGAATATAGTGTTCAATTCTGGTCGCCACACTGCCAGAAGGATTCTCCCTGTGTCTGTGTGGGTTTCCTCTGGATGCTCTGGTTTCCTCTCACATTCCAAAAGACGTGCTGGTTAGGGTGCATTGACCATGCTAAATTCCTCCTTAGTATACCCGAACAGGTGCCGGTGTGTGGCAACTAGGGATTTTCACAGTAACTTCATTGCAGTGTGAATGTAAGCCTTGTGACACTAAAAAACAAACTTTAAATGTGGACTGGGATTTGAATTTAGCTGGCCAAAGTCTCCAGTGCAGCCGTTAGCCTTTACCTGAGTGCTTTATATTAATCTCACAGTGAGAACACTGCATTTCTATAGCTACCTGAGACTTTGCTCCCAGGCTTGGCCCACGGCAGCCCAGATTGGACATTCAGGAGCACAGCTCATTCGCAGCATTCACCCATACTCTCTGAGAAAGCCAGTAACAGGTGAGACGTAAGAACATAAGAAATAGGAGCAGGAGTAGGCCATCTAGCCCTTCGAGCCTGCCCCGCCATTCAATAAGATCATGGCTGATCTGAAGTGGATCAGTTCCACTTTCCCGCTTTCTCCCCATAACCCTTAATTCCCTTGCCTACCAAAAACCTATCTACCCGTGTCTTAAATATATTTAGTGAGGCAGCCTCCACCACTTCAACGGGCAGAGAATTCCAGAGATTCACCACCCTTTGAGTGAAGGAGTTCCTCCTCAACTATGTTCTAAACCGCACCCCCACCCCTTATCTTGAGGCTGTGCCCTCTAGTCCTGCTGTCCTTTCTGAGTGGGAAGAATCTCTCAACCTCTACCCTATCCATCCCCTTCATTATCTTATACGTCTCTATAAGATCCCCCCTCATCCTTCTAAACTCTAACGAGTACAGACCCAGTCTATTTAGTCTCTCTTCATAGTCCAACCCCCTCATCTCCGGTATCAGCCTAGTGAACCTCCTCTGCACTCCCTCCAAGGCCAATATATCCTTGCGCAAATGCGATGACCAAAACTGCACCCAGTACTCCAGCTGCGGCCTCACCAGTGCCCTGTACAGTTGCAGCAAGACCTCCCTGCTTTTATATTCAATCCCCCTCGCTATAAAGGCCAACATTCCATTTGCCTTCTTGATCACCTGCTGCACCTGCAGACTGGGTTTTTGTGACTCATGCACAAGGACCCCCAGGTCCCTCTGCACCGTAGCACGCTGCACCGTAACAGGCTCATTGATCTCTCGAACCCTGGCTCTCATCAAATGCAACAGTGTGAGAAGAGAAAGGACGGAGTTTCTGGAGAGCGACTTCAACCCACAAACCTCTGACTCCGAGGTGGGGTGGCCACTGCTGAGTGAACACACAGCTGGAGGGCAAGAGTGACTAACAGAATGGTAACAGCACAGAGTGAGGTTATTCGCCCACGTTTGTACTGGCTCACTAAAGGAGCAACTTACAGAGTGCAACTCCCCACGCCCCAACCTCACGTCCCTGTAGCTCCGTGAAATGTTTCATTTTGGACCGTGAGCGAATTCGTTTTCGAAAGCCTCGGCTGCTCCTGTCTCCACCACACTCTTAGGCAGTGAGGTCCAGACCCTACTCCCTGGCTGTATGAGGGAGATTCCTGTCACGACACCATCGCTAACGGAGGAGAGATTCCCAAGTTCCCATTCCTGCACGTTCCGAAAGATGTGCTGGTCAGGGTGCACTAACCTGAACAGGTGCCAGAGTGTGGCAACGAGGGGGGGTTTCACTGTAACTTCATTGCAGTGTTAATGTAAGCCTTACTCGTGACTAATAAACAAACTTTACTCCAGCTGCAGTGATAACTGCCTTCGACAAACCTTCCTGCAACAATTCACAAAACTGAACTCCAATAGCCAAATGGAAGCCAAAGTGGCTTCATGTCACTCCTTTCTATCACTGAGGCTCCAGTCTGTGACTTGTCCTTAATGAAGGCAGCTCACCACCCTCTCAAAGGTGCTAGTGAGTATTGTGGCCCAGACAGTGTCATAGAAGCCCTACAGTGCACAAGGAGGCCATTCGGCCCATTGAGTCTGTGCCAACCATAGCCCCACCCTCAGGGTCTATCCCCATAACCCCATGCATTTATCCTAGTTAATTCCTCTGCCACTAAGGGTCAATTTAGCAAGGCCGATCCACCTAACCCGCACATCTATGGACTGTGGGAGGAAACTGGAGCACCCAGAGGAAACCCACACAGATATGGGGAGAACATACACTTGCCACACAGACAGTGACTCAAGCTGGGAATTGAACCTGGGTCCCTGGCGCTGTGAGGCAGCAGTGCTAACTACTGTGTCACCGTGCTGCTCGCTTCTGGAGAAGAACCTTGGTGTCAGGGGGGCTAGCTGGGGTAAATGCATGGAGTTATGGGGATAGGGCCTGGGTGGGATTGCGGTTGGTGCAGACTTGATGGGCTGAAAGGCCTCCTTCTGAAGTGTAGGGATTCTATAATTACAAAAGCAAACAGTGCAAAAGGATGACTGTAGTCATGCCCCACCTAACCTCACTTGTAAAGGATGATCATGATATCTCGGGGCCAGCCTCCCAGTCTCTCTAGCAAGAAATCAACTCACTTCTTTCTCTTTCCTCGATGCTTCAATGTAAGTAAATCCTGTAACAAATGTTTTGGCAAAAATTTACTTTGCAATGCACGTGGAAATAAAAGTCAGAGAGTCCTTCAAAGCAAAATGTAACACGAACAACATTTAACAATCAACATCAAACTATGCCCCACATCAGCGATGGGCAATGGAAACCCTACTGAGAAGCTTCAGCATTCGAACAGTGACTGCGAAAGGTTTTCTGGTTAAAGTTCCTCCAGGAAAGGAATATTAATCAATCTGCCACTGACCGACATCGACTCGCTGCCTCAGGTGATCACCTTGGCAGCCTGTAAACATGATGTGGAGATGCTGGCGTTGGACTGGGGTAAACACTCTAAGAAGTCTGACAAGACCAGGTTAAAGTCCAACAGGTTTATTTGATAGTAAACTCACAAGCTTTCGGGGTTTGCCCCTTCGTCAGGCGTGGGGCTGAACTCTCCATTCGCCTGACGATGGGGCAAACCCTGAAAGCTTGTGAGTTTACTATCAAATAAACCTGTTGGACTTAAACCTGGTGTTGTCAGCCTGTAAACACACAGAGACACAGTTAGGGTCTGGGTTTGCAAAGCCTGACATCAAGTGGGAAGCTTTTTCCCAGGTTGGATGCAAAAATCACGAGAGGCCACGGGCTTAGGGTGAGGGGGGCGAGGTATAATTCAAATGTTAGATAGGGGTTTTTCACACAGAGGGTAGTGGGGGCCTGGAATGCACTGCCAAGTAGGGTGGTGGAGGCAGGCACGCTGGAGTTGTTTAAGGCTTACCTAGACAGGCACATGAGCGGACTAGAGATGGAGGGATACAGGAGACTGTTCTAGTTGAGGATTAAGAGCCTCAGGACGTTCCTGGGAATTAATAGATTCCTATGGACCATCCAACATATTTTATGTCTCGCCTGTCTCTTACGTTGGAGCTACTGGGGATCTCCCGTGAATGTCTGTATAAGGCGTGTATATTTATTGATGTCTCTTTTTTACATCCACAGGTGATTGGGCCCGCCTTGTTGGCCAACAAGGGGCATACACACGATGGGTTGTGCGAGGGCTGCTCTTGGATGTTGCTTCGAGAGTTGCCTAGTGCTTCACGTTGTTAGTGTGCGCTTAAACTGGACCAGTTGCTGAGCAACACGACAGCTCAGTGACTATCACTGTTTGCTGTGCAGATGCATGGATTTGGGCGGGTGTCTTGTGGGAGTTTGCACATTCTCCCCGTGCTTGCGTGGGTTTTCTCCGGGTGCTCCGGTTTCCTCCCACACCCCAAAGATGTGCTCTTAGGCTGATTGGTGTCAATAAATTGTCCCTGAATTGGATCTGCCTTAATCTGGCGCACATATAATTCCCTAATTTTGCACCCCTTTATTGTGGAGTCCATGAGATGTAGACAAAAGTTGTAGGTAGAAGTAGGATTGGAATGAGGCACTCACTGAGGGTTAAAATGGGCAGTATGGGCTTGTAGGGCCAAAGGGCCTGTTTCCTGTGCTGTGTTGTTCTAAGTTTTGCCCACCATTAACGAGAGCCTTGGCCCCCCGAAGGCTAGTGGTGTTTACTACCAAATAAACCCGTTGGACTTTAACCTGGTGTTGTGAGACTTCTTACAGTGTTTACTCCAGTCCAACGCCGGCATCTCTGCAATAATGCCATGGATATTTCACATATAGCCCAGCAAACAGATGGGGCCTCAGTTTAACATTTTGAACCAAAGCTCATGCAGTACCCCTGACAGTGTCTCCGCAGTGTCCCGCTGAGTGATCCTGCTCTTTGTGCACAGATGCCCCCTGAGTGGGATTTGAACCCTCATCCTCCTGACTCAGAGGTGAGAGTGCTACCCGCTGAGCCACAGATGACACAGTGTGTGACCTGCCAATGATACTCATTACATTAGAATACGTGAGCTGCATAATATTGTGCTAATATCTCTCTGAATTCATAGAATTGTCATAGAATTATAGGACGCCCATAGTGTAGATGCAGACCATTCGGCCCATTGAGTCTGCACCGACCACTATCTCACCCACACCCTATTCCTGTAACCCCACATATTTACCCTGCTAATCCCCCTGACATGAGGGGCAATTTCAGCATGGCCAATCAACCAAACTCACACATCTATGGGCTGTGGGAGGAAACCGGAGCACCCGGAGGAAACCCACGCAGACATGGGGAGAACATACAGTCTCCACACAGACAGCGACTCAAGCCAGGAATTGAACCCGGGTCCCTGGCGCTGTGAGGCAGCAGTGCTAACCACTGTGCCACTCTCTTACCAAACTTTACAGAGTCCCTCACATCCTTTAATACTAAGAGATTGAATATTTGTGGGGATTCTCTGGACTGCCCTCTGTAGTTTTGGTGGGAGTTGCTTGGAACCTCAGTGTGAGGGTGGAACTTCTGCTGTTGTTATGCAGGATAATCGACGAACAAATTCATTCCCTAACTATCTGCAGTGCTCAGTAACGCAGTGGACTGTGTAGCACCTAAACCTCCGCCCTAAACGCAATCTCTCGGTCTTAGTTTGCAGTGTATATTTACCTATTCCCACCAGTGCCATCTGCCCAACACAGAAATACTTGTTTACATATTTATGTAGCTATAAAAAGACAATGAAATCTACAAACATTTTATAAATACACATTCGTAAAAAGCATCGCAGGTTCTACCAAACAGCAGGAATTTAGGTTGGTCAGATGGGAGGTTAGATTGAACACTGTCCCCCCACCACCACCCCCCCCTCAACCCCGACCCCCCTACACCCTCCCCTTCCCCCACCTCTTCCGCCCAGCCTCCATTAGGACAGTAGCTTGGTCAGCTGTTACATGGGGGTCAAAGCGATGTTTTCCTGTTTGTCCAAACTTTGGAGCATTGCCGAGTGGTACAGTGGTTAGCACTGCTGCCTCACAGCTCCAGGGACCTGGGTTCGAGTCCCAACTTGGGTCACTGCCTGTGCGGAGTCTGCACATTCTCCCCGTGTCTGCGTGGGTTTCCTCCGGGTGCTCCGGTTTCCTCCCACAGCCTGAAAGACGTGCTGGTTAGGGTGCATTGGGCCGTGCTAAATTCTCCCTCAGTGTACCCGAACAGGCGTCGGAGCGGGTGACTGTGGGATTTTCACAGTAACTTCATTGCAGTGTTAATGCAAGCCTACTTGTGACATTAATAAATAAATAAAGTTCAAAACACTGCAGGAATCTTAAGAAGTCAGTTTCAGATGAGCTGAATTCAGATCCGACGCCCCTTGGTACCCTGTTGGTCTGGAGGTTTTGACTGCTCCGCATGGGACATGTCCTGAAGGCACACACACATTAGGTACATCAGCACAGAAACAGGCCTTTTGACCCAGCCAGTCCATTCTGGTTCTCTCCTCAAGGGAGAACAAGTTATATTCCACTGGGAAAGGTGCTGATTTGTTTGGCAAGTCAATTCTGATTGGTCAGGGCATTACCACGGAGAATGCACCAGGGAAGTAATGACCTGCCACCACCATGCCCCTCACCCGCAATGTTTCTGTATAAGAGGTTCAACGCCTGGATCTTTACCTGCAGAGGACAGGTCCCTGTGTAGCTTCCAGCAAGTGTGAGTCACAGTGCGAGCCTGAGTGATAATCTGGGAACGGTCATTCGTGTAATTCTTAGAGCGTTCAGGATTGTTCGATAAGTGCTGCCCAATCAGAGGACCACATCTAGCGTCAGGCACTAACTTCTGGGCTTTGCAAGCAGGGGTTGGCTGAGTATGGTCAGTACTCTCTCCGCCTATTACGATTCGCAAAGGGATGTGCTGTTTGATACGATCCACCGGTCATTGCAATGTACAGACAGGCTTAGCACGCACAGCACTGGCAGTAAGATTCACAGGCTATGTTCTTCGTTTCCTGATGATTTATCCGAAAGTGGAAACAGTGACAGGGTTTCAAGCAAGAATTTGTTTTAAAAACCCTGAAAAGAAATGGAAGTATGGGGATAATTTTGAGACTTTCCCTCCCAAGTTGAAAGCAAACGTGATGAGATTTTGGCACCAATTCACTGTGAAGTCTGTCAATGAAAGACAACGGAGGGAACTGTCCCGTCCTGCCCACCACGGGAACTGTAGCGGGTGGGGGAGGACCATGCAAAGATCCATTGACCTTGAATGGGATTTTCCGGTTTTGGGGCGAGCGGGCTGGATAAAACTGCCCAGTTGATGGGCAGGACGAGGCTGGTTACTCCATCAGACCTGTCCCTCACTTTGGAGTGTGACGATACTGCTGCGAGGGAGCTGCAGTGAAGGGGCTCTGAGAGTGGTGCTGTGGAACTCAAGGCAACTATGATGGAGCTCTGAGGAAGCTGCAAAAAAATGTTTAAGAGTATGGTTCAATTAAACACTGAGCGAGCGATGGTGGTGGTCTGCGGATGGTGATGTGGAACTCTCAGGAGGCTGAGGTCTGAAAGAGGAAGTGAAAAAATAAAGGGCGGGATTTTATAGACTTGTCCTAAAATTCCGTCCGAGGTCAACGGACCTTTTCGTGTTCTGCCCCTCGCCCGCTCCGATTCCTAAACCGGGCAGGAAAATTCCGGCCATAGAGTATCGAGAAGAAAAACACACAGGAGCAGCAACAAAACAGGCAGGAAGTATCCAAAAAAAAATCATCCACATTAAACTCTTTATTTTTGTCACTTATATAAAAATACAGACAGCCAAAATCAGGATTGGAGGTCGGTTAGTGAGCTAGGGAAGAGATGGTTTGTGTTTGATTTGAATTTTTCACCAGAGAGGAACCCTAACTGCCTTCACCCGGAACAGGCTCGAGGGGCTGAATGGCCTGCCTTCTGTTTCTGGCGAGAGATTACGATAACTGTTCCTATCAAAGCAGGGTCCCAAAACCTCATTAACACTTTGTACTATGCTTAAAAAAAAATTATAGAATCCCAACAGTGCAGAGAAAGGTCTTTCGGCCATTGAGTGTGCACTGACAACAATCCCCCCCAGACCCTATCCCTGTTACCCTGCGTATTTACCCTGCTAATCCCCCGGCATTATTTAGTACGGCCAGTCAACCTAGCCCGCACATGAACCTTGCGTGTTTAGGTTAACCTTCACAACTCTGTGCTGGTGCACCCAGTTGCCTATTTCTCTCTCCACACACTCACTAGAACCACAAGTGTAAAGAGTGCAGCCAAGGGTCATTGTATTACTCTTGCACGGTGCCAACTGGTTATTAACAGGTACCTTTCTGCTGTGACCAAGTCCGAGGTTTTCTCACCAACCCCCGGTAAAAATAACAGCTGGAAATTAATATTCAGACACGGCACTGACTTATCCCAAGATTGGGTTTTGTTGGATGTGTGTAGGTTACAGGTGGACTGTAAAACACAAAGTATAAAATAAACTTGTGACAAATTCAGCAGGTACGAAAATATCCCGGGCGGCAAGGTTTCTGAGTTTCTTGTCAGCGAGGGCTGGTATATCCTGGAGGCCTCAGAAGGAGTGTCTGGGCTTTCCTCATTAACAAGTCTCACAACACCAGGTTAAAGTCCAACCAGTTTATTTGATAGTAAACCCACAAGCTTGAAGTTTACTATCAAATAAACTGGTTGGACTTTAACCTGGTGTTGTGAGACTTGTTGCTGTGTTTACCCCAGTCCAACGCCGGCATCTACACATCACGTCTTTCCTCGTTACGCAGTTGGTCGGACTCACGGAGTCAGAGCGAGTCCCGGTTCTGTTGTATTTGGATAAGTGCTGATTTGGCTGTTTGCTGCCGGGTGGGGGTGGTTGCAGGTTGAAGATTCCTGTGAGGTTTCCATTTGGTCGGGAAGGCCTGCTGGGTCTTTTCCCCAGCTAAACCCGACAGCGCTTCCGCTGCTCGTACAGGACACACCTCCCCCCCACCCCTCCCTCCTTCCAAGGCCATGGCCTGAATTCCGCCGCGATCAGTTCTCAGCGAAGTGACTGGCGATGGCATCGATCAGCTCCTGCTTCTTGCTGCCCCTCAGCCCATACTGTTTACAGATTTCCTTCAGCACTGGCACAGTCAGCTTGCCCAGTGTCCCGCTCCGCAGGTACTGCCTGACCTCCTCCTTCTCCAGCGACGCCTCCACTTTTGGCTTCTTCTCGGCTCCCCCGGCTGCGACGCCTGATTGCAGAGAACAGCAGAGTTCATTCTTCAGACGGTCACCGTGAGAATTCTCAGCACCGAAGGCAAACAACGTTCGGCTAATGAGAAACAGAACCGCGTAATTCCACTTCAATTAATTATGGCTTGGGTCACTGTCTGCGTGGAGTCTGCACATTCTCCCCGTGTCTGTGTGGGTTTCCTCTGGGTGCTCCGGGTTCCTCCTACAGTCTGAAAGACGCGCTGGTTAGGGTGCATCGGCTGTGCTAAATTCTCCCTTCGTGCACAAACAGACGCTGGAGTGTGGCGACTAGGGGATTTTCACAGTAACTTCATTGCAGCGTTAATGTAAGCCTTACTTGTAATACTAATGATAAACTTTATTTTTAAATTTACTTTACACCTGTTCATTGTTTATAAGGGACAGTAAAACAATCATTCTGGAGGAGTGGCATCGCTGGCATTTATTGCCCTTCCTTAGTTGCCATGAATAGGGCAGTTTTGCGTGACTTACCAAGTTAATTCAGAGAACATTCAACTGTCAGCCACATTGGGGCTGGAATCACCAGGCAGGCAGGCTGGTAAAGACAGCAAGTTTAAAGTTTATTTAATGTCACGAGTAGGCTTACATTAACACTGCAATGAAGGTACTGTGCAAATCCCCTAGTCGCCACACTCTGGCACCAGTTCAGGTACACTGAGGGAGAATTTAGCACAAGCAATGCACATAACCAGCACGTCTTTTGGACTGTGGGAGGAAACCAGAGCACCCGGAGGAAACCCACGCAGACATGGGGAGAATGTGCAGTCTCCACACAGACAGTGACCCAAGCCGGGAATTGAACCCAGGGTCCCTGGCCTTGTGAGCTGTTGCCATGGTGAATGTGCCAGGGAACTATTGACCCCCATGCTATCATTTAATCAAAAAAGGCAATGCCTGGACATGTTCCTTTTGCCTGCAGATGACAGGTCCCTCCGTATTAATACATGTAACTTCTGGCCACATTGCAAGCTTGATTGATAATCTTTAATTGCTGCTCTTTGAAATTTGATATTCTTGCATCTGCCCTGTTATAATAAAACAACTATTTATTCCCTGGATTATCTATAGTGATCCACCCCAGAACGTTGAGGCCAAAAGCAGTCAACAGAATTGCGTGGAAGCTCTGAGGAGCTAGTTGGGTACCTGCCAACTACCAGAACAAGGAGCTGAGCCTCCACAGTTGTGTGGTGTTAAATAAAACTTGGAAGGTCGCTGAACCAAAAAGCTTTGGGCAGGATCCCCATAAAATCTTACCTCAGGAAATAACTAACAGGGAGGAATGACAAAGTGAATTCTGGAGGGCTGTGGCATACCTCGCAGGCTGGTTTCTACATAAGTGAAGGCACCTTCAATATTCTTGCCACATATTGGGGAATTCTTGGGCAGGAAGCACAAAGTGGAACTGAGTTCAGAGGCATGAGGAATGATAAGCTGTGGTGTTGAGTTAGTAGTGGTTGTTTGTTTAAATCTAAAATACAATAAAGTTTGTTTTTATTTGAAAAAGTGAAATCTAGTGACGTAGTTCTGTCAGTTAATTATGGGGTATTTGGATTTCTCTATAAATGTTCCTAACAGGGCTATAATAAATTACAGCAGCCACTACGCTTCACTGACTGTAACATTTTACAATGTCCTGAGAAAAGGCGCTAAAGAAATGCAATTCTTCGTTTGTCTTGGTGCCCAGCTGGTTCAGTTCTGAGAGAATTGGGCAGAGATTTCCGTGTCTGTGAGGCTCACGTATCCTGCATTTATTGACCCGATGTTTAATTGGCTCCCCTTGCTGGAGTACTCACCAAGCTTCCTCTTCTGTTGGTTCTTTGCATCTGGGTTATAGCCCGGGGGATAAACTAGCTCCAGGAATTCCTCTGCCAGGTGTCCGATTCTCCTGTCCATAACATCATTCTTTGGCACTGTGTGGGGAAAAGACCATTTCCCCTCTTACGTTCCTCTATCAAAGTCATTTATTTGCACCTCTCCAGCTCCCTCTCCCACCCCTCCAGCTTCTCCCCCCTTCCCCGGCTCTCCCTCTCCAACCCCCACCCCCCCCTTCTCCACCTCCCCCTCTTCCCCCAGCAGCCCCCTCCCTGGCTCCCCCCCGCCGCCGACTTCTCCTCTCTTCCCCAACTCCCCCTCTGTCTCCCAGCTCCCTCTCCCCCAGCTCCTCCTCTCTGCCTCCCAACTGCCCCTTTCTGCACCCCCCAGCTCAGAATCACAGAATCCTACACTGCAGAAGAGGCCCTTTGCTACACTGAGTCTGGATCGATGCATGAAATGCTCTGACCTGCCCACCTAATCCCAGTTGCCAGCCCTTGGCCCATAGCCCTGAATGTTATGGTGTGCCAAGTACTCATCCATTAAAGGATGTGAGGCATCCCACCTCCCCCACCCTCTCAGGCAGCACATTCCAGACCCTCACCACCCTCTGGGTAAAAATGTTTTTCCTCAAACACCCCTTTAAACCTCCCACCTCCCACTTTTAACTTGTGTCCCTTCATAACTAACCCTTTAACTCAGGGGAACAGCTGCTCTCTGTCCACCCTGTCCCTGATAATCTTGAACATCTTGATCAGGTCGCCCCCCCCTCAGCCTTCTCTGCTCCAGAGAAAACAACCCAATCCTATCCAACCTCTCTTCATAAATTAAATGCTCCATCCCAGGCAGCATCCCGGTGAATCTCCTCTGCACCCCCTCTAGTATGTTCACATCCTTCCTATAATGTGGCGACTAGAACTGCACACAGTGCTCCAGCTGTGGCCTCACCAAAATTCTATACAGCTCCATCATAATCTCTCTGCTTTTGTAATCTATACCCCGATTGATAAAGGTGAGTGAGCCATGTGCCCTTTTCACCACCCTATTAGCCTGCCTTTCCGCCTTCAGGGACTTTTCGACAAACACACCAAGGTCCCTTTGCTCTTCGGAACTTCCGTGTCAGACCTTTCACAGTATACTTCCACCCTCTCCCCACCCTCAACTCCTCCTCTCTATCCCAATTTTCCCTCCCCCCTCTCAGCTCCCCCTGTCCAACCCTAGGACCCCTCTCTCCCCCCCCCTCCAGCTTTCCCTCTCCCCTCCACCAGCTTCCCCTCTCTCCCCCCCAGCTCCCCTTCTCCAACATCCCCATTTCTCCCTCCCCGTCAGCTCCCCCTCTCTCCTCCCCAGCTCCCCCTCTCTCCTCCATAGCTCCTCCTCTCTCCCCTCCAGCTTCCCCTCTCTCCTCCATAGCTCCCCCTCTCTCCCCCCCAGCTCCCCCTCTCTCTCCCCACAGCTCCCCCTCCCTTCCCCACCAGCTCCCCCTCCCTTCCCCACCAGCTCCCCATCTCTCCCTCCAGCACACGCCAGCTCCCCCTCTCTCCCCCAGCTCCTCCTCTTCCCATCTGCCCCTCTCCCCAGCTCTGACCCCTCCTCCTCCGAGCTCTGCACCCCCCCACCCCAACCCTCTGAACTCCCGCTTATTAACAATGGAGGAATAATACTGCAGCCGCTCTTTTTCCTTCAGCAAGTTTATTCTACATACAGCTCAGTACAGATACAAGCTCCTTTGATTGCCCCACAGTATCTGTTCCCACTGTGTCCAGTTATACTCTTTCGGAGGACGAGTCAATAACCATCGCCTGTCTTTAATAAGGCAATTACTGTAATTGCCACAGTATGCATTTGCTGATACACTGACTCTCATCTCTGCATTCCTCAGCTCCCCCCCCACTTTGCCATATTTCTCCCCTCTTCATGCCTCCAGCAACCCCTCTCTGCTCCCCCCATGGGACATTACAACTGGATTCAACAATTACCCAATATTCATACCGCCTTGGGTCCCTGAATCCAATGGGAAATATTCCCAATATACTGCTCTGTTACAGACTACGGGCTTTTTCAGTCTTTACGATCACTATCACCATTCCTTATCATAATCAAGGACCCCACGCACCCCGGACATTCTCTCTTCCACCTTCTTCTGTCGGGAAAAAAATCCGAGGTCACATACCAACCGAGTCAAGAAGAGCTTCTTCCCTGCTGCTGGATGGACCTACCTCGCATTAAGTTGATCTTTCTCTACACCCTAGCTATGACTGTAACACTACATTCCGCACTCTCTCCTTTCTTTCTCTATGAACGGTATGCTTTGTCTGTATAGCGTGCAAGAAACAATACTTTTCACTGTATGCTAACACATGTGACCATAATAAATCAAATCAAATCAAACTAATTCCTTTTGCTGCTGGGCAGTGGGTACGAGCTGTACAGCAGGATACTCACGGGTCAAGTCTTCAACTTCTTCTGGTTCCTTCAAATCGAGGGCCAGTGCCTCCAGATTACGGAAATGGCGCTGAATAACCGGATTCTCAAAGCTCTCAGGCCTGATCCAGAGGAATAGAAACGGTCACCATTTTATTTTAAGGAGAATTTGCAAAGATTTCCTATTCATCTGCATGGGGGAAATCACAGAAATCCTCCAGTGCAGGAGGAAGCTATTCAGCCCATTGAGTCTGCACCGACAACAATCCCATCCTAGGTCCTATCCCCATAACCCAATGTATCTACCCTGCTAGTCCCTCTAATCTACACATCTGGGTCGCTAAGGGGCAAATTAGCATAGTCAATCCCGCAGACTGTGGGAGGAATCTGGAGCACCCGGAGGAAACCCATGCAGATATGGGGATTATGTGCAATCTCCACACAGTAAGAAGTCTCACAACACCAGGTTAAAGTCCAATCAGTTTATTTGATAGTAGACCCACATTACTATTTACTATCAAATAAACTGGTTGGACTTTAACCTGGTGTTGTGAGACTTCTTACTGTGCTTACCCCAGTCCAACGCCGGCATCTCCACATCACAATCTCCACACAGACACTGATCCTCTAACGGTGCAGAAAGTGTAGCTCAAACCTCCGACTGACCTGTATTTAAACCGGAGCTTCTGCACCACCGATTTCATCTTCTCGATCTGATCCTCGCTGGCCACTTGCTTCTCTGTAACGTCGATCTTCCTGATATCGTCGGCGTAAGACAAAAAAATCAGGTGGAATCCTGATGGGAAAATGATGGAAAGGTTTTGTTTGTACCAGGAATCAGTGAGCATTTCACACGCACTCTCTGTCCGAGTCAGTAGTTGCCTGGCCTGGGATGAACATTCACGTTTTTGCAGAAATCAGGTTAAAGTTATGACTAGTAGAGAGTTTTAAAGTTTATTTTATTAGTGTCAGAAGTAGGCTTATGTTAACACTGCAATGAGGTTACTGTGAAAATCCCCTAATCGCCACACTCCTGTTCAGGGGCACTCAGGGAGAATTTAGCACGGCCAATGCATCTAACCCACATGTCTTTCAGACTGTGGGAGGAAGCTGGAGCACCCGGAGGAAACCCACGCAGACACGGGAAGAATGTGCAGACTCCACACAGACAGTGACCGAAGTTGGGAATTGACCCAGGTCCCTGGGTGGGTGTGTGGGTGCACGTGTGCATGCGTGGGTGAGTGCGTGTATGCAGGGGGGGGGGTGATGGTGATTGCAGCTCTGCAGGGCGTTTGGATTCTTTGCGTACTTTAATGCTTTTCAGACATGACAGGAAACTGTGGTCCCCACGTCCCTCTGAGGCGGACGTTAACGATCCTGTTCTGGAGAACAGCAGTATTCATCCCTCAATCAACATCGCTTAAAAAACACTCTGCCTATCGTCAGGTTACTGTTCCCAGGGAGGAAACCACAAGTGAAGACCCACATCTAAAATCACCGCACTGCCAATGCAAAGCAGGGCTACAGCGATGGTAAATGATTCACTGAATGACACTGCATAGAAGCCATTCAGCCCATGGCTATACTGGCTCTTTTAAAGAGCTTATCCAATGCAAATAAAGAGCTTTCTCTTTCCCCCAGCCCTACAATCTTTTCCCCTTTATCCCCTGGATCAATTTCCTCTCAGCAGTTATTATGTAATCTTCAATTTTCATCCATCCACTGTAACATCACTGTAACACGTACCCGCTGTAACTCTGAACTATAGAAATTTGAAGTTAGTTCATCTGCGTCCAAACCCAGGCTGTGGTGCTATCTTTCTCTTAAGTTGATCTTTCTCTACACCCTAGCTATGACTGTAATACTACATTCTGCACTCTCTCCTTTCCTTCTCTATGAACGGTATGTTTTATCTGTATAGAGTTCAAGAAACAATGCTTTTTACCGTATACTAATAAACATGACAATAATAAATCAAATCAAATATCTGGTTTCAGTTCCTCTCTGTATTGGAGCTGCACACAAGCAGCCAGACTCCACTGTGTGTGTATATGTGTGCATACGTGTGTGGAGTGTGTGTACGTGTGTGGAGTGTGTACGTGTGGTGCATGTACACATGTGGTGTGAGTGTGTGTGTGAGTGTGTGTGTGTGGGGAAGGTGAGTGGGGGTAGGTTAGGCAACAGCTATGATGCCTTCCGTAGACAAATAGTGAGTGAAGAGTTATCAGCTGTACCCTCGCAGAAAAGGTGCTGGAGATTCTGTGGCACTGGTGTGACCATAACTCAGATAGGAGAGACTGAGGGTAGAAAATTGCAAGTCAAATGTACTTACCCAGTCAGTGAGCGATCGGAGAGAGACAGTGTCACTGACCTGGAGGGATGGTCTGCACTTTCTGATCATCCAGCACCTCCTCCTGTGGGACCAACGCCACAAATCGGGGCGGGGTGTTCCTCCGGGGAGTGTAGCGGCAAACAGCATGCACATCCTTCTCCAGGCACTTGGTGAGCAGTGCGCTAAATAACGTGGTGCTTCCTGTTGGGAATGTGAACATAAACACAGCTCAGAACAATAAGT
The DNA here is from genome assembly GCF_965287045.1 of Carcharhinus amblyrhynchos. Lineage (NCBI taxonomy): Eukaryota > Metazoa > Chordata > Chondrichthyes > Carcharhiniformes > Carcharhinidae > Carcharhinus > Carcharhinus amblyrhynchos. The sequence goes on from NC_137358.1 coordinate 17,584,489, forward strand.
ACCTGGCACCAGGGCTGGCCCAAAGGCTGCTGGAAAGGACCAGAGAGACTGACCTCTCTGAGCTGCTTAGCAAGTGGCAACGATAGAGTCAATTTGTTACTTCATCACCTATAACACGATAGAATTCTTCATCAAGCTGGACAGTCAGGTAGTTGATTTTGAGACTAGGGGTCCTGAATCTTAATAAAGGAAACTACGATGATGTGAGGCACAAGTTGGCTTTGATAGATTGGGAAATGTTATTTAAGGGGATGATGGTGGATAGGCAAACATTCAAAGAGCGATGACTTAATCCTGTCTGGCACAAAAATAAAACTAGAAAGGTGGCCAATTCAAGGCTTACAAGGGAAATTAGGGATAGTATTAGATCCAAGGGAGAGGTGTACAAATGAGCCAGAAAAACTACAGACCTCAGGATTATAATTCAGCAAAGGGACTAAGTAATAAGGGAAAAATAGAGTACGAGAGTAAGCTAGTGGGGAACATAAACATTGACCATAAAAGTTTTTATTAGGTATGTGAGGCGAGAAAGATTGCTAACGACAAACTAGGTGCTTTACAGTCAGAAACAGGGGAATTTATAATGGGGAAACAAAGAATTGGCCGACCAGCTGAATGCTTATTGTAGTTCTGTCTTCACAAAGGAGGATACAAATAATGTACCAGAAAAGTTGGGGCCTATAGGGCTTAGGAAGAGGGAGGAACTGAAGGAAATCAATATTAGTAGAGAAATGGTGTTGGGGAAATTGAAATTGAAGACTGATAAATCCCCAGGGCCCGATAAACTACACCCCGGAGTACTGAAGGAAATGGTCTGAGAAATAGTGGGTACGTTGGTATTCATCTTCCAAGGTTCTACAGACTTTGGAACAGTTCCTATGGATTGGAGGGTAGCTAATGTAACCGCACTATTTAAAAAAAGAAGCAGGGAGAGAACAGGGGATTATAGACCTGACGTCGGTAGTGGGGAAAGATTTAATAGCAGAGCACTTGGTAAACAGGGGATGGACAGGATGGAGGCAGCATGGATTTGTGAAAGGGAAATCATGCTTGATAAATCTACTGGGATTCTTCAAGGATGTAACTAGTAGAGTTAATGAGGGGCAGCCAGTGGATGTGGTTTATCTGGGCTTTCAGATAAAGCCTACATAAGAGGTCAGTGTGTAAAATTAAAGTGGGATTAGGGGAAGTGTACTGGTTGGCAGGCAGGAAATAAAGATAGGAATAAACATGTCTCTTTCCAAATGGCAGACAGTGATTAGTGGGCTATCGCGGGGATCAGTGATTAGTGGGTTATCGCAGGGATCAGTGATCAGTGGGCTATCACAGGGATCAGTGATTAGTGGGTTATCGCAGGAATCAGTGATTAGTGGGTTATCGCAGGGACCAGTGATTAGTGGGTTATCGCAGGGATCAGTGATTAGTATCGCAGGGATCAGTGATTAGTGGGCTATCGCAGGGATCAGTGATTAGTGGGTTATCGCAGGGATCAGTGATTAGTGGGTTGTCGCAGGGATCAGTGATTAGTGGGTTGTCGCAGGGATCAGTGATTAGTGGGTTATCGCAGGGACCAGTGATTAGTGGGTTATCGCAGGGATCAGTGATTAGTGGGTTATCGCAGGGATCGGTGATTAGTGGGTTATCGCAGGGATCGGTGATTAGTGGGTTATCGCAGGGATCAGTGATTAGTGGGTTATCGCAGGGATCAGTGATTAGTGGGTTGTCGCAGGGATCAGTGATTAGTGGGTTATCGCAGGGATCAGTGATTAGTGGGCTATCGCAGGGATCAGTGATTAGTGGGTTATCGCAGGGATCAGTGATTAGTGGGCTATCGCAGGGATCAGTGATTAGTGGGCTATCGCAGGGATCAATGATTAGTGGGTTGTCGCAGGGATCAGTGATTAGTAGGTTATTGCAGGGATCAGTGATTAGTGGGTTATCGCAGGGATCAATGATTAGTGGGTTGTCGAAGGGATCAGTGATTAGTGGGTTGTCGCAGGGATCAGTGATTAGTGGGTTATCGCAGGGATCTGTGATTAGTGGGTTATTGCAGGGATCGGTGATTAGTGGGTTATCGCAGGGATCAGTGATTAGTGGGTTATCGCAGGGATCAGTGATTAGTGGGTTGTCGCAGGGATCAGTGATTAGTGGGTTATCGCAGGGATCAGTGATTAGTGGGTTATCGCAGGGATCAGTGATTAGTGGGCTATCGCAGGGATCAGTGATTAGTGGGCTATCGCAGGGATCAATGATTAGTGGGTTGTCGCAGGGATCAGTGATTAGTGGGCTATCGCAGGGATCAGTGATTAGTGGGTTATCGCAGGGATCAGTGATTAGTGGGCTATCGCAGGGATCAATGATTAGTGGGTTGTCGCAGGGATCAGTGATTAGTAGGTTATTGCAGGGATCAGTGATTAGTGGGTTATCGCAGGGATCAGTGATTAGTGGGTTATCGCAGGGACCAGTGATTAGTGGGTTATCGCAGGGACCAGTGATTAGTGGGTTATCGCAGGGATCAGTGATTAGTGGGCTATCGCAGGGATCAGTGATTAGTGGGTTATCGCAGGGATCAGTGATTAGTGGGTTATCGCAGGGATCGGTGATTAGTGGGTTATCGCAGGGATCAGTGATTAGTGGGTTATCGCAGGGATCAGTGATTAGTGGGTTGTCGCAGGGATCAGTGATTAGTGGGTTATCGCAGGGATCAGTGATTAGTGGGCTATCGCAGGGATCAGTGATTAGTGGGTTATCGCAGGGATCAGTGATTAGTGGGCTATCGCAGGGATCAGTGATTAGTGGGCTATCGCAGGGATCAATGATTAGTGGGTTGTCGCAGGGATCAGTGATTAGTAGGTTATTGCAGGGATCAGTGATTAGTGGGTTATCGCAGGGATCAATGATTAGTGGGTTGTCGAAGGGATCAGTGATTAGTGGGTTGTCGCAGGGATCAGTGATTAGTGGGTTATCGCAGGGATCTGTGATTAGTGGGTTATTGCAGGGATCGGTGATTAGTGGGTTATCGCAGGGATCAGTGATTAGTGGGTTATCGCAGGGATCAGTGATTAGTGGGTTGTCGCAGGGATCAGTGATTAGTGGGTTATCGCAGGGATCAGTGATTAGTGGGTTATCGCAGGGATCAGTGATTAGTGGGCTATCGCAGGGATCAGTGATTAGTGGGCTATCGCAGGGATCAATGATTAGTGGGTTGTCGCAGGGATCAGTGATTAGTGGGCTATCGCAGGGATCAGTGATTAGTGGGTTATCGCAGGGATCAGTGATTAGTGGGCTATCGCAGGGATCAATGATTAGTGGGTTGTCGCAGGGATCAGTGATTAGTAGGTTATTGCAGGGATCAGTGATTAGTGGGTTATCGCAGGGATCAGTGATTAGTGGGTTATCGCAGGGATCAATGATTAGTGGGTTGTCGAAGGGATCAGTGATTAGTGGGTTGTCGCAGGGATCAGTGATTAGTGGGTTATCGCAGGGATCTGTGATTAGTGGGTTATTGCAGGGATCAGTGATTATTGGGTTATCGCTGGGATCAGTGATTAGTGGGTTATCGCAGGGATCAAGGATTAGTGGGTTGTCGCAGGGATCAGTGATTAGTGGGTTATTGCAGGGACCAGTGATTAGTGGGCTATCGCAGGGATCAGTGATTAGTGGGCTATCGCAGGGATCAGTGATTAGTGGGCTATCACAGGGATCAGTGATTAGTGGGTTATTGCAGGGACCAGTGATTAGTGGGCTATCGCAGGGATCAGTGATTAGTGGGCTATCGCAGGGACCAGTGATTAGTGGGTTATCGCAGGGACCAGTGATTAGTGGGCTATCACAGGGATCAGTGATTAGTGGGTTATTGCTGGGATCAGTGATTAGTGGGCTATCACAGGGATCAGTGATTAGTGGGTTATCGCAGGGATCAGTGATTAGTGGGCTATCACAGGGATCAGTGATTAGTGGGTTATCGCAGGGATCAGTGATTAGTGGGCTATCGCAGGGATCAGTGATTAGTGGGCTATCGCAGGGATCAGTGATTAGTGGGCTATCGCAGGGATCAGTGATTAGTGGGCTATCGCAGGGATCAGTGATTAGTGGGCTACCGCAGGGTTACCTGTTATCAGCGTCTCATCTGGGTAAATGAACTGTGGGGGTTTGATGTGGTGGTGCTTCTTTAAGAGTGACATTGGCTTGAAACCAATGAGAACCAAGCCTGGGTCATCAAATCTCTTCAGTTCCTCGGTTTCATCTTTCTCCAGAACAATCTGCTTCTGTCCATAAACCTGGGAACCACAACGAACAAGAACAGGCTTAAATTATATGAAAGAGTAACACCTTTCGAGGTACTCAAAAAAGCCTCCCAAAACCTGTCCAGCATCGACAGGGCACAAGTCAGGAGTGTGATGGAATACTCCTCACTTGCCTGGATGGGTGCAGCTCCAGCAACACTCACGTAGCTCGACACCATCCAGGACAAAGCAGCCCACTGGACTGGCACTCCTTCTACAAACATTCACTTCCTCCACCACAGACACATTGGTAGCCAAGTGTACCATCGATAAGATGCACTGCAGGAACTCACCAAGGTCCCTTCAATAGCACCTTCCAAACTAATGATCACTTCCATCTAGAAAGGTCAGGGCAGCAGATACCTGGGAACACCATCACCTGCAAGTTCCCCTCCAAGCTACTCACTATCCTGACTTGGAAACATATTGACTGTTCCTTCACTGTCGCAGAGTCAAAATCCCTGATCTCTTTCCCTAACAGCACAGTGGGTGTACGTACACCACATGCACTGTAGCGATTCAAGAAGGAAGCTCACCACCACCTACTCAAGGGCATAGAATCCCTACAGTGCAGAAGGAAGCCATTCAGCCCATTGAGTGTGTACCGACCACAATCCCACCCAGGCCCTGTAGCCCCATGTATCTATAGAGACGTATAAGATAATGAAGGTGATGGATAGGGTAGAGGTAGAGAGATTCTTCCCACTCAGAAATGACAGCAGGACTAGAGGGCACAGCCTCAAGATAAGGGGAGGGCAGTTTAGAATGGAGTTGAGGAGGAACTTCTTCACCCAAAGGGTGGTGAATCTCTGGAATTCTCTGCCCGTTGAAGTGGTGGAGGCTACCTCGCTAAATATATTTAAGACACGGGTAGATAGGTTTTTGGTAGGCAAGGGGATTAAGGGTTATGGGGAAAAAATGGGAAAGTGGAACTGATCCACTTCAGATCAGCCATGATCTTATTGAATGGCGGGGCAGGCTCGAAGGGCTAGATGGCCTACTCCAGCTCCTATTTCTTATGTTCTTATCCTGATAGTCCCCCTGACACTAAGGAGCGATTTAGCATGGCCAATCAACCTAACCCGCACATCCTTGGAGTGTGGAAGGAAACCGGAGCACCCGGAGGAAACCCACGCAGACACTGGGAGAACGTGCAAACTCCACACAGACAGTGAGCCAAGCCGGGAATCGAACCCGGGTCCCTGGCATGTGAGGCACCAGTGCTAACCACCGTGCCGCCCTAATGGTCCTCTTCCGGATTAGATCACATTGTGTGATATGAGTGATCACCGTCATGAATTAGCGCTCTTGTTAACTAACACTGAGAGGTTCAAGCATGTCCTGTCCATTAGGCTGGACATATTTTGTGGAATAATTCATCAATACAGTGGTCATGTAACCACATCAAGCAGATAAACTCAACAAAGTGAAAAACAAAATACTCCGGACACTGGAAATCTGAAATAAAAACAGAGAATGCTGGAAAAGCTCAACAGGTGTACGGAGAGAGAAGCAGAGTTAACATTTCAAGTCCATATGCCTCTTCTTCTGAAAAATGGAAAATTAATCTCGGAATAAAAAGAACAAAGGGATGGAAAACTCTTCCCACTGGCTGTCCGGATACAATGGTACAAAATATTCAGGACATTGTAAGAGGGTGATGTATATCCCAGAAATGGGGTGGCACAGTGGGTTAGCACTGCTGCCTCACAGCACCAGGGATCCGAGTTCGATTCCCAGCTTGGGTCAGTGTCTGTGTGGAGTTTACACGTTCTCTCCGTGTCTGCGTGGGTTTCCTCCGGGTGCTCCAATTTTTTCCCACAGTCTGAAAGATGTGCTGGTTAGGTACATTGACTATGCTAAATTCTCCCTCAGTGTGCCCGAACAGGCACCGGAGTGTGGCAACTAGGGAATTTTCACAGTAACTTCATTGCAGTGTTAATGTAAGCCTACTTGTGACACAAATAAGTAAACTTTTAACTTTTTAACTTTAACCAGGTAAAGTCAGAGCAGAAAATAAAAATGATACCTCTCACTGATCCTTATTTTAAAATAAAAAAGCAAGTTACAGGGAGGGAATCAGTTTGTAAAAGAAAGCGATGGAGACTCTAATATTAGTAGGAAGATTGCTACATTATAGCAGTGGCTAAACTTCAAAACTAACGCTGAATAAAGAGACAGGTTGTCGAAGCTTTTTGTCTTGCACTCATCAGGAAAAACACCAGAATGCCAAATTTCAAACAAATGTGACAATTTATACCACAGGAGAAAAGGGTGTTGATAGGTTGACAGATCGACTCTGACTGGCCAAGGTTTTGCCATGGAGAAAGCAATGGGAAGCTATAGGCTCCTCAAGCTTCCAGATAATTCAAAACAAACTTAGGCACATCCCTTTTGTCTGCAGAAAAGTTCAGAGTACTTCACTGGCTGTGAAGTGCTTTGGGCCATCTTGAAGTTGTGGAAGGTGCTATTTTAATTAATACAAGTTCTCCTCTTCTTTATTTACTCATCTCATTACCATTCTATCTTTGCCTTGCACCATTGTCTCTTCTGTTATTTAATCTCTGCTGACTCTGCTTTCATTCTTTCCAGCCCTCCACGCACACTTTCCTTCTGTAACTGTTTGTACCCTGTGGCATGTCTAACATGAACTAGTTCTAAAGGAAAGTCATCGATCTGAAACATTAACTCTGGTTTCTCTCTGTACAGCACATGCCCAAGGGATACAATAACAGGGGTGTCAAGTTACTGGATGAGTAATTCAGAGGCTTTGAATAATGATAGAATCATTGAATCCAACAGTGCAGAAGGAAGCCTTTCAACCCCTTGAGTCTGCACCGACCATAATCCCACCCAGGTCTTATCCCCATGCATTTACCCTAGATAGTCCCCCTGACATGAAGGGGAAATTTAGCACGGCCAATCCATCTAACCCGCACATCTTTGGACTGCGGAAAGAAACTCGAGCACCCGGAGGAAACCCACACAGACACGAGGAGAATGTGCAAACTCCACACAGACAGTGACCGAAGCTAGGAATCGAACCTGGGTCCCTGGCACTGTGAGGCAGTAGTGCTAACCCACTGTGCTACCGATCTAGAGGCTCAAGTTCAAACCCCACCACAACAACTGCAGGAGAAAAACAGAAAATGCTAGAAAATCTTAGCAGGTCTGGCAGCATCTCTTTCCAATGCTATCGTGAAGGAGATAGAATTATGATCGCCATCCCCGAGATGCTCTCCCACCAAGAGATCCGACACCTGTCCTGGTTCATTAGCCAGCACCAGGTCAAGTACAGCCTCTCCTCTCGTAGGCTTATCCATGTACTGTGTCAGAAAACCCTCCTGAACACACCCAACAAACTCCTCCCCATCCAAACCCCTTACCCTAGGGATATTCCAGTCGATGTTTGGGAAGTTAAAATCTCCCATCACGACAACTCTGTTATTACTACATCTCTCTAGGATCTGTTTCCCTATCTGCACCTTGAGAGGTGACCTGATAGTGGTTTATAAAATGTTGAGAGGAATAGATAGGGTGGATTCTTGGAGGCTTTTTCCCAGGGCTGAAATGGTTGCTACGAGAGGACACAGGTTTAAGGTGCTGGGGAGTAGGTACAGAGGAGATGTCAGGGGTAAGTTTTTCACTCAGAGGGTGGTGAGCGAGTGGAATCGGCTGCCGTCGGTGGTGGTAGAGGCGAACTTGCTGGGGTCTTTTAAGAGACTTCTGGATGAGTACATGGGATTTAATGGGATTGGGAGTTACAGATAGGCCTGGAAGGTATGGATATGATGGGCGCAACTTGTGGACCGAAGGGCCTGTTTGTGCTGTAGTGTTCTATGTTCTATCTGTGGAGAAAGAATAAAGTAAGAAGTCTCACAACACCAGGTTAAAGTCCAACAAGTTTATTTGATAGTAAACCCACAACCTGGTGTTGTGAGACTTCTTACTGTGTTTACCCTAGTCCAACGCCGGCATCTCCACATCGAGAGAGAATAAAGCCAACGTTTGAGGTCTGGGTGACCTTTCTCTAACTCTGTAAATAAAGGTGATATTTGTCTGTGATCATGAAATTACCCGATTGTTGTAATGCTCATTAATGCTTTTTAGAGAAGGAAATCTGCCGTCCTTACCCAGTCTGAGGACCCAGAACTGCGCGGCTGAGTCTCAACTACCTTCTGATTAATTTAGAAAGCCACTCAGTTGTATCAAAAGTCATGACAAAAACCAACAATACTGCACACGGGTGTGCCTTCACATCCCAGAGCGCAGAGGTTTTAGAAAATGCCTCCTCATTGCCTTCTCGAGGGCAATTAGGGATGCACAGTAACTCATATCTCGTTAGTGAATTAAGAAAGGGCCTTTTCAGTTTGTATTTCAGATTACCAGCATCCTCAGTGTTTTGTCTTTGGTCAGGCAGGAGTTAATGTTTTAATTCAGCACGGTATAGGCTCACCGTCCGTTACCTGGGCTTTCTTGGTGTCGCTGGGCAGGAGCAGGCTGCCTGTCTCCCCGTTAAACCAGCGGGTTTTGGTTTTGACGGGCTCGTTGGTTTCTCGGTACAGGCGGATGGCACTGGGCTTCCTGGCACTCCGCATGAGATTGTAAACTCCGACTGAGAGTTCCACACTCTCTCCCAGCTTCAGGTTCAGCCTGGCCAAAACAAAACCAAAAAAAGAGACGTCAAACACAATTGGAATAGAGGGGCAGAAACACAAAGACATTCTGATGCACATTAAGCGGTTGAAGAAGGTGGCAGTTTAGGGATGGGGTCAGTGGGGTTTAAAAGCCAAGGTCCTGACGACTTGGTCAGCTGGACGTAAAAGGTCCCACAGCACCACATGGTGGATGGCAGAGTGGTTAGCACTGCTGCTTCATAGCGCCAGAGACCCGGGTTCGATTCCCGGCTTGGGTCACTGTCTTTGTGGAGTTTACACGTTCTCCCTGTGTCTGCGTAGGTTTCCTCCAGGTGCTCCGGTTTCCTCCCACAGACATGCAAGTTCAGTGCATTGACCCGAATGGGCGCCAGACTGTGGCGACTAGGGGAATTTCACAGTAACTTCATTGCAGTGTTAATGTAAACCTTACTTGTGACTAAAAAATAAACTTTACTTTGGAGAGCAGGGAAGCTCTGTCCTGTCAAATTAACCTCCAAAAAACAGATCTGGTCATTCATTTCACTGTTCAAGAGTGTGTGGAAAATAGTTGCTATGTTTACCAACGTTTGTGAGGAGGATTGTCAGAGGATATAGCAGGATATAGATACACTGGAGACTTGGGCAGACAAATGGCAGATGGAATTTAATCCAGACAAATGCGCCTCTAGTTTCTCAGAAGACTAAGGAAATTTGGTATGTCTGCTATGACTCTCACTAACTTTTACAGATGCACCATAGAAAGCATTCTTTCTGGTTGTATCACAGCTTGGTATGGCTCCTGCTCTGCCCAAGACCGCAAGAAACTACAAAAGGTCATGAATGTAGCCCAATCCATCACGCAAACCAGCCTCCCATCTATTGACTCTGTTTCTACTACCTGCTGCCTTGGCAAAGCAGCCAGCATAATTAAGGACCCCACGCTGCCCAGACATTGCCTCTTCCACCAAAGGATACAAAAGTCTGAGGTCATGTACCAACTGACTCAAGAACAGCTTTTTCCCTGCTGTCATCAGACTTTTGAATGGACCTACCCTGCATTAAGGTGATTGTTCTCTACACCCTAGCTATCACTGTAACATTCGATACTCTCTCCTTTCCTTCTCTATGAATGGTATGCTTTGTCGGTATAGTGCGCAAGAAACAATACTTTTCACTGTATACTAATACATGTGACAATAATAAATCAAATCAGAATCAAAGATCATGCATTTTGAAAGGTACAATGCAGGAAGGAAATACACAGTAAATGGCAGGACCCTTAGAAGCATTAACATATAGAAGGATCTGGGCGTACAGGTCCACAGTTCCCTGAAAGTGACAACACAAATGGGTAAGGTGGTCAAGATGGTGTACGGCATGCTTGCCTTCATCGGTTGGGACGTAGGGTGCCAAAATTGGCAGGTCAAGTTGCAACTGTACAGAACTTTAGTGAGGGCATGTTTGGAATATTGCGTACAGTTCTGGTCGCCACATTAGAGGTTTAGCAGGATGATGCCTGGTTTGGCGGGTATTAGCTATGAGGAAAGGTTGGACAAACTTGACTTGTTTTCACTTGAACGTCAGAGGCTGAGGGGTGACCTGATAGAAGTCTACAAGGTTCTGAGACATGAATAGAATGGATATTCGGAGTCTTTTTCCCAGGGTAGGAATGTCAATTACTAGGGGACAGAGGTTTAAGACAAAAGGGGGAAAGTTTAAAGGAGATATGGGGGGGAGGTTTTATTTACACAGAGGGTGGTAAGTGCCTGGAATGTGCTGCCAGAGGAGATGGTAGAAGCAGATACAATAGCAACATTTAAGAGGCATCTGGACAGATACATGAATAGACAGGGAATAGAGGAATTTGCTGTGTAGGGACAAAAGGTCTTTAGTTTAGAAAGGTGAGCTGTGCCGACGCAGGGCTGAAGGGCCTGTTCCTGTGCTGTACTATATTCTTTGTATGGCCAATTCCTGTCAAAGTAACATGATGCACTTTATGATGTTTCAACATAAGAGATGAAGCAGAGAAACAGGCCATTCAGCCCAACAGCCGCATGCTGGTATTCCCACTTCCCATGAACTTTCTTCCTCCCCTCTACCTATCAGCGTAACCGGCTAATGATACTCTCTCTCATGCTCATCCAGCTTCTCCTTAAACCAGCTACACCATTCATTACAACCCTGTGTTAGCCAAGTTCCACATTCCCATCACTCTCTGGGTTATGAAATTTCTCCTGCATTTCTAGCCTAGTCACAACCTGGTGTTGATGGCTTCTGGTTTTGCTCTTCCCTGCGAGTGAAAACGTGCCCCGAGTGCCTAACCTATGAAGATCATCCATACATTTGAGCAAATGAGCGCACGAACATGGACGCTCTGTCTGCCAATGTCTGCAGGGAGCACATTAGAAACTCTCCGAGGAGATGCGGTGCTGTTCTGAGTGACTGCTGACCTGGTGACGGCCCTCTTCTTGTAGTCCTTGGCCCACACTTTCCGAAGCAGATCGTCCAACCTGGCTGACCCCTCGCCTTGCACAGCTGCATCCCCATCCTCTGACACACTGACAATGTCGCAGTAAAATAGAGACATGTCAAACCCACCAGGCTTCTTCAGATGCATCAGGTCAAGGACGATACCTGTACCCAGACACGGGCAGAGACAAAGACACACCATTCACAACATAGCAGCAAAAGGCAAAGCTTCTGTTATTATTGCTTGTCAGATAATGGGTGGAATTTTCCAGCCATGCTCACTCCCAAGGTTGGAAAATCTCGTCTGAGGTCAACGGACTGTTGCATGCTCCATGTCCCGCGCGCTACGATTCCTGAGGTGGGTGAGAAGGGAAAATTCCGCCCAGTCTTTTGACAGAAATGATCGGCAATTTTCCCTGCAACATTTCTCAGATTCTTTAAGTTGGAGCTGGACCCAGTTCTTGACGAGGGTAAAACTTGTGAAGTACAGAAAATCAGATGCGATCTGTGACCTCTTAGACTGGTTTTGATTGCCTGATGGGATTGACTTTTATTCTTGTTTTTCCCACGTGCACAGATCCCTGAAAGTTGGCACCCAGATTGATAGGGTTGTTAAGAAGGTGTACGGTGTGTTAGCTTTTATTGGTAGAAGGATTGAATTTCGGAGCTGTGAGGTCATGTTGCAACTGTACAAAACTCTGGTGTGGCCGCACTTGGAGTATTGCGTACAGTTCTGGTCACCACATTATAGGAAGGATGTGGAAGCATTGGAAAGGGTGCAGAGGAGGTTTACCAGGATGTTGCCTGGTATGGTGGGAAGGTCTTATCAGGAAAGGCTGAGGGACTTGAGGCTGTTTTCGTTAGAAGAAGGTTAAGAGGTGACTTAATAGAGGCATATAAGATGATCAGAGGATTAGATAGGGTGGACAGTGAGAGCCTTTTTCCTTGCATTGTAATGGCTAGCATGACGGGACATAGCTTTAGATTGAGGGGTGATAGATAAAGGACAGATGTCAGAGGTAGGTTCTTTACTCAGAGAGTAGTAGGGGTGTAGAATGCCCTGCCTGTAACAGTAGTGGACTCACCAACATTAAGAGCATTTAAATGGTCATTGGATAAGCATATGGATGATATTGGAATAGTGTAGGTTAGATGGGCTTTGGATTGGTTTTACAGGTCGGCGCAACATCGAGGGCCGAAGGGCCTGTACTGCGCTGTAATGTTCTATGTTTATTTGCCTTGATTAGCAGACTATGTCAGTGACTGTGGGGGAGGAGGGGGGTTGGAGGGATAGAATGAGGAAAGAGAGGAAGAAGTGTTTAGTTCTGGTCTTTGTACCATCGTGTCACAGGGCAGGCTGGCGTGGACTGCAGGTCTTACCCTTCCCTTTAGTTTCGGATGCTGGCTAGCAGAACACCAACCCATGTTGGGAAACAGCCTTCTGGCCATCCCTACGGAACCACGCTTCAGGTGACAATCAGGACAGTGGAAGCAGTGAAAGGATTGTTCGATAAAGCTCCAATGCACTGTACAACACTGGTCTGATCACTATACTGTCTAACCCTGCTTCAACACGACTGAATAGTTACAAAGGGAGAAGAGTGGGTCTAAGGCTAGTATTTTAAACTTAAATAAAGGCAACTATGTGGGCATGAAAGTTGTGCTAACTAAATAAACTGGGAGATTAGGCTAGGGGACAGTTCAATAGACAAGCAGTGGCAAACATTTAAGGGGCTATTTCAGAATATTCTGAATAAGTAAATTTCTATTATTAAAAAGATTTGGAGGGGAGGACCCACTTCCACGGTTAACTAAAGAAGTTAAAGAAACTGTCAAACTTAAGGAAAAAGCATATAACTGCAGGTCAGGTGATTGGTTAGAATGTGAAGAACAGCAGAGAATGACCAAAGGTTAATCAGGAGAAAGAAATTACACTATGAGAGGATGATGGCTAGAAATGTAAAAACTTCTAGCATGTGTTTCTGCAGGTGTTTAAACAGGAAAATAGCAAGTTAAGTGAGTCCTCTAGAGAGTGAGAATGAACAATAGAATCCCTACAGTGCAGAAGGAGACCATTCAGCCCACTGAGTCTGCACTGACTCTCCAAAAAAGCATCTTACTCAGGTCCACCCCATCGATTTATCTTGTAACCCCATGCATTAACCATGGCTAATCCACCCAACCTATAGTATCAGGGAAATTAGCTGGGTAAATACATAACGTTATAGGGATAGGGCCTGGGTGGGATTGTCAGTGAGAGACTCAATGGGCTGAATGGTCTCCTCCTGCACTATAGAGATCCTATGATTCTACACATCTTTGGACACTAAGGGGCAATTTTAGCATGGCCAATCCATCTAACCTGCACATCTTTGGACTGTGAGAGGAGACCAGAGCACCCGGAAGAAACTCACACGGACATGGAGAGAATGTGCAAACTCCACACAGGCTTCACCCAAGCAAGGAATCTGGTGCTGTGAGGCAGCAGTGCTAACCACGGTACCACCACGTTGCCCAACGGATAGACAATAGTAGATAATAAGGAGATGGCCAACAAAACGAATAGGTATTTGTATTCTGTCTTCACTAGAGAGGATACACAAACCATTCCAGAAATAGCTGTGAATCTGGAGGTGGAAAGTAGAGAGGAACTTGGTGAAATTACAATCATTAGAGAAGTGGTTTGAGCAAACTAATGGAGTTAAGGCTAGCAAGTCTCCGGGTCCTGATAGACTTCATCCTGGAGTCTTGAACAAGGTGGCAAATGAGGTGGTAGATACATTGGTGTTAATTTTGCAAAATTCTTTAGATTCTGGAAAGGTTCCATCAAATTGGAAAGGGGCAAATATAACCCCTCTATTTAAGAAGGGAGGGAGGCTAAAAATAGGAAATTATAGGCCAGTTAACTTGACATCTGTCGTGGGAAAATTGTTAGAATTGATTGTTAAGGAGGCCACAGCTAGACACTTATAAAATCCCAAGGTAATTGGTAAAAGTTGGCATGATTTTGTGAAAGGGACATCACGTTTAACCAACTTGATGCCATTCTTTGAAGGAGTACCATGTGCTGTGGATAAAGGGGAACCTGTGGATGTACTGTACTTCAATTTCCAGACAGCAAAGCAAGAAGTACAGCACAGAAACAGGCCCTTCGGCCCTCCAAGCCTGCACCGATCACGATAGCTGCCTAAACTAAAACTGTATGCACTTACGGGGTCCGTATCCTTCCATTCCCATCCTATTCATGTATTTGTCTAGTTGCCCCTTAAATGTGACTGTTGTATCTGCTCCCACCATCTCCCTGGACAGCACATTCCAGACATTCATGACCCTCTGTATAAAAAAAATTGCCTCGCAGATCTCCTCTAAACTTTCCCCCATGCACCTTAAACCTATGTCCCCTAGTACTTGACTTTTCTACCCAGGAAAGAACATAAGCATTTGATAAGCATCAAAGATTATTGTGAAAAATAAAAGCTCAAGATATAAGGGGTAACATTTGAGCCTAGATAGAAGACTGGCTGGCTGGCAGAAAACAGAGAGTATGCATAAATGGGTCACTGTCTGATTGGCAGGGCAGGAGGTGATAAGCAGAGTCTTGTCGGGTCTGTGCTGGGGCCTCAACCTTTTACAACAATGGCTTAGATGGGGGAAGCAAAGGCATGGGAGATACATTTGCAGACAGTAAAATGGCAGGGAGCTGGAAGGGCAAAGACAGGAAGGGTCAGCAAGTAGAATGAGTGATACGTGGGAGACGGGCAGAAAACCGGAGCGAAGTATATTTATATCTTTAAATTTATTTCATTTCAAGTTATTTCATCGACTGCTAGAGTAATTTTGCAATGTTACATATTGTTCACTCACAGGTTTTCATGTTGAGAAATATCCTTCAAACTCTAAAGACATTGGTTTGAATGGGAAAACCTGATCGATAGGAAAATATGTTGTGAAGAAGACGTGAGTTTGCAGATGAATACAGATAGGCAAAAATCTGGCAGATGGAGTATAATGTGGGAAAATGTGAAGTTATTCACTTTACCAGGAAGAATAAAAAAGCAGCAGTACTTAAATGGAGAACAATAGCAGAGTGCCGAGGTGCAGAGGGATCTAGTGGTTCCTGTGCTTGAATCACAAAAAGTTAGTATGCAGGTACAGCATGTGAATGAGAAGGCTATTAGAATGTTATCCCCTATTACAAAAAGAATTGAACATAAAAGTAAGGATGGTATGCTTCAGTTACACAAGGCATTGGTGAGACCGCATCTTAAATACTGTGTGCAGTTTCTGTCTCATTGAAGGTATGGTGGCACAGTGGTTAGCACTGCTGCCTCACAGCGCCAGGGACCCGGGTTCAATTCCAGCATTGGGTGACTGCCTGTGTGGAGTTTGCACATTTTCCTGTGTCTGTGTGGGTTTCCTCCGGGTGCTCCGGTTTCCTCCCACACTCCAAAGATGTGCAGGTTAGGTTGATTGGCCGTGCTAAATCGTCCCTTGTGTCAGGTGGATTAGCAGGGTAAATATGTGGGGTTACAGAAATAGGACCTGTGTGGGATTGTGGTTGGTGCAGGCTTGATGGGCTGAATGGCCTCCTTCTGCACTGTAAGGATTCCATGGGATTCTAAGGAAGTGTGTTCATGAGTTGGAGATGTTTCAGAGGGGGTTTACTGGATCGATAGCTGGAACGAGCGGGTTATCTTATGGGGAAAGGTTGGGCTTATTTCCACTGGAGTGTAGAAGGGTGAGGGGGTGACTTGATTGAAGTAAATAAGATGCTGAACAGTCTGGACAAGGTGGGCATGGAAAGGATGCTTCTCCTTGTGGGAGAGTCCAGAATGAACGGGCACTGTTTTAGAATTAGTGATGATGTGGATATGCTGGCGTTGGACTGGGGTAAACACAGTAAAAGGTCTGACTTTTTACTGTTAAATTAGTGGTCACCCTTTTAGGACAGAGATGGTGATAATCTTTTTCTTTCAGAGGGCTGCATGACTTTGGAACTCTTCGGCCGAAATTTACTGGCACGTCTGCTCGAGGTACGTACGATCCCACCCGAGGCCAATGGAGAATGCTGTTTTGCGAGCCTCACCCACCCCTGGAATGAGGACAGGTGTGCCGGTAAAATTCTCTGTCTCAGAAGGCAATGGGGTCACTGAATATCTTTAAGGCAGAGGTAGAGAGATTTGTGTTAGGCGAGGGAATCAAAGACTATTGTGGGTAGATGGGAATTTGGAATTTGAAATACAAACGTACAAGGCATGATCTTATTGAACGGCACAGCAGGCGGGAGGGGCCGAATAGCCTACTTACGCTCCAATTTTCTGAAAAGCACTATTTTCAGTCTTGTTAAGTCCATCCATTGCCTCGGCCCTCCCCATCTCTGCAACCTCCACCAGTCCGATAACCCTCTGAAATCTCTGCTCTCAGGTTACAAGCTGAGGGAGGGTCTGCAGTGACCCAGAGGGTCAAGGATTGGTGGGGGTTGGGGGGGGGGAGCTAGCCATAAGTTGGAAGCAAGACGAAAGGTCAGGGAGTGGAAGAGGCGGCGAGCTGGATGAGGAAACGACAGGGAGGGTCAGTGAGTGGAATGTGTGGCACGTGGGAGATTTGGCAAGCATGATGGGCAAAAAAGCGGAGTGAAGTCTATTTAGATCTTTAAATTTATTTTACTTCTAAAGTTATAGGAATTTAGTAACTACTATAATAATTTATATTATAGCAATATAACATAATACGTTAGTAATTTAGCAACGTTAAATATTTTCACTCACAAGTTTTCATGTTGAGAAATGACCTACAGATTCTAAAGAAGCTTTCACATTAGGTCTTCCCATCAAAACAAATTTGTTTAAAGTTGTTTCACATAAAGTTGCACTTCACGGCAATGCAACTGCAATCTTAAGTGAGGACTTTGTGATTTAACGTCTTTGAATCAGTCACTGACAAATGCTTGATGGTAAAAACGGTTTGCCTACCTGTCTCTCGCAGATCATTGGCTTTTGTTCTGGCCAGTCTTGCTTTGGAGCTGTCTTTAGCATGTGGGTTGTCATTGTTGGTGAACAGCATGATGCGCTTGTGGCTCAGTTTCAGCGTGACGTCACTGAAGAGATTGGAGCAGACCCAGAGAGCATTGCTCAATGAGCCATCGGTACTGTGGCCTATGTTCTTCTTGAAGGACATGTTCCCTTTCTCCCCCTCGTACTGGTCCAATTCCAGTACTCGCTTAGCACCTGAGCCCAGACAGAGAGAGTCAGATTAGAACATCAATCTATTAAACACACCAGGGGAGGCGATGGCCTAGTGGTATCATCGCTAGACTAGTAACCCAGAAACTCAGCTAATGTTCTGGGGACCTGGGTTTGAATGTCGCCATGGCAGATGGTGGAATTTGAATTCAATAAAAAAAAAATCTGAAATTAAAAATCTACTGATGACCGTGAACCATGGTCGATTGTCAGAAAAACCCATCTGGTTCACTAATATCTTTTAGGGAAGGAAATCTGCCGTCCTTACCTGGTCTGGCCTACATGTGAGTCCAGAGCCACAGCAATGTGGTTGACTCTCATCTGCCCTCCAAGGGCAACTAGGGATGGGCAATAAATGCTGGCCAGCCAGCGACACCCCTGTCCACAAATGAATAAAAAACAGGAAATGGCTCATGTTCTTTTTAATATAGACACAAGATATAACCTATCAGGGAGACAGGCCTCAGAAACCTGCTCTTACACTTTCAAACTTAAACATCCTGGGGCTAAAATTCTCCTCCTCTCAGCTTTTTAATTTTTCTTTTACAAGATGTGGGTGTTGCTGGCTAGACCATCTCTAATTGCCCTTGAGAAAGTGGTGGTGAACCACCATCTTGAACCGCTGCAGTCCCTGTGGTGTAGGTACACCCACAGTGCTGTTAGGGAGAGACTTCCAGGATTTTGACCCAGTGACAGTGAAGGAATGGCTGATATATTTCCCAGTCAGGATGGTGAGTGACTTGGAGGGGAACTTGCAGGTGGTGGAGTTCCAAGATATGTGCTGCCTTTTTCCTTCCAGAAGTCAAGGGTTTGGAAGGTGCTGTTCATAAGTTCATAAGATATAGGAGCAGAATTAGGCCATTCAGCTCTACCATTCAATCATGGCTGAGATGCTCCTCATCTCCATTTTCCTGTCTTCTCCCCATAACCTTTCAACCCATTACCAATTAAAAAAATCTATCCAACTCCTCCTTAAGTTTCCTCACTGTTCCAGCATCCACTGCACTTTGGGGTAGCAAATTCCAGAGTTTCACAAGCCTTTTGGAGAAGTAGTTTCTCCTCAACTCTGTTTTAAATTTGCTACACCTTATCGTAAGACAATGACCTCCCATCCTACAATGCCCCACAAGAGGAAGCATCTGCTCCGCATCTGCTTTATACTGTTGAAGGCGCCTTAGGCGAGTTGCTGCACAGCATCTTACAGATCTTACTGCTGCCACTCTGTGGAGGAGAGTGAGGGTGTTGAAGGTGGTAGACGTGATGCCAATCAAGTGGACTGCTTTGTCCTGGATGGTTTCTTGAGTGTTGTTGGAGCTGCACTCATCTGGGCAAGTGGGGAGTATTCCATCACACTCCTGACTTTTGCCCTGTAGATGGTGGACAGATATTGGGGGAGTCAGGAGGTGAGTTACTCCCCGCAGAGTTCCCAGCGTCTGACCTGCACTTGTAGCCACAATATTTCTACTCCACCAGGACCTCAAAACAATGCATCCGAGGACTTGTGCCTTTTGAACCTCAGTCTGAGCCGTTCTGCAAAATGGTGCCTCACGCCAGCCAGAGTTCCCCACACCTTCAGTGGAAGTGGGCTCGAGGAGATGCAGATTCTGCTCCACGGAAACAGAATCTCACCTGGACTTGAGCTGTCCGCTTAGCGGTTCTGGGCAAATTGAGATTATGGTCATTAGCAATTAGATCTGAGGAAAGTTCGAAAGTATGGAGTTTCAAATAGACTATTCTTATTAGCAAAATATTCATTCTGTTCCTGCGGTCCAGGCAAGTCCTGGAGAATTGAGAGTTGTAAACATGTGAAATTTATTTTCAGGTTTTGTGGCTGAGACAGAAAGGATGTTAATCCAACTGGTCAGAGGGATCAAGGAAATATAGAATCTTACATACACGGTGGCAAAGTGGCACTGTGGTTAGCAGTGCCGTCTCACAGCGCCAGGGACCCGGGTTCAATTCCTGACTTTGGTCACTGTCTGTGTGGAGTCTGCATGTTCTTCCCGTGGGTTTCCTCCCATAGTCTGAAAGATGTGCATTTAGGTGGAATGGCCGTGCTAAATTAATCCTTAGTGTCAGGGGATTGGCATGGTAAAGACATGGGGTTGTGGGGATAGGGCCCGGGAATGTTGTCAGTGTTGACTCGAATGGCCTCTTTCCACACTGTAGGATTCTATGATGAGGAGGCCATTCAGTCCATCATGCCTGTTGCCTGCTCTTCATATCAGTGATCCAATGAGAAGATGATGGGTAAATTGAAAAGTGCAACTAAAAAAGCACCAACTGAATTGATATAGCACCTTTCCCAATCCCAGATGTCCCAAAATGCTTTACAGTCAATACTTCTGAAGGGTAGTCCCAGTATTCCGGCCAATAGTTACTTCTCAATCAAATTCACTAAATCAGATTGCCTGGTTATTATCACTTTACTGCTGCCAACCGTGTACCTACACCACAACTTGCACTGAGCAGAGACCCAAAGTAAGGACATACTCCACAATGAGGTAAAGTGGACTTGCTCCAGGTCTGGGGGATAAACTTGCCTGGTGTGTCCAAGTCATGGAGGACATAAACATGCTTGAAGTCAACAGAGTTCTTGTGCTTCTGAGTCCCAAAGAACACGACAGCCAGAAGGTCACGGTCGCTGCTAATAATCTTACTGGTGTAAACCCTGTGGACACACTGCAAGCAGACAGAATCTAATCAGTCAGCAGCACTATCAACCGACCAAAACACTCAGCACACACAGACACAAGGAGAACGCACAAACTCCATACAGACAGTGACCCAAGCCGGGAATCGAACCCAGGTTCCTGGCACTGACAGGCAGCAGTGCTAACCACTGTGCCATCGTGCCAACCCCTGCGCCACTGTGTTAACCACTATGCCATTGTGCCAACCACTGTGCCGTCCTGCCGTCCCTTTGCACGGTAGATTTTCTTCACAGTATTTTCGAAAAACAGCGGAACAAATCTCAAAAATTTCAATTTCCTGAAGTAAAAATGTGCCTTGAATGTTTTTAAGAAGAGGGACTGTGTGTGTGTGTTTCTCAGAGACGTAAGGAAGAGGCAGACACTTGGTTTTATAGGATTATTAGAGTACCAGACATAGGAACAGAACAGAGACCATTCAGCCCATCGAGTCTGTTCCACCATTCAATGAGATCATGACTGATCTGATGTGATAATCCTCCACTTTCCCGTCTCATCCCCATGACCCTTGATTCCCTCACTGATTAAAAATCTGTCTACCTCAGCCTTGAACATACTTAACGGCTGTCGCCTACAGCACTGTCACTGGTCTCCTCTCACCTGAATAGTCATGTTGAATGCTGAAACGTCCTCACTGTTCGTTTCAAACATGGACTCCGAGGCATCGATGAGGAAGACTAAGCTGTCCCTGCCTGTGTATCGAACTTCCTCTGAAACATAAATCAACATGTCACACCCTTAACTGACAGGAAAAAAGTGACAGGTAACAAGACTGAGTAATCACAGCCTGTGATCATTCTCCAACCACTGCACGCTTCTTTGTATAGGAGGGATTTATAGTGTTTGTAACAGTTGGGCGTCTCTGTGAGTGGATGTGATACATTCTCCTCTGTAAAAACAAAAACCGATAGCCGTGGCTGAATGACCTTCTAACTGATAGAACCTCAGCGACTTCACTCAGAGAAGGCCCTGGAAAGACTGCAGTGGGGAGTGGTGTGTGGTTGGGTGGGGTGTTGGAGGAGGGGGGGAGTCACCCTGGTTTGATTTGATTTATTATCGTCAAAGAGTCATAGAGGTTTACAGCATGGAAACTGACCCTTCGGCCCAAATTGTCCAAGCCGCCCTTTTTTTCTTAAACCCCTAAGCTAGTCCCAATTGCCTGCATTTGGCCCACATCCCTCTTTACCCATCTTACCCACGTAACCATCTAAATGCTTTTTAAAAGACAAAATTGTACCTACCTCTACTACTACCTCTGGCAGCTTGTTCCAGACACTCACCACCCTCTGTGTGAAAAGAATTGCCCCTCTGCACACTTTTGTATCTCCCCCCTCTCACCTTAAACCTCTAGTTTTAGACTCCCCTACCTTTAGGAAGAGGTATGATCTGTGCCCCACATTATTTTATAGACCTCTATAAGATCACCCCTCAGCCTCCTATGCTCTAGAGAAAAAGTCCCAATCTATCCAGCCTTTTCTTATAACTCAATCCATCAAGTCCCAGTAGCATCCTAGTAAATCTTTTCTGTGCTCTTTCTAGTTTAATAATATCTTTTCTATAATAGGGTGACCAGAACTGTACACAGTATTCCAAGTGTAGCCTTATTTATGTCTCGTACAACTTCAACAAGACAACCCAACTCCTGTAATCAATCTGAATGCTTTCTTCACCACTCTGTCCACCTGTGACTCCACTTTCAAGGAGCTATGAATATGTACCCCTAGATCTCTTTGTTCTGTAACTCTCCCCAATGGCCTACCATTAACTGAGTATACAATGAAAAGTCTTGTTTCTTGTGCGCTATACAGACAAAGCATACCATACATAGAGAAGGAAAGGAGAGAGAGTGCAGTCAGAGCCAGAGTGTAGATAAAGATCAACTTAATGCCAGGTAGGTCCATTCAAAAGTCTGATGGTAGCTGCCTCAGTGCCAGGGACCCGGGTTCAATTCCAGCCTTGGGTGACAATCTATGTGGAGTTTGCACATTCTCCCTGTGTTTGCATGGGCTTGCTCCAGTTTCACTTACCATTTATATAGATGATCTGGAGGAGGGAACCGAGTGTATGGTGTTGAAATTTGCTCATGACACCAAGATTGGTGGAGCGGCAAATTGCGCGGAGGGTGTGGAGAGTCTGCAGAAGGATCTAGATAGGCTGGACGAATGGGCCAGGAAATGGAATTTAATGTTGGCAAGTGCGAGGTGGTCCACTTTGGTAGGAATAATGGTAGGAAGGACTATTACTTACGTGGTGAAAAACTGCAGCAGGCGACGGTGCAGAGGGACCTCGGGGTCCTTGTGCATGAGTCGCAAAAACCCAGCCTGCAGGTGCAGCAGGTGGTCAGGAAGGCGAATGGGATGCTGGCCATCATAGCGAGGGGGATTGAATATAAAAGTAGGGAGGTCTTGCTGCAGCTGTATAGGGCATTGGTGAGGCCGCAGCTGGAGCACTGTGTGCAGTTTTGGTCGCCGCACTTACGCAAGGATATTTTGGCCTTGGAGGGAGTGCAGAGGAGGTTTACTAGGCTGATACCGGAGTTGAGGGGATTGAGCTATGAGGAGAGGCTGAATAAACTAGGCTTGTACTTGTTAGAGTTTAGAAGAATGAGGGGAGATCTCATTGAGACGTATAAGATGATGAATGGGATGGATAGGGTAGAGGTGCAGAGGCTCTTCCCGCTTAGAAAGGACAGTAGGACTAGGGGACACAGCCTCAAGATAAAGGGGGGGCGGTTTAGAACGGAGATGAGGAGGAACTTCTTCACTCAAAGGGTGGTGAACCTCTGGAATTCCTGTTGAGGTGGTGGAGGCTGCCTCGCTAAATATTTTTAAGACGCGGGTTGATGGGTTTTTGATAAGCGAGGGGATTAAGGGTTATGGGGAGAGGGCGGGAATGTGGAACTGATACACAACAGATCAGCCATGATCTTATTGAATAGCGGGGCAGGCTCGAAGGGCTGGATGGCCTACTCCTGCTCCTATTTCTTATGTTCTTATGTTCCTCCCACACTCCAATAATGTGTCGGTTAGGTTGATTGGTCATGCTAAATTGTCCCTTAATGTCAGGGGGGTTAGCAAGATAAATATGTGGGGCTATGGGATAGGGCCTGGGTGGGATAGCTGGCGGTGCAGGCCTGATGGGCCAAATGGCCTCCTTCTGCACTGTAGGATTCTAAGAAACTGTTTTTGAGTCGGTTGATCTCAGACTTTTGTGTCTTTTTCCTGACAGGAGAAGTTGAAAGAGAGAATGTCTGGGGTGCGTGGGGTCCTTGATTATGCTGGCTGCTTTGCTGAGGCAGCAGGAAGTGTAGACAGAGTCAATGGATGGGAGACTGGTTTCAGTGATGGACTGGGCTACATTCATGATCTTTTGTAGTTCCTTGCGGAACTGGACAGAGCAGGAGCCCATACTAAGCTGTGATACAACCAGAAAGAATGCTTTCTATGGGGCATCTGTAAGAATTGGTGAGAGTCGTAGCGGACATGCAATTCTCACCAATTTCTACAGATGCATCATAGAAAGCATTCTTCCAGTTGTATCTCATTAGTCTCCTGAGAAAATAGAGGCATTGGTGGGTTTCTTAATGATAGCATTTTACTCATCTAATAAAATCAAATTACTGGGGATTGTGGAAATCTGAAATAAAAATGGAAAACACTGGAAAAATTCAGCAGGTCTGGCAGGGTCTGTGGAGACAGAAAGGATTCGGATCTTTCTGAAGTTGTGGCTGAGTCATATGGGAGGAATACCTCCACTGTGCCACCCGTCATGAAGCTGGAAATGTGTTTGCAAAAGTTGAATTAAGAAAGACTTGGAAGTACTGTGAACTATCAGGGAGATAGTGTTAAACTTGAAGAGGACAAAGATGGGGCTGATGGAATGGACAAGTGTCAGATTAAATGTAATGCTGAGAAATGTGAAATGATTTGGCACGGTAGCACAGTGGTTAGCACTGTTGCTTCACAGCGCCAGGGTCCTGGGTTCGATTCTCGGCTTGGGTCACTGTCTATGTGGAGTTTGCATATTCTCCTCGTGTCTGTGTGGGTTTCCTCCGGGTGCTCCAGTTTCCTCCCACAATCCAAAGATGTGTGGGTTAGGTTGATTGGCCATGCTAAAGATTGTTCTTAGTGTCCTGAGATGCATAGGTTAGAGGGATTAGTGGGTAAATGTATAGGGATATGAGGGTAGGGCCTGGCTGGGATTGTGTTCTGTGCAGACTCGATGGGCTGAATAGCCTCTTTCTGTACTGTAAGGATTCTAAGATTCATTTTGGTAGGAAGAATGCATAGACACAATACAAAATAAAACAAACAATTCTAAAGTGGGTGCTGGAGAAGAGAGACCTGGGTGTATATGTGCATAAATCACTGAAAGTGACAGGACAAGTTGAGAAAGTGGATAAAAAGGCACATGGGATCTTGGTCTTTATAAATAACAGCACAGAGTACAACAGCAAGGAAGTAAAAATGAATTTTACAAAACACTGGACCAGAATCAACTGGAGTATTGCATCCAATTCTGGAGGTTGCAATTTAGGAAAGATATGACAGCTTCAGAAAAGGTCCAGGCGGTTCCAGGGATGAGGGACTTTAGTTATGTGGATAGACTGGAGAAGTTGGAACTGTTTTCCTTAGAAAATCATTAGGAATCTGGACACAGTCAAGAGGGAGAAACTGTTCTCATTGGTGGAAGGATCAAGAAACAGAGGACCAATGCTCCTAACCCGCATGTCTTTCCGGAGGAAACTGGAGTAGTTGGACGAAACCCACGCAGACATGGGGAGAATGTGCAGGCTCCGCACAGTCACTCAAACCGGGAGTCAAACCCGGATCCCTGGCGCTGTGAGGCAGCAGTGCTAATCACTGTGCCGCCGTGTCACCCTATATAACATAAGAACATAAGAAATAGGAGCAGGAATAACATCTGGGTGAAGCACTGGTGAGTACTGTTCTGTCACTCATTGTGGCTATGGCTTCAGGTCAGGGTTAGAATTATCAAAACGTGTTGTACTTAAACATAATAAATAGGAACAAGAATGCTCCGCCATTCAATAAGATCACGGCTGATTTGATTGTGGCCTTAACTCCACTTTCCTGCCCTATAACATTTGATTCCCTCTACTACTAAAAACCCATCTCACCAGCCTCGAATGTTCTTATTATCGAGAAGTGTACACCATATTAGAATCACAGTATCCTACGGTGCAGAAGGAAGCCATTTGGCCCATCAAGACCACAATCCCACCAGGCTCTTTCCCTATGTATTTACCTAGGTTGCCCCCCTCCTAACATTAAGGTGTAATTTAGCATGGACAATACATCTAATTCACACATCTTTGGACTGTGGGAGGAAACCGGAGCACCCGGAGGAAACCCACGCAAACACAGGGGGGGAAATGCGCAAACTCTACCCAAGCTGGGAACTGAACCCGGGTCCCTGGCGCTGTGAGGCAGCAGTGCTAACCAGTGTGCCACTGTGCCATTGTAAACCTAGGATTCACATTTGAGCTACCTTCGGTTTCCTCTGTCTCCTCCGGATCCTCCTCATCTTCATTCCGAAAGTGTGACTGCCAATCCGCCATATCTACTGTGGAGGAAGTGCCAACTCCCCTGTCAGGTAGAAGTACAAGGGACAACATTAGCCAAAGGAGACATTCCTGGATCACGGGATTAGCCCAGATAAGTGACAGAGAGAAGGTGGCAGAATAATTCAGTCACTTTGGACTCAAAAAGATTTAAAAACAAAACTGCCTTGATTGGTTTCACTTCTTCAAGGGCATACAGCTCTCTCAATCGGAGCTAATGTAGACCATTCGGCCCTTCGAGCCTGCCCTGCCATTCAATAAGATCACGACTAATCATCTATCTCAACTCCACTTCCCTGCATTATCCCCATCTCCTTTAGCACCCAAAGTCCTATCGATTTCTGCCTGGACGATGCTCATTGAGTGAACATTCACAGTCCACAGTGGGGTGGAGCGTTCCAAACGAAGATATATAGCTCCCAGCCACATCCGGTGCTAGCCTCACTGTGGTTGATTAATTTTCTCCAGGCAAAGAGTATTAACAGAGTCAAAGTAGATGACCCAGATCACTCGTGAATTAGCTGAATGATGGAACAGACTCGAGCGGCTGAATGGCCTCCTTCTAGATGGAAAGTGAGACTTGATTTTGGAAATGTGCCCAAGTCTCTTTTAAATTACACATCTAGATTTTAAATGTTTGGAACGATATCCAACAGTGAAGAGCAATGGGAGAAGAAATAAAAGTTAGTATTAAAGCAGCAGTTATTGAAATGTGTTCCCCTGGTGGGAGCTGTCCCTTTAAGAGAATATGGCGCTTTAAGAAATGCAATAAGAAGTCTCACTACACCAGGTTATTTGTTAGCAAAAGCCACTAGCTTTCAGAGCGCTGCTCCTTCATCAAGTGAGTGGGATTTCAGTTCACAAACAGGGCATATAAAGACACAAACTCAATTTACAGAATAATGGTTGGAATGCAAGTCTTTACAGGTAATCAAGTCTTAAAGGTCCAATGTGCAGGGAGAGAGAGTTAAGCACAGGTTAAAGAGATGTGTGTTGTCTCCAGCTAGGACAGTTAGTGAGATTTTGCAAACCCAAGCAAGTTGTGGGGATTACAGATAGTGTGACATGAACCAAGATCCTGGTTGAGGCTGTCCTTGTGTGCAGAACTTGGCTATCAGTCTCTGCTCAGCGACTCTACGTTGTCATGTGTTGTGAAGGCTGCCTTGGAGAACGAAGATCGGAGGCCAAATGCCCGTTATCGTTGAAATGTTCCCCAACAGGAAGAGAAGTCTTGCCTGGTGATTGTCGAGTGGTGTTCATTCATCCGCTGTCGTAACGCTTGCATCATCTCCCCAGTGTACCATGCCTCGGGACATCCTTTCCAGCAGCGTATCAGGCAGACCACATTGGCTGAGTTGCAAGTGTAAGTGCCGTGTACCTGGTGTTCTCATGTGAGATGATGGTACCCGTGTTGATGATCCGGGATGTCTTGACGCGGTTGCAGTGGCAGGCTTGTGTGGCGTCGTGGTCACTGTTCTCCTGAAGGCTGGGTAGTTTGCTGCGGGCAATAATCTGTTTGAGGATGTGCAGTTGTTTGAAGACAGGAAATGGGGGTGTGGGAATGGCCTTGGTGAGATGTTCGTCTTCATCAAAGACATGTTGAAGGCTTTGGAGAAGATGTCGTAGCTTCTCCACTCCGGGGAAGTACTGGACAACGAAGGGTACTCTGTCCACCGTGTCCCATGTCTGAGGAGGTCAGTGCGGTTTTTCACTGTGGTGCGTTGGAACTCTCGATCGATGAGTCAAGCTCCTTATCCTGTTCTTATGAGGGCATCTTTCAGCGTCTGGAGGTGTCTGTTGCGATCCTCCTCATCTGGGCAGATCCTGTGTATATGGAGGGCTTGTCCGTAGGGGATGGCTTCTTTAACGTGTTTAGGGTGAAAGCTGGAGAAGTGGAGCATCATGAGGTTATCTGTGGGCTTGCGGTACAGTGAAGTGCTGAGGTGACCATCCTTAATGGAGATATTGTGAGTGCAAGAATGCAATCGATTCTGGAGAGGAGTCCATGGTGAGCCTGATGGTGGGGTGGAACTTGTTGATGTGATCATTTAGTTGTTTCAGTAATTGTTCACCATGAGGCCAAAAGAAGAAAATGTCATTGATGTATCTAGTGCATAGCATTGGTTGAATGTCCTGTGCAGTGAAGAGGTCAATTTCACTTGGCAAGAGTGTTCTCTTCCTGTTGGGGAACACTTCAGCAGTTACGGGCATTCAGCCTCCAATCTTTGGGTAAGCGTTCTCCAAGGCAGCCTTCACGACACACATGACAACGCAGAGTCGCTGAGCAGAGGCTGATAGCCAAGTTCCGCACACGAGGTCAGCCTCAACTGGGATCTTGGGTTCATGTCACACTTTCTGTAACCCTCCACCACTTGCCTGGGCTTGCAAAATCTCACTAACTGTCCTGGCTGGAGCCAATACACATCTCATACAATTTGGCCCATCGAGTCTGCACCAACCACAATCCCCTCCACGCCCTAGCCCTGTATCCCTACAGGTTTACCCACTATTCCCTCTAACTTACCCATCTCAGGACACTATGGGCAATTTCTTAGCATGGCCAATCAACCCAACCCGCACATGTTTGGACTGTGGGAGAAAACCAGAGCATCTGGAGGAAACCCTCGCAGACACGAGGAGAATGTGCAAACTCCACACAGTCAGTGACCCGAGCTGGGAATCGAACCCAGGACCCTAGAGCTGTGAAGCAGCAGTGCTAACCCACTGTGCTAACTTGTGCTTAACCCTCTCTCATTGTCTGTATCTTTAAGATTTGATTACCTGTAAAGACTCACATTCCAACCATTATTTTGTAAATTGAGTTTGTGTCTTTATATGCCCTGTTTGTGAACTGAACTCCCACTCACCTAATGAAGGGGCAGCGCTCCAAAAGCTAATGGCTTTTGCTACCAAATAAACCTGTTGAACTTTACCCTGGTGTTATGAGACTCCTTACTGTGTTTACCCCAGTCCAACCCCAGCATCTCCAGGTGTACTTTAAGATACCCAGGCGGTAATGACCGCACTAGGTTTGATTGACAGCCGAACAGGAGCTATCAACCAATCGGAGCCCGGAGAGACCAAAGGCAAGAAGCCAATCAACAGAAAGGTGGGCGGGTTCCCCGCGTTACAATGATTGATGGCCAATTAAACCAATCGGGTGCGGTGTAGGGAGGGAGGGAGCCAATCAGTTTCCGTGGAGAGGAGAGGGAATGAGCCAATCAGCAGCAAAGATGGGCGGGCGCTAGCGACAAACTGATTGACGGCCGGACTACCCAATCGGAGGCAGAAGGGAAGGCAAGAAGCCAATCACGAGCGAAATCGGCGGACCTCGGCGCTATGAATCACACGTTACCTAACCAATCAGAAGCAGGAGCGAAGGGAACAGGCCAGTTAGCATCAATAGAGGCTGGCTCTAGGGGACAGATTGATTGACAGACGTGATAGCCAGTCAAAAGCAGAGAAAAACGGAACAGGCCAATCAACAGCGCGATGGTCCGCCTTGGTGCCTGTGATTGACACCCGCATTAACCAATCAAAAACGAGCGGACTAATGAAGGCTGCAGTCGGCAGACGGCCGGTTGGGACACGAATCTATTTGCCGGCCCGCGGATAAAGTTTGAGTCTGGCCAGGGAAAGGGTAAATCAACGGTAAACCCTGTTAGAATTCCCGACGGGAGCGGAAAATAATAATAAAAACTCCGGCCTCACGCGTGGGGTTGATCGCCAGTTTGTGAAGAGAGAGTGAGAAACGGCCGCCGGCTGCTCGCGCCTGCTCAGTTCCGGTCTCGCGAGAGAGAGGGGGCGCGCAGGCGCAGTGCCACTCCCTGTGGGGACAATAGGTTGTTGCACCAGTAGAGACCAATGGGTAAGGTTGGTTAGGGTTTCCAGAAACATGGTTACGGGAGGACCAGAACTGGGAATGGAATATCCAAAGGTACTTTCTCATTGTAGAACGATGGACAGGGTAGAGCAGGAGGTGGAGTTGCTTTATGGGTTAAGGATGACACCAAGGCTGTATTAAAGTTTTGAAGTATATTAGTCACAATTAAGGCTTACATTGACAATGTAATGCCCAGTTGTTGATCAGTTTGTCCCTAGTTGCCACACTTTGGTACCTCTTTGGGTACACTGAGGGAGAATTTAGTACAGCCAATCCACCTAACCAGCACGTCTTTCAGACTTTGGGAGGAAACCAGAGCACCTGGATGAAATCCACGTAGACATGGGGAGAATGTGTCAACTCCACACAGAC
Source organism: Carcharhinus amblyrhynchos (assembly GCF_965287045.1). Classification (NCBI taxonomy): domain Eukaryota; kingdom Metazoa; phylum Chordata; class Chondrichthyes; order Carcharhiniformes; family Carcharhinidae; genus Carcharhinus; species Carcharhinus amblyrhynchos. The sequence continues at coordinate 17,614,673 of NC_137358.1, forward strand.
AGCAAGCCAAGCCGGGAATGGAACCTAGGCCCCTGGCAGTGTGAGGCAGCAGTGCTAACCGCTGTATCACCCGTGTTGCCCCATCAGAAGCAGGAAGGAAGTGAACAGGTATTATTTCCCTGGCCCTGCACTCAACCCTAGAACAACTAGATAACAAAGACTTCTATTTATTGAGTACAGCTCATCCCCCAATACCATTACTCCAGTGGACTGCAAGAAACTACAAAGGGTTGTGAATGTAGCCGAATCCCATCACGCAAACCAGCTTCCCATCCATTGATTCCATCTGCACTTCCCGTTGTGTCGGAAAAACAGCCAGCAAAATTAAGGACCCTATGCACCCTGGACATCCTCTCTTCCACCTTCTTCCATTGGGGAAAAAGATAGAAAAGTTGAGATTGTGTACCAACGGACTCAAGAACAGTTTTTTCCTTGACGCTATCAAACTTTTGAATGGACCAACCTTGCATTAAGTTGATCTTTCTCTATACTCTAGCTATGACTGTAACAGTACATTCTGCCCTCTCTCTATGAATGGTATGTTTCGTCTGTATAATGTGCAAGAACCTATACGTTTCACAGTACAAAGCAAATTACAGTACAGGAACAGGCCCTTCGGCCCTCTGAGCCTGCTCTGACTGTGTGCCCGGCTGATCGTCTAGCTCAATAATCTAATCCTGTTTTTCCCCCATAATCTTTGATCCATTTGTCCCAAGTGCTATATCCAGCCACCTCTTGAATACATTCGATGTTTTGGCATCAACTACATCCTGTGGTAATGAATTCCACAGGCTCACCACTCTTTGGGTGAAGAAATTTCTCCTCACCTCCGTCCTAAATGGTCTGCCCTGAATCCTCAGACTGTGACCCCTGGTTCTGGACTCCCCCACCATCGGGGATATTCTTTCTGCATCTACCTTGTCTAGTCCTGTTAGAAGCTTCTAAGTCTCCATGAGATCTCCCCTCATTCATCTGAACTCCAGCAAAAACAATCCTAAAGTCAATAAGACGCGGGTTGATGGGTTTTTGATAAAAGAGGGGATTAAGGGTTATGGGGAGAGGGCGGGAAAGTGGAACTGAGCCACGACAGATCAGCCATGATCTTATTGAATGGCGGGGCAGGCTCGAAGGGCTAGATGGCCTACTCCTGCTCCTATTTCTTATGTTCTCAGAAAAGGAGACCAAAACTGCACACAATATTCTAGGTGTGGCCTCACCAAGGCCCTGTATCATTGCAACAACACATTCCTGCTCCCGTACTTGAAACCTCAGCAATGAAGGCCAACATGCCATTTGCCTTCTTTACTGCCTGCTGCACCTGCATGCTTCCCTTCAGTGACTGGTGCGCAAGGATACCCAGGTCCCTCTGCACACTCCCCTCTCCCAATTTACAGCCATTCAGGTAGTAATCTGCCTTCTTGTTTTTACTTCCAAAGTGAATAACCTCACATTTATCCAAATTATACTGCAACTGCCATTGATTAACCCACTCACCCAACCTGTCCAGATCATACTGAAGGATCTCTACACCCTTGTCACAGTTCACCCTCCCACCCAACTTGGTATCATGTGCAAACTTTCAGATGTTACATTTTATTCCCTCATTCAAATTATTAAGATATATTGTGAATAGCTGGGGTCTCAGCACCAATCACTGCGGCATAAGAACATAAGAAATAGGAGCAGGAGTAGGCCATCTAGCCCCTCGAGCCTGCCCCGCCATTCAATAAGATCATGGCTGATCTGAAGTGGCTCAGTTCCACTTTCCTGCTTTCTCCCCATAACCCTTAATCCCCTTGCCTACCAAAAACCTATCTACCCGTGTCTTAAATATATTTAGCGAGGTAGCCTCCACCACTTCAACGGGCAGAGAATTCCAGAGATTCACCACCCTTTGAGTGAAGAAGGTCCTCCTCAACTCCGTTCTAAACTGTCCCCCCCTTATCTTGAGGCTGTGCCCTCTAGTCCTGCTGTCCTTTCTGAGCGGGAAGAACCTCTCAACCTCTACCCTATCCATCCCCTTCATCATCTTGTATGTCTCAATAAGATCCCCCCTCATCCTTCTAAACTCCAACGAGTACAAGCCCAGTCTATTCAGCCTCTCTTCATAGTTCAACCCCCTCAACTCCGGTATCAGCCTAGTGAACCTCCTCTGCACTCCCTCCAGGGCCAAAATATCCTTGCGCAAGTGCGGCGACCAAAACTGCACACAGTACTCCAGCTGTGGCCTCACCAGTGCCCTGTACAGTTGTAGCAAGACCTCCCTACTTTTATATTCAATCCCCCTCGCTATGAAGGCCAGCATCCCATTTGCCTTCCTGATCACCTGCTGCACCTGTAGGCTGGGTTTTTGCGACTCATGCGCAAGGACCCCCAGGTCCCTCTGCACCGTAGCATGCTGCAGCTTTTCGCCCTTTAAATAGTAGTCCCTCCTACTATTAGTCCTGCCAAAGTGGATAACCTCACACTTGCCAACATTGTATTCCATCTGCCAGGTCCTCGTCCACTCGCTTAGTCTATCTAGATCCCTCTGCAGACTTTCTACACCCTCCGCACAATTTGCTTTTCCACTTATCTTTGTGTCATCAGCAAATTTCGACACCCTACACTCAGCTCCCTCCTCTACTCACCCCACTAGTTACTGCCTGCTAATTTAAAAGCACTCATTAACTCCTACTTTTTGCTTCCTCTGTGCTAACCAGTTTTCTATCCATCTCAATACACTTCCCCCAATCATATGCACTTTAATCTTGCATGATAATCTCTTATACGAGACTTTGTTAAATGCTTTCTGAAAGTCCAAATATACCACACTGATTGGCTCCCTCTGGTCAACTCCACTAGTTACATTTTCAAAGAATTCCAACAGATTTGTCAAGCATGATTTCTCCTTCTTAAATCCATACTGACTCTGATCCTGCCACTGTTTTCTAAATACTCTGCTATAAGGTCCTTGATGATAGATTTGAGAATTTTCCCCACTTCTGATGTTAAACTTACAATTCCTTAGAACCATCAACATTACCACACAGAAACAGGCCTTTTGGCCCTTCTTGGCTGTGCTGAACCATTTTTCTGCCTAGTCCCACTGACCTGCACCTGGACCATATCCCTCCACACCCCTCTCATCCATGTACCTGTCCGAGTTTTCCTTAAATGCTAAAAGTGAGCCCGCATTTACCACTTCGTCTGGCAGCCTATTCCACACTCCCACCACTCTCTGTGTGAAGAACCCCCTCCCAATATTCCCTTTAAACTTTTCACCCTTCACCCTTAACCCATGTTCTCTAGTTTTTTTTTCTCCCCTAGCCTCAGTGGAAAAAGCCTGCTTGCATTCACTCTATCTATACCCATCAAAATCTTATACACCTCGATCAAATCCCCTCATTCTTCTACGCTTCAGGGAATAAAGTCCTAACCTATTCAACCTTTCTCAGTAACTCAGTTTCTCAAGTCTCAGCAACATTCTTGTAAACATTCTCTGTACACTTTCGATCTTATTAATATCCTTCCTGTAACTAGGTGACCAAAACTGCACACAATACTCTAAATTTGGCCTCACCAATGTCTTATACAACCTCACCATAACATCTCAAGGACCTACATTTGCCTTCACCAACATGTTTCTCTTCATGAATGTGTAGGCACTCTTAGTGCCAGTCTTTATGTTTCGTGCAAGCTTACTTTTGCACTGTGTTTTTCCCTTAATCAATCACTTGGTCTTTCTTTGTTGAATTCTAAACTGCTTCCAAATTTCAGACCTATTATTTTTCTTGGCCAATCTATAAGCTTCTTCCTTAGATTGGATACTCTCTCTAATTCCCTTTATAAGTCATGGATTGGCCCTTTTACCCATTTTGCGTTTGTGCCAGACAGGAATAAAGAGTTGCTGCAGTTCCCCCATTTGTTCCTTGAATGTTTGCCATTGCCTATCCACTGTCATCCCTTTTATGTAATTCTCCCCAATCTATCAAAGCCAACTCACACCTTATATCCTCATAATTTCCTTTATTAAGATTAAGCACCCTAGTCTCCGCATCAACTATTTCACTCTCCACCTTAATAAAAAAATTCCTGACGTTATGGTTGCTCATCCCCATGGGGTCTCGTACAGCTAAACTGGGAATGATTCTCTTCTCATTACACAGTACGCAGTCTAAAATGGCCTGCTCTCTGGTTCCTCCACGTATTGATCAAGAAAACCAACCCATACGCAGTCCAGGAATTCCTTCTCTACGGCATTGTGGCTAATTTGATTTGCCCAATCTATGTGCAGATTAAAATCAGCTGTGATCACCGATATTCCCTTAGCACTTGCATCTCTAATTTCGTGTTTAATGCCATTCCCAACATCACCACTGCAGTTTGGGGGTCTATAAATGACATCCAATAATGTTTTTTGCCCTTGGTATTTCTCAACTCTACCCATACAGTCTCCACGTTGTCAGAGCTGATATCCTTTCTCACTATTGTATTAATTCCCTCTTTAACCAACAGTTTCACTCCACCACCTTTTCCTTTATGCCTGTCCTTCTTAAATATTGAATATCCTGGGACATTCAATTCCCACCCCTGGTCACTCTGTAGCCTTGTGTCTGTAATCCCAATTATATAGAACATAGAACATTACAGCGCAGAACAGGCCCTTCGGCCCACGATGTTGCGTCGACCAGTTAAAAAGCAATGACCCTCTAACCTAAACCAAACCCTTTCCATCCATAAACCTATCCACAGATCTCTTAAACGCCCCCAACATTTACAACGCCCCCGCATTTACAACTGCAGCAGGCAGGGCATTCCAATCCCTCACCACCCTCTGGGTAAAGAACCTACCCCTGACATCCGTCCTATAATTTCGAGGGAGAGGGAGATTTCATAGAGTATATGAGTGATTGTTTTTTTAGAGCAATATGTTATGGAACCAACCAGGGAACAAGCTATTTTAGATTTAGTAATGAAGGAGAGTTGATAAATAGTCTTGTTGTTAAAGATCTTTAACAAGTGCCACACCAGAGTTTTAGCATTGGGCCGAGTTCTGAGGAAGGAGTTGGCCCAAGTAAATTGGACACAAATACTTGAGGGCAGGACCGTTAGGGAACAATGGCAATGTTCACGGAGATATTGAATATCTCTCGATTAAAGTATATTCCTGAGAGGAAGATGAATTGTTAAAGTAAGGAAAACATTCCATGGCTAGACAAGGAAGTCAAAGAGGACACAGAATCATAGAATCTACGACATGGAGACAGGCCCTTCGGCCCAAACTGGTCCATGCTGATCACAGTGCCCATCTAAGCTAACTCCATTTGCCTGTATTTGGCCCATACCTCTCTAAATCTTTCCTATCTATGTATCTGTCGAAATGCCTTTTAAATGTTGTCAGTGTCCCTACCTCAACCACGTCCTCTGGTAGCTCATTCCATACACGTACCACCCTCTGAGTAAAAAGAAAAGGTTGCTCCTCAGGTTCCCATTAATTCTTTCCCCTTCTAACTTAGGTCATAGATCCCTACAGTGCAGAAAGAGGCCCTTCGGCCCATCAAGTCTGCACCAATCACAATCCCACCCAGGGCCTACCCCCATATCCCTACATATTATACCCACTAATCCCTCTAACCTATGCATCCCTAGACACTAAGGGGCAATTTCTTAGCACGGCCAATCAACCTAACCCACACATCTTTGGACTGTAGGAGGAAACCGGAGCACCCAGAGGAAACCCACGCAGACGCGAGAAGAACATGCAAACTCCACACAGACAGTGACCCGAGCTGGGAATCGAACCCAGGACCCTAGAGCTGTGAAGCAGCTGTGCTAACCACTGTGCTACCGTGCCACCCACATATTAAACCTATGCCCTCTAGTTCTCGATTCCCCAACCACGAGAAAAAGACTGAGTGCACTCACCCTATCATATTCACCCTACATAAAGGCAAAAACTAGGGAAACTACTGCAAAGCTAGTGGCAAGCTGGAGGATTGGGAGAACTTTAACGTTCAGTTAAAGACCGTTAAAAATAGAATCAAAGGAGCTAAGATGAACTGCGACTGGAAACTAGCAGAAAACATAAATATAGATACTAAAAGCTTCCACAAGTATGTAATGAGGAAGAGAATAGCTGAACTAAATGTTGCTCCTTCAGAGGACAATACTGATAAAGTATTAATGGGGAATACAGAGATGGCGGAGGCACTAAACCAATATTCTGCCTCTGTCTTCATGGTAGAGAATAATGAAGATTTTGCTGTTAATGCAGAACAGCTTGGGGCAATAAATATCACTAAGGAGATGGTATCGAATAAACTAATGGGATTAAAGGCAGATAAGTCCCTGGGGCCAGATGGCCTGCACTCTAGAGTATTAAAGGAGGTGGCAGCAGAGATAGTGGATGCATTGGTTGTTGTATTTCAAAATTCCCTGGATGCTGTAAGGTCCTGATGGATTGGAAACACGCTAATGTGATGCCTTATTCAAAAAGGGACTGAGGCAAAAAGTAGGAAATTATAGGCCTGTTAGCTTGACCTGTGGGAAGTTGCTGGAATCAGTCATTAAGGGTGAGATGACTGAGCATTTGGAAGGACAAAGCTCAATCCACCATTGTCAGTATGGTATTACGAAGGGTGAGTCACGCTTGACAAACTTGCTTGAGTTCTTTGATCTGCAAGAGCGGACGGAGTGTAACACGGCAAAATTTGTGGATGAGACTAAAATAATGGGAAAGCAGGCAGTGAAGAGGATATAAAGATTCTACAGGTGGATACAGATAGGCTAGGAGAATGGGCCAAAATTTGGCAGATGGAGCTTAATGCGGATAAGTGTGAGGTTGTCCACTTTGGCAGAAAAAATAGAAAAACAAATTACCACCTAAATGGAAAGCAGATTCAAAATGCATTTGGACAGAGGGATCTGGGTGTTTTTGTTCATGAATCGCGAAAATTGGTGTGCAGCATGTCTTAAAAAAGGCAAATGGAATGTTGCCATTTATTGCAAAAGGACTGGAGTATAAAAGTAGGGAAGTGTTTTTGCGATTGTATAGGGTGTTGGTGAGACCATGGTTGGATTTGTGTCCAGTTTTGGTCTCCTTATTTGAGGAAGGATGTGTGATATTAGAGACAGCTCAGAGGAGGTTCACCAGATTGATTCTGGGAATGAAGGGGTTGACATATGAAGAACAGTTTGGGCTTGACCTCGCTGGAGTTTACAAGGGTGAAGGGGATCTGATCGAGGTATATAAAGTTTTAAAAGGGATTGATAGGGTAAATGTAAACCAAATGTTTCTTCTTACGGGGCAATCTCGAACAAGCGGTCACAGAGTGTAGGTTGGGAGGCGGCAGATTTAAAACTGAGATGAGGAGGAACTGTTTCTCACAGAGGATGGTGAATTTGTGGAACTTGCTGCCCCATAGCGCAGTGGAGTCTGAATTGTTGCATGATTTCAAGAAAGGGATAGATATATTTCCAATAAGAAAAAACAGAAAGAAGGAGATGGGAACAGGTAAGGTGGTGGATTTGAGACCAGATCTGATTGAATGGCGGAGCAGACTCAAAGGGCTGAATTTGCCAACTTCTGCTCCTAATTCCTATGTTCCTATGACAACCTGGGTCAGGGTGTCCCACTCCCAATGAAGACAACTCCCATCCCTGGGTCAGTGCGTCCATCTCCCAGTGAAGGCAACTCATATCCCCGCGTTAGTGTGTCCTATTTCCAATGGAGACCACTCCCATCCCTGGGTCAGTGTGTCCTACTCCCAATGGGACCTTTCCCATCTGTGCGTCAGTGTGTTCTACTCCCAGTGGGGACCCCTCCCATCCCTCCATCAGTGTGTCCCACTCCCAATGGCAACCACTCCCGTTGCTGGATCAGTGTGTCTCACTCCCAGTGGGAACCCTTCCCATCCCTTCGTCAGTGTGTCCACTCCCAATGGAGACCACCCCCACTGGGGACTACCCCTAATGGAGACCACTCCCATTTGAGAACTCCCCCAATGGAGACCACCCCCAATGGAAACTACTCCCACTGGGGAATACTTCCAATGGAGACCACTCCCGTTCCTGGATCACTGTGTCCCACTCCTAATATGGACCCCTCCCAATGGGTTCTACCCCCAATGGAGACCACTTCTAATGGAGACTACTCCTAATGGCGATTACTTCCAATCCTGGGTCAGTGTTCCACCTCTAATGGGGACTAACCCCCAATGGGGACCATGCCCAACGGGAACTGCTCCCATCCCTGGATCACTATGCCCTGACTTCAAGTTCCACTTCAGAAATCATAAGCACAAAATCCAAAATTGGTGCAGTATAGTGGAAGTGCTGCACTGCCATAGGTGCTGTCTTTTGATTGGGATGTTAAACCTTCTTGGGTGAGCATGGTAGGTAGAGATGAGGAAACTTTGTTTCTATCAGAGGGTTGTGTGATTTTGGAACTCTGCCTCAGAAGGCAGTGGAGGCGAGGTCACTGAATATTTTTATGGCTGAGGTAGATAGATTCTTGTTAGGCGAGGAAATCAGAGGTTATCATGGGTAGGTGGGAACGTTGAACTTGAAGCAGAAATAAATTAGCCTGATCTTTTGAATGGTGGAGTAGGCCTGAGGGGCCGAATGGCCTGCTGCTACTCCTATTTTGTATATTTATTTGATCGCACTGTCACCTATTGTTCCCAATCCTGCCATTTCTGCCCTTCATTTTTGCAGAGACATGCCTGACCTACAGTTCAGTCAACTGGCCTATAAAGACCCCCCGCATGCCAGATGAGGATTTGCCCTCAAATAGCCGCTTCCAACCCACATTCCCCAGTTCCTGTCTAATTTGCATGTATTTAGCCCTTGCCCAATTAAACATCCTCACTCGAGGGCCACTCTTGTCCTTATCCAAGACTACCCAAAATCTTATGGTCGCTAAGCCCAGAGTGCTCCCCTGTTGAAACATCGATCACCTGGCTTGGCTCATTCCCCAATATCAAGTCTAATATGGCCCCCTTGGTTCATCAACATACTGTGTCAAAAAACCCTCCTAGACGCGTCTAACAAATTGCTCTCCATCCGAGCCCCTGTTTGTAAGGGAATCCCAGTCAATGTGGGGGAAACTTAAAGCTGCCCACCACAACGACCCTGCTTTTTTCACACCTTTCTAGCATCTGACTGCACAACTGCTCCTCTGTGTCCTGTGGGCTGTTGGGAGGTCTGTAGCACACTCCCAACATTCACCCTTCCTATTCCTGAGCTCCACCCATAATGCCTCACTAGAAGATCCCTCCAATGTGTTCTCCCTCAACACAGCTGTGGTGTGCTCCCTATTCAGCAATGCGACACCCCACCCACCCCTGGCTCCTTTTGTTTCCCCCTCTGTCCCATCTAAAACAACAATATCCCAGAATGTTAAGCTGCCAATCCTGTTCCTCCTTTAACCATGTCCCCATAATTGCAATAACATCATAATTCCATGCAGCAATCCAGGTTCTCAGTTCATCTGTCTTACCTGTTATACTTCTTGCATTAAAGCACATGCACTCCAAACCTCCAGTCTCGCCGAGCCCCTCTGCTCTTACTCTGCGATGTGTTTATCTCTGTCTTATTTTTTTCTCCCAGTCCCTACACTTACTGGCTTGCTGTTCTAGTTCCCCCATCTGCCACACCAGCTTAAATCCTCCCGAATAGCACCAGCAAACCTCCCACCCAGGATATTGGTACCCCTCCAGTTCAGGTGGAACCCATCCTTCTTGTACAGATCCCACCTTCCCCAGAAGACATCCCAGTGATCCATGTATCTGAAGCCTTCCCTCCTGCATCAGCTGTTTCCATGTGTTCAACTGTACTGTCTCTCTGTTGCAAGCCTCACTAGCATGTAGCATGAACCCTTTATTGCATATATGTACCTGGTTCTTGTAGTTAATCAATGCATACAGTTAATCTACTTAAGATGATGAAGGTTTCATTAAGACCTACCATGGCAACGTGAACTGCATGGGATACACCGTAACTCTTGATTCCCTTACTGATTAAAAATCTGTCTATCTCAGCCTTGGCTAGGTGCTGGATAGCCAATGCAGACATGATGGGCCGAAGGGCCTCTTTCTGTATTGTAAAACTCTACGATTCTACAATAACAAGATTCTGTAGTAGTTTTTCTACATCTACCCCATCACTGATCTGATCTCCCCTCACACTCCTGTTTTCCAGAGAAGAGCTTGCTAAATTGTTCCTGAGAGTTGGATCCGCTCAGTCCCACTAGTACTCTTAATCTTTCCTGTAATTTTTCTGCACCTTTTTATAAGGAAGGGACCAGGAATGTACACACAACTGCCAGGCACAGTTGAACCAGACTTCTGTGATAAGTTCAACATTATCTCCTTGCTTTGGTATTGAGGTGGCCAACCTTGGCTCAGTGGTGGTCCTCACATCTCTGAGACAGAGAGTTGTGAGTTCCAGTCCTACTGCAGGGATCTGAGTTACTACATAACCCAAATTTACCTTAATGTTGAGGTTGGAGATCTGGAACCTCAACTCCTGACAGACCTTGGAATTTCAGCACGTGTGCAGACCTGGGAGTGGGCTTCCCACACTCAGTTCAGCATAAGTTGTCCTGGTCCACGACATGCCCAAACTAGCTGCACATAAAGAGAAAGAATATAAATAACATGAGAGTCCGGGTGCGGATTGCCAGTGTCCCAGATGGTGGGGAGAGCACAGAGAGAGGTCCCACAAGGAAGTCCCAAGTAAGAGACCTCAGACAGGGGCAGTTCAGTTCAGTTAAAAGAGAAACAGCTTCCAAGTTATAGCAAGGGCTGTGAAGAGCAGACTATAGGTCTGGAGGGCTCAGAAAAAGCCTTGGGCCATCGGAGCAAAGGTGTTCTGCTTGGCGTGGCCAAAGGTCTGAAATTCTGTCTGTATTTTGGTGTTGAGAATCCAGGGGAACAAGATCTTGGAAGGTGAGACTGAAACCCAGTAAGGTGGGCTACCATTGATTGCTGCCTGAATCAGGTAATTGGAGAGGGTTCAAAAGAAGCCCTGAAGGTCCAAGAAGGCAGCCAAATGTTGGTGACTATGCTGTGGGCCTTTGGGATAAAGGTACCACTTTTGAAGTTATGTTCTGCTCAGCATGGTTGAAGAGCTGAAATTATGCTGTTGAATAGCTGTTTGAGTGTACTTGGGAGTCCAGAGGGATGTGATTTCTGGAGACGAGATTAAAATCTTGCAAGTTGGGGCGTCATTGAAACTGTCTGAGTTGGAGCAAGTTTTTGAGATATTTCCAAGGTAAGATCTTTTAAGATGAAAATTGGAAACCTTTGTGAGTGAGACAGAATTACAGTGAGATCAGTGTTACTAATGTCTGGGTGTGATGTTGAGAAATGTGTGCTCTCAGTTTTGGTCACACCTGTCATTTGTTGTGTTGTGTTGCGTGTCTGACCACAATTTGCCTGTTAATTTACATATACCTCATAGTTACCCTGAATGTTAGCATGTAGGATACATGTTGTAAATAGTTTTATCTTTCTGATCTTGCATAGTAAAGTTAATTTCTCCTTGTTCAAACTCTGTGGAATTTTGTGACTTTATTCACTGAACAAGTGTCTCAAATTTCAAACTTTGTCTATGTAAAGTAAAATGTCATTGGTCACTAACCGGATCTTGCCAACACTTGGAGTTCTGGCCAATGGTCATAACAAAGTAGATGATGATTCAGACTGATGTTCCCAGTGCGGTACTGAGGGAGTGCTGCAGTGCTGTCCTTTGGGATGAGATGTTTTCCCTCTCAGGTGGATGTAAAAGATCCCATGGCACTGTTTCCAAGAAGATGTACAAGATTATGAGGGGTTTGGACAGGGTGGATCGGAAGCAGCTGTTGTCCTTAGTTAAAGGGTCAGCAATGAGGGGGCATAATTTTAAGGTGGCTTAGAGGGGATTTACTAGGATGCTACCAGGACTTGATGGTTTGAGTTATAAGGAGAGGCTGGATAGACTGGGACCTTTTCTCTGGAGCGTAGAAGGCTGAAAGGTGATCTTATAGAGGTCTATAAAATAATGAGGGGCACAGATCAGCTAGATAGTCAATATGTTTTCCCAAAGCTAGGGGAGTCTAGAACTAGAGGGCATAGGTTTAAGGTGAGAGGGGGGAGATACAAAAGGGTCCAGAGGGGCAATTTTTTCAGACAGGGGATGGTCTGTGTCTGGAACAAGCTGCCAGTGGTAGTAGTAGAGACAGGTACAATTTTGTCTTTTAAAAAGCATTTAGACAGTTACATGGGTAAGATGGGTATAGAGAGATATGGGCCAAACGTGGGCAGTTGGGATTAGCTTATGGGTTTAAAATAGTATTAATTCAAAGACCCTGCTTCCACCACCATTTCAAGAAGAGATTTCCAAAGATTCTGAACCCCTAGAGAGAAAATATTTCACCTTATCTCCATTTTAAACGGGTGACCACTTATTTCTTTAACAGTGAGTCTCCAGTCTATGTTCTCCCACAAGAGGAAATATCCCCTCCACACCCACCCTGTCAATACCTCTCAGGATCTTATATGTTTCAATCAAGTCGCCTCTTATTTTCCTAAACTCCATCAGATTCAAGGTTTACCTCTCCAAACCTTGCTCAAAAGACAATCCACCCATTCCTGGCATTAGTCCAGTAAACATTCTCCGAGCTGCTTCCAACTCATTTACATCCTTCTTTAAATAAATAAACAAGAGGAAACATTCTCCCACTAACAAAAACTTTTCATAATTTTAAAGATCCTATTAGTGATGGTATGGATCATCGCTTATCCCACCACCAGCATCACAGATTGTTGGTTCGTTTATTTCATTGCCATTTATGGGAGTTGCGGTGCACATGACACGTTCCTCCCTGTTTCAGAATGGTGAGCATGCCTTCTCTGGCTGTGAGGTTGGTCAGGATGGCCTTAGGCCCTGAGTAATCTATTTTTATTTAAGGGGTGGCATGGTGGCACAGTGCATTAGCGCAGCTGTCTCACCAGCACCAGGGATCTGGATTTGATTCCCAACTTGAATCACTGTCTGTGTGGAGAATGCATGTTCTCCCCGTGTCTCTGTGGGTTTCCTCTGGGTGCTCTGGTTTCCTCCCACAGTCCAAATGTATGTGGGTTAGGTGAATTGGCCATGCTAAGTTGATTCTAATGTTAGGGGGACTAGCTAGGGCAAATGCATTGGGTTATGCGTTTAGGATCTGGGTGGGATTGTGATCGGTGCAGAATCGATGGTCTGAATGGCTTCTTTCTGCACTGCAGGATTCTATGATAATTGGGAGTTATGTTGAGCTGAGAGTGAGACTGCGGGTGGCAATGCAGCTGAATACCAGGAGATGGCAGAGGCAGACAAGGCTAGTTTGAGGGTGGAATTACAAGGCCAGGAGCGGCGGGGAGATATAATCCTGACAGTAAAATCAAACCGACTGCTGCGAATAAAATGCTTCAGCGGAACTGAAAAAAGAAAGAGGACCTTTTAAGTATTAACATATTTGCTCACTTAAACAACTCTCCATTTCTGATATAATCTCTCTCTGACCCACTTTGAATCATTGAATCTCTACAGCGCAGAAGGCAGCCATTCAACCCATCGAGCTTGCACTGACAACAATCCTACCCAAGCCCTATCCCCATACCCCATGTATTTACCGTCGCTAATCCCCCTGACTCTAAGGGGCAATTTAGCATGCTTAACCCACCTAACCCGCACATCTTTGGAGTGTGGGAGGAAACCGGAGCACCCGGAGGAAACCCACACATACATGGGGAAAATGTGCAAGCTCCACACAGTTAGTAACTCAAGGCCAGAATTGAAGCCGGGTCTCTGGAACTATGAGGCAGCAGTACTAACCACTGTGCCACCATGCCGGCCAAGGTACGGTGAGGTTGGGAGCGTGTTAATCTGATTTGAATGGCAGCTTCAATACAGCTTGTCTTTCATTCTCAATAAACACGTACCGTTTCCTGGAATCCTTTGCAGTGTAATTAAGAATGTGCATTTTGTTGCGTTAAATCCTGTTTCCATTTGTTCATTCTGCTCCAGATAGTTTTGAGTGCAGTTGCTAACTGTGGTGATTAACACTCAATTAGCTTGCAAATATTGGTGCTGGGGAAATGGGAAACTTTTCCCATTTCAAATACCCAGAGCACTGACTGGGGGAATGGAGGGGCAATGTCACTCACTCAATTTGGGGGTGCTTCAGGGGGCTCACAGTCTTACCTCCATTTTGGTTGGCTGTGGTTTCAGTCCCACTCCAGAGGCTTGGGTGCAAAAGGCAAGATTGGAGCATTTTGGATGAGACAGTAAAGGGAGGCCATGTACCTGCCCTCTCAGATGGCACTCTGTTTGGAAGAGTCGTCCGGGAGACTTCTAGCCAAGCCCTGAACCAACATCACTAAAACCTGGTCATCTGCTGGCTGTTTTATGGGACCTTGCCATACCCAAATGAGTGACTATCTTCCCTACATTATAATATTGGCTATACTTCAAAAGTATGTTGCTGATGGTGGGTGTCCTGATATTATGAAAGGTGCTGTGCAAAGAGACACCTTACAGTGTTATTCTAACCCTGTCTTGGGTAAGGGAGAAGCAAGGTAAGGATGTTCTGAAGATATTGATGACCCACCGTTCTTCCCCACTGAGTTAGTCAATTGGGTGGCACAGTGGTTAGCATTACTGCCTCACAGTGCCAGGGACCCGAATTCGATTCTCGGCTTGGGTGACTGTTTGTATGGCGTCTGCACATTCTCCCCGTGTCTGCGTGGGTTTCCTGTGTGTTCTCTGGTTTCCTCCCACAGTCTGGAAGACATGCTGCTTCGGTGCCTTGGCCATGCTAAATTCTCCCTCAGTTTACCCGAACAGGCGCCAGAGTGTGGTGACTAGGGGATTTTCACAGTAACTTCATTGTAGTGTTAATGTAAGCATACTTACGACATGAATAAATAAACATTAAACAGATTTTAGGACAACAGACCGATGCTCTTTCTCTCCTCACCTAGAGGTGCTGACCTGTGCTCTGGTCACAAGTGTTGGCAACAATTGGTTCCTTGCTGAAAGTGTGGTTTTCACGAATGAGGCCATACAGCGAGCCCTATTTTACCATTTTGATTCTAAGTGCTGGACGGACTTGAAACTGGGAGTGTTTCAGATTCGACTTTTAGACCTGTTCTCAGGTGCCTCCATACACACTCTGCCTACGAAAATATCAGTGATTCCGAATTGTGCTGTAGAAACCTGTGGGCGGGTCTTAATGCGCCCAAAACCCTGCAGCTCCAATCAGTGCTCCCAACTGCACACGCGCAGTAAAAAAATACTGACAGAATGCCCCTCCCCACCACATCCCTCCCAGGCCGGATAATGCCTCCCCCGGCAGTCCTAATTGTAGCCATTTTCAGACCTTGGTAAAGGGGGAACTGGCATAGCGGCGGGTGCAACATGATGGTAAAATTGGGCCCAGCATGTATTGACAGGTAATTTGACTGTGAGAGGTATCGCAGCCTGTACATACCCAACACACACTCTCACTGTTAGTTAGAGACTGATTTTATTTACTGCTCCCTAAGCTAGAGGTTCCTGAGGGTAGTTGTGTGTAACTGAGCGAGTCAGAATCGTCATGACACAGAGAAGGACCATTGAGTTAGTGCCAGCTCTCTATCAAACAGTCCAGTCAGTCCCACTCCCCTGCTCTATCCCCATCTCCCCACAAGTTTATCTTCTCCCAAGTGCCCATCCAATTTCAAAATCTTTCATTATATCTGATTTCAACCTCTTCCTCATTTTCCTCTGCACATCTTGCCCGAAACCTCATCTTTGTCTCCTCCAGTCCTTGTACCCTCAACTAACGGCAATAGCTTTTCTTTGTCTACCTGATCTAAACCTTGTACACCTCTGGCAAATCTCCTTCACTCCAGGGAGAACAACCCCAACTTCTCCAACCTAACCCTGTAGCTAAAATCCCCCCCATTCCTGGCACCATTTTGATAAATCTCCCTCTTAACTGTCACAAGGACCCTCATACCCTTCCTAAAGCAACCAGAACTCAGTGAAGTCTTTTAATTGATGCTTAATCCAAGCTTTATACAGGTTCAGCATAACTGCCCTACTTTTGCCCTCAGTGCCTCTAATAATGAAGCCCAAGATGCTTTGCGAACCGCTCTCAATATGTCCAGCCACCTTCAAAGATGCATATGAACCCACAAGAGTCTCTGTCCCTGCTCACTCTCCCAATTTCTGCCATTAAGGAATATCCATCTTGAAAGTCTCTTCTTTCCAATAGAACTTCCATTTGTTCCTTTCACCTTCTTCCCTGGTTCTGTACGTGCTTAAAGACTGTTCATCATCAACAACTTCTTGTTCTAATCTATAGAAATACATCAAATGTACAAGATCCTGTGGCACAGTGGGTTAGTGACCCTGCCTCTGATTCAGAAGCTCTGGATTCAAGTCCCATTCCAGGACTTAATGTCCAAGAAAGGTGCGCTCATAAGGCAGCCAAACAAGTTGAGAATCAACCTCAAAATCCTTCCAAACCAATGTCAGGCAGTGAGAGTGGGAGAGATTCCTGGCCAGACATGTGATGGAAAGAATGCTGGAGTCTTGACCCTCACTGACCATAGCTCCAGACTATGCATGGGAAAGTGCAGGTTATCACGGAAACTTGGAGTCTCTGAGTGAACTGTAACATTCAGGTAAACAAGGTTGTGCTAGTTTGTAAGTTCCACTCAAGTTACTGCCCACTCTGCTTCCCCTCCGCTCGTCAATATACCCGTTCTCTCTCAGGTGTTTATCCAGCTTCCCTGTTTGAAATGAATTTATGGAAGGCTCCTGATCTGGAACATTGGGCTGGAAAGTCATCATGCAGGCGAGAATTGGGAGTTGAGTATTTTCCCTCCATCCCTGTAGTGCCCCTCTGTGGGATATTCATCTGCCTGAGACAGAAATGGAGGTAGTGGATGCTAAGGTGGCATTCACAGAGACACTAGCCCATTCTGTTCTAAAGACCATTGTAAAGCCCCCCCCTCACCCCTTTCACCACCCTGCAGCAACTTGAGTGCCCTCACTCACACACAGTGTTCACTTTACGTACGTACAGTCATAGAGACATGGAGTTTTACAGCATAGAAAGAGGCCCTTTGGCTCATTGTTTCCACGCTGGCCATCAAACACTTATCTATTCCAATCCCATTTTCCAGCACTCAATCTGTCATAGAATCATAGAAAACCCTATAGTACAGAAGGAGGCCATTCAGCCCATCGACTCTGCACCAATGACATTCCCACTCAGGCCCCACCCCCTTATCCCTACACATTAACTCGCTAATCCCTCTAACTTATGCATCTCAGGACTAAGGGGCAATTTTAGCATGGCCAATCAACCTAACCCGCACATCTTTGGACTGTGGGAGGAAACTGGAGTACCTGGAAGAAACCCACACAGACACGGGGAGAATGTGCAAACTCCACACAGACAGTGACCCAAGCCGGGAATTGAACCCAGGTCCCTGGAGTTGTGAAGCAGCAGTGCTAACCACTGTGCCACCATGCCGCAATCTGTAGCCTTGCATTCTATGGTGTTTTGTGTGCTCATCTAAATGCTGGCGGCGTCATGGTGATGGGCGGCATCATGGGGATGGGTGACATCATGGGATTGGGTGTTGCCATGGTGATGGGTAGTATTATGGGAATGGTTATAAAAATCAGAATAAAAACAGAAAATGGTGGAAACACTCTGCTGGTCTGGCACTGTCTATAGAATGAATTCTGGTGAAAGGCCATGACTGAATGTTTCTCTATAGATACTTCCCGACCTGCTGAGCATTTCCAGCATTTCCTGTTTCCATTTCAGATTTCCAGTACCCGCAATATTTCACTCTGTCTGCCCATCTCTGCACCTCTCAGCTCCAGCAATGATGCAAGTTGTACCAACAAATGGTATATTACCAATGTGCACTGACATGGCCAAATCACCCCCATATCTTTTCTGATTTAAGAGGACCTTTAAGATCACAGATATTGGAGAGAATACAGAGGAGATTCACAAGAATGATACCCGGGATAAAAGAACTGTAGCTACGAGGATAGATCGGAGAGGTTGGATCTGTCTACCTTGGAGAAAAGACTGAGAGGAGACTTGATAGAGGTATTCAAGATCCTGAGGGGTGTGGACAGGGCAAATAGTGAGAAATTGTTCCTATTCAAGGAAGCATCAAGAATTAGAGGGCACAGACTCTAAATAAAGGGCAAAAGGAATAGAAGTGGTGTGAGGAAATTATTTTCACCCAAGGAGTGGTTGGAGTCTGGAACAAACTTCCTGAGAAGGTAATGGAGACAGATTTGATCGAGGATTCAAAAGGGAATTGGATTGTTATCTGAAAAGAGAGAATGTTCAAGGTTATGGGAATAAGGCAGGTAGTGGGAGTTGGTAGAATGCTCTTTTAGAGAGTCAGTGCAGACTCGATGGCCTGAATGGCCTCTTTCTGCACTTGTCGAGATTCTGCAATTTTGTGAAGTATGTCTTTTAACCCAGACCAATCTCACCCAGCACCTCCTCTCATACCTCTTAATCCCCTCAGGAGCCTATTAAAAGCTCATTGTCGTGCCCTTCCTTGAGAACATATTCCATAATCTTCTTGAGGTGAAGCCCCCTCCGATTCCCGCAACCTTTCCTGTTCCTAAGGCCAGGTCTTTGTGACCAATGAAAAAGGCTGATCAGAAAATAAATTTCTCCAGCTCTCTCTCGGTGAGCACTGTTCAGTGTAATGGGCCTGTGCAGGCTCATTGAACAAGTGAGCCAATTGGTCTCATTTCCTTGCCCTTTGCTCCATAGCTGTCTAGCCCAGTGTGCAGGCACTTGCCTGCCCCTCTCATGGGAAATTAGGGATGTGCTAGGCCCAGCCCGCGATGCCCACATCCCATGAATGAATAGACAAATGTAGACAGACACTGCCTTCTTGACGTTCACTCGTCACTGACATCTCACCGGCTGCTCCCAGTCCTCCAGAAAACCAAATGCGATTCTGAATCAAAGTGATAGGAATGCCTGAGGCTGAGTGCATCGTTTCCCACCAGGAATAGTTCCAGCTCTCCACTTGTGTGTTGATCAGATTGACAGGTGGCATGTTGTAGGGACTCAGCCGTAAGCTATCTATACTCTCTCAACAGGCAGCCCCCTTGCCAGCAACCTCAGCTTGCTCTCCTGTCTCCCTCAGCTGATTCTGAGTCCAGTTTCTCCTCTGCCCACAGCCTGTGGGCTTAATGTGGGTAATAAAGGTACAAATCCTGCATACGAGAAGCCGTTCGCATCCTCTTTAAAGCTCCAAGTTTTAAAAGAAAGTATATAACAAGGCCCAAGCAAGCTTAGCAGGATCTGGAGGGCTGTCTCTCTCACTGTGGGCAGCATGGTGGTATAGTGGTAGCATGACTGCCTCCCTGACAGTGCCAGGGACCCAGATTCAATCCTGGCCTTGAGTCACTGTCCGTGTGGAGTTTGCAAGTTCTCCCCATGTCTGTATGAGTTTCCTCTGGGTGTCCCGGTTTCCTCCCACAAAAGATGTATGGTTTAAGTTGATTGACCATGCTGAATTGCCCCTCAGAGTTCTGGGATGTGTAGGTTAGAGGGATTAGCGGGATAACTGTGTGGGTTTATGGGGACAGGGTCTGGGTTGGGATTGTTGCAGACTCGATGGGCCGAATGGCCCCCTCCTGCACAGTAAGTAGTAAGAACATAAGAAATAGGAGCAGGAGTAGGCCATCTAGCCCTTCGAGCCTGCCCCGCCATTCAATAAGATCATGGCTGATCTGAAGTGGATCAGTTCCACTTACCCATCTGCTCCCCATATCCCTTAATTCCCTTATCGATTAGAAATCTATTCACTGTGACTTAAACATATTCAACGAGGTAGCCTCCACCACTTCAATGGGCAGAGAATTCCAGAGAATCACCACCCTTTGAGTGAAGGAGTTCCTCCTCAACTCTGTTCGAAACTGTGCTCCCCTTATTTTGAGGCTGTGCCCTCTAGTCCTGGTTTCCTTTCTAAGTGGAAAGAATCTCTCTACCTCTACCCTATCTAGCCCCTTCATTATCTTATATGTCTCTATAAGATCCCCCCTCAGCCTTCTAAACTCCAACGAGTACAGGCCCATAGTCTCACAACAGCAGGTTAAAGTCCAACAGGTTTATTTGGTGGCACGTGCTTTCAGAGTGCTATCCCTTCACCAGATGAGTGAAGGAGCAGTGCTCCGAAAGTTCATGCTAACAAGTAAATATGAGGGCTTTAGCCTGAGGTTGCGAGACTGTGCCTACCCCAGTCCAATGCCGACAACTCTACGTCCTTCTGCACTGTAGGGTTACTATGATTCTAATTGAATTTTCAGTGAAATACAGGTCCCTCCTGTAACTCAAGAATTCTATATCCTAGATGGGGGTCTTGTGGGTCCCCCCTGCCTCCCACCACCCAAAACCTTGGTCTAAAATCCCTGAGCCTCCAAGTGTTTGAATAAAAGCCATCGCTGGAAAATCTAATCCAGCATTCAGGGCTTTTAAACTCAGAGCCCAAAGGGACATGGATGGACACCAAATCCCATCTGGGTCATGTTCTGTGATATAATTTGGTGGAGGTTTAGAATCAGAGGCTGAATGAAGGGAATTAGAGTGAAGGGAATGTGTGGAGAGAAGGTTGTGACAGACCCACTGAGCCAATTAATTACAATTTGTACAATCGCGGCATCTTGTCTCATTATCATGTTAATTCTGCTCCAGTCCCTTATCTTCCCCACTGAGGTGTAGAGCAGCATGCTCCTTTCTCCCGCATGTGCCTGCAATTGTTCACCGTTTTGACGTCTCTTTTTGTCCCTTCTTTACCCAATTTGCAGTTTTAATCAAGGCTGCATGTAGTGACACCGCGCACGCTGGTCAGAGGGAAGGTAATTGAGTTCAGCTTCCTCGTCAATCATGTCCGGAGATGGCACAGCTGCAAGTGACTGCAATTGGATTCACGCGTAGAGAATTTACATCCTGGAAATGTTCCTCTTTCGGTCTTAATTGTGGAGCACAGATTCTGTTTGGGGATCAGGCACCAAAACGAAAAGGCGCATGGATCACAATTGATGATTAACCTGTGTCCATTTCTTCCGAGACAGGTGGCATGCAGATTTGGCACAGTAGCTGTAGGGTGCGGCCCATCTCCAGCAAGGGGGCAGAGGTTAGCATCCATTCTAGACGCCCTGTGTCTCAAAGTCCAGGTGCCCTTTTTACGTCCCAGCGGGAGGTGGAGGTCCTCCAAGCAGCGGATTAGACCCACAAACGACATGGTGGCACAGTGGTTAACACTGCTACCTCACAGCGCCAGGGATCTGAGTTCGATTCCCGACTTGGATCACGGTCTGTGTGGAGTTTGCATGTTCTCCCCGTGTTTCCGTGGGTTTCGTCCGGGTGCTCCGGTTTCCTCCCACAGTTCTAGATGTGTGGATTAGCTGCATTTGCCATGCTAAATTGGTTAGGTTAGAGGGATTGGTGGGGTAAATAGGTGGGATCACAGGGATAGGGCCTGGGTGGGATTGTTGTCGGTGCAGGTTTGATGGGCCAAATGGCCTCCTTCTGCAATGTAGGGTTTCTGTGATCAGAACAACACAAGGTTGGCAGGACACAGGAAGGAGCCGAGTCTCGCTATCTCTGACTCAAGACCTGGAGGTGAGGTGGAGATGGGAGGACAGACGGAGACCCCACTGCGAAGGCAATGGGAGCCAGATGGTCATCAATGATCAGTGCCAGCCAGTGTGGAAACACATTAGGGATGTCCTCAAAGCACCCCTGAAGAGGTCAAACGCTTCCACCTGGGAGAACCTGCCTTGTGTATGGAGAAGGTACATTTGGGAAGGCAGCAATCACAGTCAAGAGACTTTGTCAGCGATGCACAGAAGTGAAATTAAGGCATCAGAGAGAGGGCACAAACCTCCAGGGAACCTAGCTACCCCGCCCTTCAATTACCACCTGTCTCACATGTGGCAGAGTCTGTACATTGCACTTATCAGCCATCTCAGAACTCATTGAACTAGAGGGATTGCTTGATAAGGAGGAGATGGAGCAGTGTAACACCAGGGGCCTGAGTGCACTGCAGCAAGAAATTTAATAAGCTCACTTGGGTGGTCAAATGTCATATCCTGCTAACTACACCTCTAGCCTCAGCCACTGCTCCAGTTATCATACCCCCAATGCTTACCTATCAATAATCTCTATCAATTGCCACTCATCCTTTACACTAATACCTTCACCTCTCCCTCAAAGAGTTTAGCACAGTTGCTAACCTCATGCCGTCAGCTCTCACAGGGCAAGACTGTGGCACAGTGGTTGGCAGTGCTGCCTCACAGGGCTGGGGACCCGGGTTCGATTCCCGGCTTGGGTCACTGTCTGTGTGGAGTCTGCACATTCTCCCTGTGTCTGTGTGGGTTTCCTCCGGGTGCTCTGGTTTCCTCCTGCAATCGGAAAGCCGTGCTGGTTTGGTGCATTGACCCGAACAGGTGCAGGAGTGTGGCGACTAGGGGATTTTCACAGTAACTTCATTGCAGTTTTAATGTAAGGCTACTTGTGATGAATGAATAAACTTTAACTTTAACAATGCCAGCTATTCAACCATGACAACCACATCACCCATCCTCACTGATATACCTCCCTCTCACCTGCAAGACAACCACCAACCGCAGGATTGAACTGATGAGGGGAAGGTAGTACTCACCCTCATTGAAGCAGCCATTTCCTGGGGCTGTGGCCTGCAATGCAGCTGAAACCATCAAAAGTGACAGTATTCTCATAACCGATCCTTCCCTCTCAACCCATCTTAATCCACAATCTCTTCTGATTTACTTTCTCCCCCTCATTGTAAATCCCCACTTGTGCCTATTTCCTCCATTCAGATGCCCAAGAATCATAGGATAGTTACAGCACAGAGGAGGCCATTTGGCCCAACATATTTGTACTGGCCCCACTTTCCTTTGTAGCCCTGCAAAATCCTTATCTTCAGGTTTTGATTCCATTCCCTTTTGAAGACCTCAATTGAATCTGTCTCCACCACACTGTCAGACAATACATTCCAGATCCTAACCACTCGCTGTGTGAATCTGTCTCCACCACACTCTCAGACAATACATTCCAGATCCTAACCACTCCTGTGTGAGTCTGTCTCCACCACACTCTCAGACAATACATTCCAGATCCTTACCACTCGCTGTGTGAATCTGTCACAACCACACTCTCAGACAGTACATCCCAGATCCTAACCACTCACTGTGTGAATCTGTCACCACCACACTCTCAGACAGTGCATTCCAGATCCTAACCACTCACTGTGTGAATCTGTCACCACCACACTCTCAGACAATACATTCCAGATCCTAACCACTCACTGTGTGAATCTGTCACCACCACACTCTCAGACAATACATTCCAGATCCTAACCACTCACTGTGTGAATCTGTCTCCACCACTTGGAAGGATAGTGGTTGCGATAGAGATCACCTTCAATGACTCTCCTTCTCTGGAATGTGGCAATACCTTCTCCCTCTTTTCAGACAGAACATTAGTCACTTCCCTTATACAGTAATGGATGATGATCTGTGAGGTGTCGGAAGTGTCTCTGTGCCAGTCTGGGAGGCACCTGATATGAAGATGTTCTTTGCCATGATCAGTTTTTCAACCATTGGCAATCTTGTTCTTGCCCTGTCCTGAGGCTGCAGCTCTGTCTGAATCAAAGGGGGTGGCATAGTGGTTAGCACTGCTGTCTCACAGAGCCAGCGACCTGGGTTCAATTCTAGCCTTGGGTCACTGTCTGTGTGAAGTTTGAACGTTCTCCCCATGCCTGCGTGGGTTTCCTCTGGATGCCCCGGTCTCTTCCCACACTCCAGAGATGGTCAGGTGGATTGGCCATGGTAAATTGTCCCTGAGCGTGAGGAAGATTGGCAGGTTAAATACATACGGTTACGGAGATAGGGCCTGGACGGGATTGTTGTCGGTGCAGGCTAGATGGGCCGAATGGCCTCCTTCTGCACTGTTGGGATTCTATTCTACAAATGACAGTTTTCAGTGAGTATCTCTTTATCGAAAGCGGAACATCACACACAGTTCCTCACTCAGAATGAGATAACAAAAATAACTACCTGAACACAATGGATGGATATGACCTCCTCCTACTTCCAGGAGTTTGTCCTACTCTTTATCACCTCTACTCATTTTCCCTGTCATGTTGTAGCTCAGTGGGAATGGAAGCTACAGCAATGGGAACAAGTGGTCAGTGCAGGATACCTGAAGTGAGAACCCAGCCCTTAATCACAAGCTCCAAGTAAACATTGCTGTGAATTGCAATACAAGTCTCCGTGCATTTCTCCTGAGTCAGCAGCACCCTGCAGATATTAAGCAGCAACTAACCTGAAAGTGATTGATGAGAGTTTGCTTGTGGCTCTGGTGAGGGCTCCTTCCTGCTGCTCAACATATGTTCAGCTGCCCGAGGTTAGGAGAGGATGTTAGCTGCAGAGCTGAGGGAGAAAATATACAGCTGCTGATGTCAACTAAGAGTCACCCACTGTCTGATCACAATCAACCAACTCTGTGCAATTCCAGTACCTGTGCTAGTGACCCACCCAAAGTGCTGTGGGCTGCACCAGAAGTGTCAGGCACAGATGCCATTTTGGGACAGAAACGCTGCCCATAGATCTTAGCACCGAGCACCCTAACATTGCGGCATCTGTTATAACGGTGGTTAAACTGAACCTGTTTGCCGCAGATCTTGCTGTAAATCCTCCTGCCAACACACGGGCTGACATCATGTCAAATCTTCCCCGGCATTAGCTATTGTCCAGGTTTCTGTCGCTGTTTTCTAAGCCAGGAACTGTTGCATCAAACAACCTGGTTCTCCCGAACTGGCAGAATGATGCTCAATGACCCATTAGAGCTGTCCCTCGCCACCGATGCTCTGTGTCAACGTTTCGAGTCCACGGGTGGAATTTTACACTCTGCCACCAGCAAGTTCGAAAGTGATGCTGATAAAATGCATTCCTGTCACCTCCCCACCTGCCCTGACCTCTCTCCCATTTAACAGGAGGGCGGTGGAGGAGTCATCGCCTGCTGCCCCAATTGTTGGCGCCCTGAAGAATCCAATTAATGACAACCAAAGTGTGATATCCCACCCCTACTGGTACCTCATCCATGGAGGGTGGGGGAGCGGGGAGGGCACAGGCTAGGCGTGCCTAGAGTGGGGGAGAATGAATTCCCTGAACTCTTCGGAGGCATCCATCCTCAATGGTCCGACCACCTTTCACCTCAAGCACTGCACCCTCCCCTGCTACGGCCTCACAAACCAGTAGGGGTGGTATATCACACTTTGGTGGTCATCAAATGGCTACTTCAGGGTGCCAACAATTGGGGCAGCAGGCGATGACCTAACACCTCCACTGCCCCCCTGTTAAATGGGAGAGAGGTCGGGGCAGGTGGGGAGGTGACAGGAATGCATTTTATCAGCCTCCCCTCATCACTTTCAAACTTGCTGGTGGCAGAGTGTAAAATTCCACCCATGGACTCGCCGGGGTACAGCCAGACTTTAGCAAATCAGATTGGCAGGTGGTTGGTTCTATAAAGTGGCACCTGCTCCCCTGGGTGAGGCAGAAGTTTTCCATGAGCCAGTTAATGGCCATTGAACATAAGCTGACAGCGGGACAGCTGCCATTGGTGGGGATGTGGCCCCACCAACTCCTCAGGGTGCCAAGGCAGATATTAGGGTCATGTGCCCAAAAGCGAGGTCAAAGGAATGAAATTTTTTTTTTAAAGTTTAAATTTATTTATTAGTGTCATAAGTAGGCTCACAACACTGCAATGAAGTTACTGTGAAAATCCCCTAGTCGCCGCACTTTGGCACCTGTTTGGGTACACTGAGAAGAATGTAGCATGGCCAATGCACCTAACCAAGCACGTCTTTTGGACTGTGGGAGGAAACTGGAGCACCCAGAGGAAACCCCGCAGAAGTGGTGAGACCCCACACAGACAGTGATCTAAGCAGGGAATCGAACCTGGGTCCCTGGCGCTGTGAGGCAGAAGTGCTAACCACTGTGCTACCGTGCCACCCATACTCTGAAAATCCCCCAGTTGTCACACTTGGCGCCTGTTTGGGTATACTGAGGGAGAATTTAGCATGGTCAATGCATGTGACCAGCACGTCTTTCAGATTGTGGGAGGAAACCTGAGCACCCGGAGGAAACCCATGCAGACATGGGGAGAAGGTACAGACTTTGCACAGACAATGACCCAAGTCAGGAATCGAATCAGTTCCCTCGCGCTGCGAGGTAGCAGTGCTAACTACTCTGCCGCTGTGAAGGAGCTGAGTTTTTAAAGAATAATCCAGCAGCTTTATAGTTGTTGAGCTTAGTTCAACTTTATTGAAGCTGTAATCGGTTTCTTAGACTGCAATGGTATGATTTGAAATGATGCTTGTCAGAGTAGGAGGCCACTGCTCCATACTTGAGTGGTGACTTTTAATTGAAAATATATACTTTTGTTTCAAACTTGCTGCTGATTAAGAGGGACCACTTGCTATTTAGGCACAGAAACACAGTAATGGAGTGTGAGGGATTGCCCGGGTGGCAGTGTTTTATTGTCGTACCAGCAGGGAGGCTGTGATGGAGCAGATTACACTGCCCCTGACAGCTAAATAAAGGGCTAGTGCCACAGGAGTTGGCAGTAATGACGGCGCGATGGGATCCTGCCCACTTGGGGAGGATGATGATATTTAGTCTGATGAATGGCTCTGCTTTCTCCCTCCTGGACTGAGGGCTCCAGCTATTGGTGCCATTCTGGGCACAAGGGAAAATGCGATGGTTATATTTAAACCTCCTGCCGGCTCATCGAGTTAACTCAGAGGCTTTTTATATCTTGTACCTGGTTACTGTCATACCAGCAGTACAGAATTGTGTCCCCCCACTTTTCTCTCTTTGCTCCCCCCTCTTTTCTGATTCGCACTCGGTCACAGAAAGTCTAGGGGGAGACAGCAGTGTAAGACTGTATGAGACATTCAGGATTCGCCCCTCCCCCTACTCCCACAGCATTATTGGAACCTGGGATGTTAAGGCTATTTATTAAAGGTTTTTGTTTATTGGGATGTGGGCAGCACTCAGCATTTGTTGCCTATCCCTGGTTGCCCTTGAACTGAGTGACCTCCTGGGTCACTTCAAGCATGGAATCACATGTAGGCCAGACCAGGTAAGGCTGGCAGATTTCCTTTGCCTGAAGGCAACCAGAGGTGTTTTTACAATAATTGAGAATAATGGTCACCATTACTGGACTAGTTTTCAGCTCCCGGTTTTGTTAATTGAATTCACCCCAAGTGGGATTTGAACCCATGTCCCCAGAACATTAACCTGAGTCTTTGGGTCAACAGTCCAAAGTGCTAACCATTAAATCAGAGGACCACATGCCACGTTAACACACTTATCTGTTGTTTCAATGGAAGTCAGAAGTTAATAAGAACATAAGAACCGGAGCAGGAGTATGTCATCTGGCCCCTCGAGCCTGCTCCACCATTCAATAAGATCATGGCTGATCTTTTTGTGGGCTCAGCTCTACTTACCAGCCCGCTCACCATAACCCTTAATTCCTTTGCTGTTCAAAAATTTATCTATCCTTGCCTTAAAAACATTCAATGAGGCAGCCTCAACTGCTTCACTGGGCAGGGAATTCCACAGATTCACAACCCTTTGCGTGAAGAAGTTCCTCTTCAACTCAGTCCTAAAGCTGCTCCCCCTTATTTTGAGGCTATGCCCCCTAGTTCTAGTTTCACCCACCAGTGGAAACAACTTCCCTGCTTCTATTTTATCTATTCCCTTCATAATTTTATACGTTTCCATAAGTTTCCCCCTCATTCTTCTGAATTCAAAGTTAATGCACTAAGCGTGTTCTCCCACTCCTGGAACGCAAGCCCAAATTGAACTGAGGGAGTGCAACACTGTTGAAAGGATGGGACCTTAAAGTGACGCCCTTACCCCCCCCACCCCCACCCCCCCTCCCCTACACCCCCTCACCCTCCTCTGCCCTCTTGGGTGGATGTAAAAAAATCTCTTGGCGTTATTCCGTGGAGTTCTCCCGAGTTTCTAGGTCATTTTTTTGTGAGAGCTTGCTTTGCAAAATGGGCTGCCACAGTGCCTACGTTAAGACAGTGACTATACTTCATAAAGTGTGCCATTGGCTGTTAAGTACTTTGGGACATCCTGAATTCCAAAAGGTGCTACATAAATGCAGGTCTCTCTTCTGTGCTTTGCTGAATGTGTCGAGATGTTGGTTGATCATAAGCTGCTTACAGACACAAAATCCTGACGGGGAGCTGGTTTTGACAATTCTGATATTTTATGTAAGAAGGTAAAAACTTAGGGAAACAAGTTCAGCCCTCAGGCTGCTTCCTCAGTGTTTCCAGCAACGTACAAACATATGAAATAGAAGTAGGCCATTCGGCCCCTCGAGGCTACCCTGCCAGACTATCAGATCATGGCTGACCGGTTTGTGGCCTTAACTCCGCTTTCCTGCCCTATAACCCTCGATTCCCTTGGCGATTAGAAACCTGTCTCACTCAGCCTCGAACATATTCAGTGAGCTGCAGCCCTCGATGTGGGGACAGAATCCCAAACACCAGTGACCCTCTGAGACAAGAGATTCCTCCTCAACCCCATCCTGGGAGGCCCCTTATTTTGAAACTGCAGTCCCAGGTGTCAGATTCCCCCACGTGAGGGTCCACACCCCCCCCCTCAGCGGGTCCACGTCTACGGTTTGGGTGCGCAGCATTTACAGTAATTATGGTAAGGCTACAAGCCTCGCATGTAATTTAACCCAGACGGGATAGATTACTGCGCAAGGTGGAAGCACAAATTAAGACAATTACAAAGGGCAGGAGCTGAGTGAAATAAAGTACATCGAGTCTTGCCCTCTGGAGCTCTGCCCAGGGTTTGATTGGTACCGCCAGCATTATCCTGAGCCCGTAGCCAGGCGAACAGCTACAGAACGAATTCACTACCAGTGCCTGCCCTCAGAATTAAGCGAGCTATCTGTGTGCCCTTGGAGAGATAATCAGCCAATGTTCCGAGGCCTGATCACTCACTCACAGCAGAGGCAGCCTTAATGACTGGGGTTTTTTTTTCTCTTGCTGTTTAAGTAGGTTATGTTATTTTTCATCCTGTTTTGGGATTGTCATCGGAAACTAGTTGGGAGGTTTCCATGGAAACCGAAACATCCAAATATTGTAATTAAACCATCTGGAGGAATTTAGAAAGAATAAACCAGCTTGTATTTAATTAGCATCTTTCGTGACCTCAGGACATCACCAATCACTTTGCAGCCAATGATGTTTGTTTGAAAAATGGTCACACTTAGTTACTCAGCCACTCTGCACAGCAAGATCCCAAAAGAAACATTGTCATGGAAGACATTTGTCCACTGTTGGACGAGGGGTAAATCTTGACCAGGCCATCAGACCTTGTTCTCTTTGATAAATGATACCACAGGATACTTCCCGTCCACCTCAGAGAATTGACTGCTTTTAATATCTCATCTGAAAGACAGCACTCCAACAATGTAGCACTCCCTCAGCACTGACCCTCTGACAGTGAGGCACTCCCTCAGTACTGATCCTCTGACAGCATGGCACTCCCTTAGTACTGACCCTCTGACAGTGCGGCACCCCCTCAGCACTGACCCTCTGACAGTGCGGCACTCCCTCAGCACTGACCCCTGACAGTGTGGCACTCCCTCAGCACTGACCCCTGACAGTGCGGCACTCCCTCAGCACTGACCCTCTGACAGTGCGGCACTCCCTCAGCACTGACCCCTGACAGTGTGGCACTCCCTCAGCACTGACCCCTGACAGTGTGGCACTCCCTCAGCACTGACCCTCTGACAGTGCGGCGCTCCCTCAGCACTGACCCTCTGACAGTGCGGCACTCCCTCAGCACTGACCCTCTGACAGTGCGACACTCCCTCAGCACTGACCCCTGACAATGCGGCACTCCCTCTATATTACAATGTAATTCCAGCCTTGATGCTTCTTACACAGCCTCTTGGGAACTGGACTTCAGCCATGACTTTCCAACTCAGAGGCAAGAGTGCCTCCCATGAAACTCGATACCAGCTGGAGGACGGCTGGAATGTAATGATGAGCATTGCTTTTGACAGATCGCAATAGTATCATCTCGTGATCCTGGTGGCACACTATATTTTTTTAATTGTCCTGGGGATGTGGACGTTGCTGGTTAGGCCAGCATTTGTTGCCAATCCCAAATTGTACATTGAGAAGGTGGTGATGTAGTGCTATTTTGAACAGCGGCAGTTCATGTGGTGTAGGTACTCCCACAGTGCTGTTGGGAGGTAGTTCCAGGATTTTGACCCAGTGACAGTGAAGGAATGGTGATATAATTCCAAGTCAGGATCGTGAGTGGCCTGAAGAGGAATTTGCAGATGCAGGTGTTTGAATGTGTCTACCCCCTCGTCCTTCTAGATGGAAATGGTTGTGTGTTTGGAAGGTGCCGTATGAGGAGCCTTGGTGAATTCCTGCAGTGCATCTTGTAGATGGTACACATTGCTGCTCCTGAGTGTCGGTGGTAGATAAGGTGCCAATCAAGCGGGCTGCTTTGTCCTGGATGGTGTCAAGATTCTTGTGTTGTTGGAGCTGCACCCATCCAGGCAAGTGCAGCACATTCCATCACCTTCCTGACATGTGCCTTGTAGATGGTGGACAGGCTTTGGTGTGGCAGGAGGTGAGTTACTCATTGTAGGATTCCCAGCATCTGATGTGCCCTTGTAGCCACAGTGTTCATTAAGCTGGACCAGTTCAGTTTGTGGCCAATGGTCACCTTAGGGTGTTGATGATGGGGGAAGCTAGAATGCTGAATAATTATACAACCAATTATCTCTACGGGGCTGCCATGGCAAGCAAGCCATATCCAGGCTTGGGCTGACAAGCGGCAAGTAACATTCACACCACAAAAGAACCAGTCAATGACCATTTCCAACAAGAGAGAAATTAACCATCACTCTTTGATATTCAATGGCATTACCATCACTGAATCTTCCACTTATCAACATCCTGAGGTTACCATTGACTAGAAACTGAACTGGCCTAGCCATATAATTATGTGGTTACCAGAGCAGGTCAACAGTTAGGAATCCTGCGGCTGGCAACTCATCTCCTGACTCTCCAAAGCCCATCCAACATCTACAAGACACAAGTCAGGAGTGTGATTGAAAACTCTCCACTTGCCTGGATGGGTGCAACTCCAACAACACTGAAGAAGCTCAACACCATTCAGGACAAAGCAGCCCCACTTAATTGACACCCCATCCACAAACATTCAATTTCTTCATCTCTGATGTGTGTGGCAGCATGTGTACCACCTACAAGATGCACCGCAGTAACTCACCAAGGCTCCTGAAACAGCAACTTCTAAATCCACATCCACTAACATCTAGAAGGACAAAGGCAGTGGATACCTGGGAATACTCACCATCCTGACTTGGAAATACATTGTCCATTCCTTCAATGTCGCTGGGTCAAAATCCCTCCCTAACAGCACTACGGGTGTACATACACCATATGGATTGTAGTGACTCAAGAAGACAGCTCACCACCAACCTGGAATGGTTGGGAGGTTATTGTAATCCTTTCAGGCCTATCGTCTCAAGACGGAATGTTACGAGTTACTAACAGAAGCTGGGGATAGGGATTTAAGAGAAAAGATTTTAATTGCAGAATTAAATTAAAAATTGCAGACTGGCCATGGGCTGGAGATTCTGTTAAAAGGTGCAGGGGTATTGGATGAGGAATGTACTTGTTGAGGCTTTTAGTGCAAAGTGTGATATTTGTGAAGTTCAGGAGAATGTCATGGTGACCATGAGTGGGATTCTGTGGTCCCCTCGCGGTGTGTTTCTCAGAGGTGGGCGGTGGATCGCTGTTGGCCAGTGGTGGAATCTTCCAGTCCTGCAGCTATGAATGGGATTTCTCATTAATTCCACCCTGGGAAAACCCGTGATGAGGGCATGCTGTCAGCCAAATCAGAGGTGCCAGCAGATCTTGCTGCAATGGATGCAATGGAATTCAGCTATTTAGAAAGGTTCAGAGACATCAAATAATGCTGGGGAGGAGGGAAGCCCCCCTACTGAAAGTGAGGGCTTCAAAGAGGTCTGTCCACGCCTGTAGCTTCTGAGAGCAAGAGGGTGAAATCCTGATGCAGAATGGAATTTAAAAATCTGACAGGTGACCAAGGGGCATGGAGATTAAAGTGACCAGGGCACTTCAAAGTTCTCACAGAAAACAGGCAGAGGTGACAATGTTGACCAGAGAGCATGCCGGGAATGATCTTCCAGATCTGCCAAGCCTAGAAGGGGCAGCCCAACCACAGACCCCCATCCTAGGGGTCTTGTCTTCCATTGATGACAGACTTATTGAAACCGTCGCGGTGGACACCAGAGTATGGGATAACGAAAAAAGTATTTTTCTTCTACATTTTGTAAATGTAACGGTAAGAAAGATGAAATCATTATAAGCAATATGATAGACTGATGGATTGGGGCTGGGAGAACCAGCTAAATTCTTCACAGACAATAGAGGAGAATGTGCTGATGATAACTTTAGGACAATGTGTAAAAATGTGAATATTGTCGGAATGCACACGGCAGCAGAAAGTCCCTTTTAATTGGATATGCGAGAGAGATCAGTGATTGACAAAATGCTCTGGAATGTTTTAGCTGACCAGCCAAATTGTAAATTGACAGCTGCTCCAGTGTGGGCCGCAGATACAGGAAACGCGCTTGGGAGGGGGTGGGGTAGTTACAGCCCCTGTCAATTATGGCAGGATCCAAAAATACATTCACGGAGGTGGGAGTGTCCCCTGTCTATGGAGGGGACAATGACCATTTGTTCAGCTTTTGTGGAACATTTAGATGTGATGCATACGGGGAGGAGAGCTTTGGTGCACATTGGAGGTTTCAGAAAAAGTCAGGAGAGCTTTCGATATATCAACTGAGGCCATCATTTCACCATGGACCTGATGTATTATAAAACCAAAAGAGAAAATGCTGGAAAATCTCAGCAGGTCTGGCAACATCTGTAAGGAGAGAAAAGAGCTGATGTTTCGAGTCCAGATGACTCTTTGTCAAAACTCAGTTTTTTTATTGGTAGATAGTTTATTGCTGGAAATGGAGACAGAAAGGTCAAGTAAGGAAAGGGAAGTGTCTGAGATGGACCAGGTGAAGGCAATGGAGGGGTGGAAACTAGAGCAAAGTTGATGAATTTTTCCAGGTCTGAATGAGAGCATGAAGAGGCACCAAAATAGTCATCGATGTACCAGTAACGGAGTTGTGGGAGGGGACCTGGGTAAACCTGGAACAAGGAACGTTCCACATATCACATAAAAAAAACAAGCGAGCTAGGACCATGCGGGTACCCATTTGATCTGGAGAAAGTGGGATGAGTTAAAGAAGTTGTTGAGAAATAGAATGAGTCCAGCAAGGTGGAGGAGAGTGGTGATAGATGGGAATTGTTCAGGTCTCTTTTCAAGAAAGAAGCGAAGAGGTCTCAGGCTGTTCTGGTGTGGGATGGAGGTACAGAGAGATTGCTCATGTATTATAGAAGATGGGGAGGAAGAGTGCAGAGGTTATAGGCGCTGATGGCAGAATTTATTAACTTGAAATTGCAGCACGGTAACCAAAATATTCGTTCCACATGACTTACTGACACTGATTACACATTGTCAGAACCTGAAAAGATATTGGAGGAGAAGCACCAAACACTTTGTAGACACGCTGGACCCGTACAAACACCAGATTGTAACAGATAACCGAGAGCAGACTAAGTGATAATGAAGATCAGCCTCACAGTGCCAGGGACCTGGGTTCAATTTCAGTCTTGGGTCACTGTCTATGCGGAGTCTGCATGTTCTCTCCGTATTTGCGTGGGTTTCCTCCCGCAGTCCAAAAGACGTAGGGGATAGGTGCATCAGCCATGTTAAATTTTCCCTCAGTGCACCCGAATAGGCACCGGAGTGTGGCGACTTTTCACACTAACTTCATTACAGTGTGAACGTAAGCCTACTAGTGACTAATAAATAAACTACTTTATCTCCCATTCATCTAAACTCCAGACAGTGTAGGATCAATTTGCACAAACTGTTCCCTTGGCTTAACCCTCTCTTGAGAGAGGTCACTCGCTCCTTCTGGCTGGAGTCTCCCTTGTGTAATTGTACTTGTAAAGATGGATAACAGAGGACATTGTCATGTCCTGGCTCCCTGATAGTACCAAGCCTACAGTAAACAATTAATGTCACTGGACCAGTGACCCAGAGACTCAAACCAATTCCTTGGGGACACGGGTTCAAAATCCCACCATGGCAGCTGGTACCTCTTTTGCATACCTAACAAGTAAACAAACTCAAATTAACTTAGGGACAAATTAAAAGGGGCAGCCCCCCCGCAAAAAGGAAGGGAGGGACGGCCCAAACAGAAACCAAAGTCCAAAGGAAACTTAAAACATTAAATCAAAATGTGATTGTAACACACACCCCAGCCCCTGCGGTGCCCAGTGGGTGTGGAAGGCCTCAACTGTGCCCGTGGACACCGCGTGCTCCCTCTCCAGGGACACCTGGCCGTGAACGTAGCCGCGGTAGAGAGGCTGACAGTCGGGATGGATGGCCATGACAGCTGGTAGAACTTATTCTCTTTTTCTCCGGCAGACACAGACATGATGGGCTGAATAATCTCTCTCTGCACGATGCTAAGGTGCTGGAAATGATCTGTCAGTAAATGTGGGGGCCGAGAGAGAGAGAGAGAAACCCAGTGAATATGTCTTCAGGAGTTCGCGATTTAATAGTTTTTCAACAGGACAGAGGAATAAAAGGGTTTTCAAACCATATAATGATTCATTCCCTTCTCCCTTTTACTGCGAAAGTTTACTGATAGCTTGTGGCGTATTTTATCTGTAAATAGTTCTCTATTCAAAGACTTTTTACTCTCCTATCTGTTATATTGCCCTGAGTTGTTAGTTTGGAGTGTGGAGTGAGTAAGACTGCAATAAATACCTGTGTTCCCTGACACCTGTCTGAGGAGTGAGTTCTTGAAGGTATTCCTCGGTGTTGAAGAATTTAACATTATCCACTTTATTGTTGGCTTTCTTCCAGATACAAAATCTGAGACTATCAACTGCAAGAAATTCCCCGCGATACAAAAGCCAGGTGTGATGTGGGTGGACACCAAGCTGGACAGGCTGGTCTGAGCCATTGGCAGAGAGTGGGCGAAGCTTCTGCCTGAAGCTGAGCGACCTTTGACTAGCATTGACCTACTTCTTGTCAGCTTCCAGTAGAAGGTAGGGGGAGAGGGAAGGGCAGGATATTAGGCCTAACAACTTTTTAAAAACAATCTAAGAAGAACACTCTTTGTACTATGACATACACAGACCCGTGATGCATTAAAGAGCTTATTTTTGTAATGTAAGAAACGTGGCAGCCAACTTGTGCACAGCAAGATCCCACACAGAGCGATGTGACAATGACCAGTTAATCTGTTATAATGGTGGTTAAACACAAGAAATAGCTGCAGGAGTGGGCAATAAGGTTGCATCAGATTTGTCTGTGTCACAACTCCACTTTCCTGGCCTCCATGAGCCCTTCAACCCGAAATCTGTCCAACTCAGTCTGATCTAACCCAACCTTAGGACTATGTCTCCGAGAGAGAGAATTCCACAGACTAACAACCCTCTTGGGAGAAAAGAATTCCTTCTCATAGAGGTTTACAGCATGGAAATAGGTCCTTCGGTCCAACTTGTTCATGCCACCCCTTTTTTTAACCACTAAGCTGGTCCCAATTGCCCATGTTTGGCCCATATCCCTCTATACCCTTCTTACCCATGTAACTGACTAAATGCCTTTTTAAAAGACAAAATTGTATTTGCATCTACTACTGCCTGTGGCAGCTTGTTCCAGACACTTACCACCTTCTGAGTGAAAAAATTGCCCCTCTGGACACTTTTATGTCTCTTCCCTCTCACTTTAAACCTATGCTTTCTAGTTTTAGACTCCCCAAAGAGTCATACAGGTTTACAGCATGGAAACAGGTTCTTTGGCCCAACTTGTCCATGCCTCATCTGTCTTAAATGGAAAACCCTTGATTGTGCCCCTGCTTCTAGATTTTCCCAGAGGGGAAACACCCTCTCAGCATCCACCCTCAGAATCTTGTGTTTCAATAAAGTCACCTCACATTCTTTTAAACTACAGTGAGTATAGGCCCAATCTGCTTAACCTTTCCTCATAAGACAACCCCTTCATCCCAGTGAATCTCCTGTGAAGAGCATGTTTGTGAAAAAGACGTATGGGACACTTGCATTTATCAATCAAGGGACAGATTATCAAAGCAGGGAAGTCGTATTGGAGTTGTATAAGAACTTTGGTGAAGCCGCAGCTGGAGCACTGTGTGCAGTTGTGGTCGCCACATTATAGGAAGGACTTGCACGCACTGGAGGGGATGCAGAGGAGATTCACCAGGATGCTGCCTGGGATGGAGCATTTAAATTATGAAGAGAGGTTGGATTGTCTTGGGTTGTTTTCATTGGAGCAGAGAAGACTGAGGGAGCGACCTGATTGAGGTGTTCAAGATTATGAGGGACAGGGACAGGGTAGACAGGGAGCAGCTGTTCCCCTGAGTTGAAGGGTCAGTCAAAAGGGGACACAGGTTCATGGTGAGGGGCAGAAGGTTGAGGGGGGAATGTGGGGAAAATTTTTTTTATCCAGACATTGGTGACAGTCTGGAATGCGCTGCCTGGGAGGGTGGTAGCAGCAAAATGGCCTCAAATTCTTTAAAAAGTACTTAGATGAGCACTTGGCATGTTATAATATTCAAGGCTATGGCCCAAGAGCTGTTAGGTGGGATTATGTGGGAGATCAGGTGTTTCTCCTTTGTCGGTGCAGACCCTTCTGCACCGTGTGATTTTATGATTCTAATTACCTCCAATCCCTCCTTGGGTAAACTGAGTCAAACTGTACAGGGAACAGCACACGCAGTCTCGCTAAGGTCCTGTACAGCTGGAGCAAAATTTCCTTCTTGTGTGGGATAAATGTTGACCAGGACAGTGGGAAGAATCCATTTCTCTTCTTCAAAATAACGGGGCTGTTCTGACCCTGAGATGAGAATGCTACCTCTGAAGAACAGTTAACAGATCTCCCTGATCTACTGTATCTCCCTGGGAAACATGTAAAGTTCAGGGTGGTGTCCTCATTCGATATCCTCAGGAATGAGCTGATTATTAGCCTGGTTGCGGAAATTGGTTACAACGCTGTTCAGTTGAAGGATTACCCAGAGTTCCCAGGCCTGCTGACCACGTGATGGACACACGGCCTCTGGCAATGTGCTTTTGTTGGGCAAGGACTGAGAGAGTGAGGGCAAGATGCAATCAACAAAGTCCCTTCTGAAGCGTATTCATCAGTAGCAAAGTAGCAAACGCAACAGCCAATTTACACATGACCTGAAGGCAGAATGAAAGACAGGCCAAGAGACATCAAGTTATTACCTTAACACAGAGGACAATAAAAGTTGCGGCAAATTGCTGGCAGGGCCTAATAACAAGATGGCTTGACAAGGGATGAATGGACACATTACAGGCGGCAGTCTTCTACACTCAACATAATGAGCTGGAATGACAATGGGGGAATAATTTAATTGGGGACAGGCGGGTGGTAAAATTTAATTACAAAATAAAACAGACGAGAAGGCTGGAGGTTAGATAATAGAAAACAATTCAGTTGAGGCCCTGTTGTGAGGAGGAAAAATCACCATCACAACAAAATGCAACAAAACTAGTCGACCGTTCCCTGTTGTGGTTGAAAGAGGGGATTTGACAAGCCAATTCGACCATGGCTGTGCTCTGTGCTGCCCTGTATGGTGTGGAATTATCTAGAATGTCAGAGTTAATTATGCTCTGTAAGAAATTCAAAATGAGAAAATGTGCAGGGTTGTAGCCAGGGGCAATGGGACCAATTGGAAACTCCTTAATGAGACGGCACAATTATGATGGGCCGAATGGCCTCAATCTGTGTGTGTGTGTGATTCTATGATTCTTGGTTTAAATTGTATTAGCTGATGGCAGCCATCTTGGGCCTGCATCCTATCCCCTCTTGTTAACCCACCTGTTCCTCCAGTTTCCAAAGCCTTCTCAAAGCCAGGCTTTGCAATTGTCATGCTTCCACTACTGCACAATCTACAAGGCACAGGTCAGGAATGTGACAGAGTTTGTGAAAAAGTCTTTAAGACAAACAAGACCTGAAAGGAGAGGTGGAAAACCTGGAGCTGGATTCTTAATGACGGCATAGCTGTTGGAACGCATTGTTTGAAAGAAAATTTTAAAGCATGACATTTTGGGAGTGAAGTTTGGAAACCATTAAGCGACCATCATCTGGGTGATTGTGAGAAGATAACCAGATTGGTTGAATGGCATTGGTCATTAGTTTCAGAGTGGGGTGTTATTTTTGTAAACTGTATACTTTTGTGAACTGAAGGGGTGACTGACAGAGCCTTATAGGATAATCAAACTTTTCATGTTTATTCATTGATTATTTTTTGTGGTTT
The DNA here is from genome assembly GCF_965287045.1 of Carcharhinus amblyrhynchos. Classification (NCBI taxonomy): domain Eukaryota; kingdom Metazoa; phylum Chordata; class Chondrichthyes; order Carcharhiniformes; family Carcharhinidae; genus Carcharhinus; species Carcharhinus amblyrhynchos. The sequence continues at coordinate 17,653,278 of NC_137358.1, forward strand.
AAAAACTAATTCCCAGTCCTGTGACTCTGTTTCTCCACATTTTCTGAGTCAGGGTTCCATTCTGGGATTTTCCCATCGAGTAACGCCTGCTGGGCTCGTAACAAAGTCCTCTAGTTATGCACAGGAAACATTCGCCCTGTATCTACTGGATCAAAACTTTTCTGCAATAATTCCTGTCCACCAATTTAAAGGAAAAACAACAACACATTTATTTACAGGTAAGTAAGTTTTTTTTAAGTTTATTTATTAGTGTCACAAGTAGGCTTACGTTAACACTGCAATGAAGTTCCTGTGAAGATCCCTTAGTCGGCACACTCTAGCACCTGTTCGGTTACACTGAGGGAGAATTTAGCATGGCCAATGCACCCTGGACCGGCACATCTTTGGACTGTGGGAGCACCGGAGGAAACTCACACAGACATGGGGAGAATGTGCAGACTCCACACAGACAGTGACCCAAGCCAGGAATTGAACCTGGGTCCCCAGTGCTGTGAGGCAGCAGTGCTACTCAGAGGTTTGCAGCCTCATGGCTGCAGTCAGCACTTGAGAACGTAAGCCCTTTTACCAGGGTGACACCCCCCCAGACCCTGCTCCCCGATTGGCTCCCCAACTCATGTGACCCTTTCTCTGTCGATTGATCCTTAAAGGGACAATCCCGACACTTTTATGGTTTTAAAAGTGGGCAGCACAGTAGCACAGTGCTTAGCACTGCTGCTTCACGGCTCCAGGGTCCTGGGTTCGATTCTCGGCTCAGGTCACTGTCTGTGTGGAGTTTGCGCATTCTCCTTGTGTCTGCGTGGGTTTCCTGCAGGTGCTCCGGTTTCCTCCCACAGTCCAAAGATGTGCGGGTTAGGTTGATTGGCCGTGCTAAGAAATTGCCCCTTAGTGTCCAGGGTAACGAAGGTGAGAGGGATTAGTGGGTATAATATGTAGGGATATGCGGGTAGGGCCTGGGTGGGATTGTGTTCGGTGCAGACTCGATGGGCCAAAGGGCCTCTTTCTGCACTGTAGGGTTTCTATGGTTCTAAAAAGGCCTGGGTGAGGCCTTTCCTTCACAAAGCAAAAGAGATCCAGCCTGTTTGTCATTTTTTTGACGAGTATAACCTGCCAGTTCTGGTATCAGCCTTGCAAACCCTTTTTGAATTCCCTTCAGTGTTTTTATATACCTGCTTATTATCAGGTGGCCAGAACTGGACACAGTGTGGTTCTAATAAAGGTTTGATAGCTTTTCCCAAATAACCACTTAGATTGAGTTAACTGATGAATTTAACTGCCTGAACTTACTGCCAGCATTTCGAACAGTATTGTCTCTCCTGATCTACATGTAATTGTTGCTCGCAACTCAAGTTTCCGTGATATTTTTCTCAGTAAATGATAGTCGGTAACAATCCATTAAAAAAGCAATGGCCGTTTAAATTGCAAAATTTAATTTGGCTATGGGCCAGGAAGGACATTTCAGCTCATAAATGTTCGGCACCAGTCAGACAGTTTGGAATTAAATGTTTTAAAAGGTCACATTGGAATTTTTTTTTTGGTGAATGTCCATGCTAATCTAATAGTTGTAGCTTTAATATTTCAAAGAAATCCAATTTGGGGAATTAATTCAGCAAGCCCATTTTTTCAGCCTTCCTTTAAAGTTAAAGTTTATTTATTAGTCTCACAAGTAGGCTTGCATTAACACCGCAATGAAGTTACCGTGAAAATCCCCTAGTCGCCACACTCCGGCACCTGTTTGGGTACACTGAGGGAGAATTTAGCACGGCCAATGCATCCTAACCAGTACGTCTTTTGGACCGTGGGAGGAAACTGGAGCACCTGGAGGAAACCCACACAGACACGGGGAGAACGCGCAAACTCCACACAGACAGTGACCCAAGCCGGGAATTGAACCCGGGTCCCTGGTGCCATGAGGCAGCAGTGCTAACCACTTGAGCCACCATGTTGCCCTGTTCTGGTTCCATTGCAGAAGGATTCTGGCTGTGTTTTATTTTATTGCACTGGGAGGAGGAGATGGTTGCTTTTGAATAGATTTCCTCAATACCTCATACTAAGCCAGGACTCCCGCACCAGCTCCCAACCATCTCAAAGCTTCAGGTTTGTAACAGTGGACCACAAAACCTATGATGATTGTTGAGTTTGACTGAACTCACCTTGAGTCAACTAACTTAGAGAGGGGTTGGAGTAGATTGGTTCCCAGGATAGTGAAGATATGGCGTACAACCTTATCCGTTTATTCTTCACTGAGAGAAAGAGCTGGGGAAACACTCTCGCCTCTTGGAGCCAGTGGTTGTGGGTTTTTAAGTTCCACTCCAAGGACTGGAGTATGTGATCTGCGCTGAGGTTCGATGTGCGATACTGAGGGAGTCTCTGTGTTGTATTGTGGATGATGTACAGGGTTTGGGGGACAGCGGGGGGGGCGTGTGGGGGGAGGGTCAAATGATGAGCTACTCATTACTGAATGCCCAGCCTCTGACCTGCTCTGGTTATAGCTGGTCCAGTTCGGTTTCTGGTTTATGGTAACCCCCAGGATCTTGATAGTTGGGGATTTAGTGATGGTAATCCCATTGAATTTCAAGGGAGATGGTTTGATTCTCACTTGTTGAAAATGGACATTACCTGGCACTCCTGCGACAGAAATATTACTTGACACTTGGAGCCCAAGTCTGGATGTTGTCCAGGTCTTCCTGCATTTGGACGTGGACTGCTTCAGTATTTCAGGAGCCACAAATGGTGCTGAACACTGTGCAGACATTGGCAAACATCTCCACTTCTGACCTCACGATGGATGGAAGGTAATTGATGAAGCAGCTGAAGATGGTTGGCCCTAGGAACAGTCCCCTGAGGAACTGCTGCAGCGATGTCCTGGGACTGAGATGATTGATCTCAAACCACCACAACCATCTTCCTTTGTGGTGCAATTCTAACCAGAAACATAGAAAATAGTGTTAGGAGTAGGCCATTCAGCCCTTCAGTAGTATTTGCTGTCAGTTATCCTTGTATTAGGGTTATCCCCCTTCCTGAAGACAGGCGGCTGCCCAGGTCCCGGGTCACACAGATGCCCCAGCGCCACGTAACAATCCAGTACACCAGCTTGCCAGCACACCCCTGGCCTGCTGAATGTACACTCTCTAGGATGGCAGAGGCGCTATGGTCCATGTCGTGTTTATTGCATGATTCCGAATCCTGGTTTGGATCCGGTTCCCAGTAACCGGTTAAATCCTTACCCTCCCACTGTCAAGCTGCCAGGACAAGCGGCAGACAAATCAGAATCATTGGTGGAGTGGGAATTATTCTGCTCATTAAACTAGAAAGGTACAGTTTGTAATTCTGCCCATTGAAAACTCAATTACTTTTAATCAGCCTGTCTGAGGCTGAATTTAAATACAACTTTTCATTATGCAAAATATGATCTTTTGCAAGGAGTCGTTAGTAAAAAGACGAAGGACCTCGCCGCCATCAGCTGAACAAGGGGAAATATAATTAATTCCGGGCATTGTGTGCCTGAAGTAAAAACATAACTTGAACCAAAAACTCAAAACTATTTGATGTGAAAGAGACTTATAAAGGCCAAAGATTTATATTCGCCAATAAAAATCCTTTGAGCGTGCCTTTTTATATCCTTGAGAAACACAGCTTATGGCTTCTCTCCTTATCTGCTTGAGACAGAGGCCGCATTGGTTACTGTCCTGAACTGGTCAGATCAGAGGAATTGTCCTCACTTCCCTGCTGATGATGCCCAAGCCGTAATTGGCCTCTTTGCCCCTGAGTATAGGGGCTGGGCTCCCAAATCAGAGATTGCTGTTGGAAAGTACCGACATGGACAGAGAGACTAAAGTAAAGTTTATTTGTCACAAGTAAGCTAACATTCACACTGCAATGATGTGAAATGATGTGATGTGAAAATCCCCTAGTCACCATACTCTGGCTTCTGTTCGGGTACACTGAGGGAGAACTTAGCGTGGCCAATGCACCTAACCAGCCTGTCTCTGGACTGTGGGAGGAAACCCATGCAGACACTGGGAGAATGTGCAGACTCCACACAGACAGTGACCCAAGCCAGGAATCGAACTCAGTTCCCTGGTGCTGTGAGGCAGCAGTGCTAACCATTTGCCAACATGCTGCCCAACTATGCCCTGACTATGTCCCAGCTATGATGCATATAAGGGCCAAAGAGCACATTGAATCTCACAGGTAGTGCACGCGTGTGTATGTATGTGTGTGTGTGTGTGTGTCATTCACAGTCGGGCATGGGACCACAGACCCCACTCAGTGAAGGAACAGGGCAGAGAGAAGCTGGAGGACCTCCCCGCCATGGCCATTGTCTCCAAAATGCCATTCTGTAAATATTCCTTTGGCTCATTGCAGCGTGGGAGGGAGGGAATTCTGACTGTGCCAACTGGAGCTGTCCCTGCTAGTCCCTCCAGTTTACCACTCTGCCACATTCCTGCAGCTGTCTGGGTTTACAATGGGTAATGTGTTCACAGTTAGCCCGAGCCCTGCTGTGGGCATTTTTCATGTGTAATCCTAAACACTTGAGCATTGGTTGGCTATTCAATGACGGGGAGTGGGGGGGGGGCCATCACACAAAACCAATCCTACTGTCAGCTGGCACTTACCCTCAGGGGTGTCTGTCCCAGGCTAATGAATTGAGCAGTGAGCAGGCAATGAATCTGGGACTGTGTAACTCAGCAGTGTGCCTGCTGGTGGGGTTGGGTTGCCAACTCAGGTTGGACTGATTCCTGGAGATTTCAGTATGTGACCTCTGCCCTTTCAACTGCCCTTACCCCCATTCAACTCTCATTGGTTAGCAAATGTATCCATCCTCATGCAGTACCTATCAAAGGCCAATCAAGGAGAGTGAGTTAATTCTTTCTTTTTGATAGGACGATTCTTGACTCAATCAAATAGCATTTTTCCTTGACATTTTTTGTAACTGAAAATGAAAGTGGAAAGGGGACTGGATTATTATTTGAAATGGAATAATGTGCAGGGTTACGGGGAGAAGGCACTAGGTGAATTCCTCTTTTGGAGGGCTGACACAGTACATTTGTGGATGGCATGGTGGCACAGTGGTTAGCATTGCTGCCTCACAGCGCCTGGGACCCGGGTTTCATTCCCGGCTTGGGACACTGTCTGTGTGGAATTTGCATGTTCTCCCCGTGTCTGCAAGGGTTTCCTCCAGATGCCCCGGTTTCCTCCCACTGTCCGAAGATGTGTGGGTCAGGTGGATTGGCCATGCTAAATTGCCCCTTAGCAGCAAGGGATTAGCTAGAATAAATGCATGGGGTTATGGGGGTAAGGGCTGGATGGGATTGTGATCAGTGCAGATTTGATGGGCCGAACGGCTTCCTTCTGCAGTGTAGGATTCTATGATTCTATGAATATAAAGGGATAAATGGCCTGCTATTAGCATTCTATGACTTCTGGAGACTCTAGGGCAATCCTGGGTGGTTGGCAACTCGATGGTGGTTCCATCCACAAAGATGGTGACTCTTGTTTTCCATATACCCATCACAACTCTCAAACTCTTGTCTGTTCAGAGCAGGAGACCTGCAAGGGAACAGGAGCTTTTGTTATGTTTTTGCCACAAAGTTGGAGACGGAATAATGAACTCATGCTACTCAATGCAAATCTCTGTGTAGATTATGACTTGCTGTGGAAAGTGGAAAGCTGTAAATGTCATGTGTCGAATTAAGCTCTAATCTGCGCTCTGATTACCAGCTCCAGAGCTTTATGTTATAACAGTCTGAAGAGCAAAGATATGAGAGAGAGAGTTGAAGAAATACGGTGCAGATATTTATCAGGGCTAACCCATTCATTCCTCCTGCTATTACTGGAGACACAGTTCTGCCGGTGTAATCAGCCATTGAGACAACCTTATCAAATACATTCGTGCAGCCTCATGCGTTTACTCAGGATTTGTAGCGCAGAAACAGGCCATTCGGCCCAGCTTCTCTATGTTGGTGTTGTGAGCAGCATAGTTGTTAGCACTGCTGCCTCACAACTCCAGGGACCCATGTTCGATTCTTGGCTTGGGTCATTGTCTGTGCGGAGTCTGTACATTCTTCCCGTGTCTGCATGGGTTTCCTCCTCATATACTTTGTGCAAAGTCTTGTGGTGCAGTGGGTAGCATCCCTGCCTCTGAGCCAGAAGCTCTGGGTTTGAGTCCCACTCCAGGACTTGATGTCCAAGGAAGATGCGTTTATAACGCAGCCAAACAAGTTGAGAATCAGCCTGTAAAATCCTGCCAATGTCAAGCGTTGAGAGTGGGAGGGATTCCTGGTCGGACGCACTTGCTGTTGAGGGGTGGCATTTGGATTATAGGCTCCATTTCCAGGTTAACAACGTGCTCCAGGACTTGCTTTGTTTACCTTGAGTTTCTAGAAGTGGGACACTCCCTCAGTCTAAGTCACGCACTCATCCAATTCACCTCGAATGCTGTGGAGGTAGGCTCTGCATTCTCACCACTCTGTCGCGGGGAAGAAATCTCTCTGGAATTCCCTGGTAATTATTTAATATTTCTGGCAATTAGCTTTCCTCTGATCAATTTTCTGAGTCTTAGAGGCAGTTGTCCATGAGCTGGATGTACAGATACTGCTGGAGATAAGGCTGTTGATAAATTCTACCTGTTTTTTTATTGAACATTATACCAACTCTGTACAATACAGGAACAGCATCAGGCTCTACATGGAACCATCTCTCTTCATGTTCTGTTGTCATGTGATCTTACAGCTGTGCTATTGACATTGTACATTTTAACATTGTACTATTTCTCCCCCAAAGTCTCTTAACACCAATAAACACTGTTTACATTATTTTATAATTTTGGTTCCTCCTGCAAGTGAAAATACCTTCATTAATCCCTTCCTAACATGAAAGCTCCCTATCAATCCCCATTACTAGAGAGAGGGGTCCCAGCCTTTTCACTCTGTCCTGATGGTTAGAACCTCTTGATTCTGGAATCAACCCTTGTCAGTCCTTTCTCTACCTTTTGTCAGCTCCTTAATATACTCCTTGTCTATACCAGGACTATTCCTGGTATTTAACTGCAATTGTAATAAAGGGATCAGGACCATTCCTGCTGTGTAACTGGTTATTCAATATTGCTGGTATGTGTGGTATAAGGGTATTTGAGAGAGCAAGGGTTAGTGTAGGTACCGCCCACAGTATGGTGGTAGATTGCGTGTGGTTGAGTCTGGTGGCAGCCATCATGGACATGGCAGCCACACAGGGTTGTTTCATGGAGATGTACATAGCTATGCGTAACTACTAACCGGTTATATTTAACCATGCAGCTTCCATGGTGGGTCATCAAACAACCTTACAATAGTCGGGTCCCACTTGCTCAAGGAGTTTGGTTAGTTGATGTATCAACCAGCCACTCTTGCACAGCGACTCCTGGCAGTGTTCATCGTTCCCTTTTGTCAGGTTTAGGGCTTTGATGTATAAAACCCTTTGAATTAAAAAACTCTGGTTGAAATTCTTTACTCCATACACTAGGATCCTCACCTGTGCTTAATCTACAAGGTACAAATAACTGGTACTTATGAATCAAGCAGAGTCTATTAAGCAAGATTTTACTTCTCAAGAAGCGCTGAAGAGAACAGAAGCTTCTCATCTCTCAAAATGCTAGGAGTTCTTGGTGTTGTCAGCACAGGCAATGTCTCTTTCTCTCTCTTTGTCTTTTGAAGTGATGTTGAACTGTGTCAAGGAGAGTCGTATGCCAGAAACCATGATATCTCTGTGCTAAAGTGGATCACAATTTCTCAACTTTTATTCCTCAGGCTCTCGTTATTTTGGATCTTTTCTTTTGCAAATGGTACAAATTCACCTCTTTTATCGAGAAAGAAAAATGTGACTTTTTCCAAATCAATCTAGTATTTGGATTACATTAGTGATGGTAAAGATTTACTTAAAGCACCTAAAAAGATGGATGCTATTTTGGAAGCACCACGTCTGATGGACGTGATGCAATTAAGGTCCTTTCTGGATTAATAAATCATTATGGCAAATTTGTTTCAAATTTACTAAGTGTGAAACAGTCATGAGACCGGATAATAGAGTGTGAGAAAGCATAAAAGTGTGTCAAAGATGCTTTGTAGAAGTCTGAAGTATTCATTCAATTTAATCCAAAGTTACTATTGTTTGCTGGCAATGCTTCATCTTATGGCAGAGGGGCAATAGTTTCACATATTTTGTCCTTGGGCGAAGAATGACCAAAAGTTTTTGCTTTGCGTACTCTGACTAATACTTAACTAGAAAAAGAAGCATTGAGCATAATTTTTGGCGTACGATTGTTTCATCATTATTTATATTCTTGTCACTTCACATTACTGACTGATCATTGAACCTGAGCTACTATTTTTGGACGGTATAAAGGCATACACACTATTGTATGTATGTGTGTAATGGTGATGTCCTGAAACTCACGGGAAGTTAGTTTTACTATTACTGTCACCTAGAAGGTTCTAGGGTTAACACATGATGGCCAATTAGTTTGATGAGCGTGAGTCTCGGGAACATTAGAGAGCACAATTACTCCCTGCACCAGTGATAGGCAAAGCTAATAGGCACTGTTCTTTCACTTGCTGCATCACACCGAGACCTCATCGCTGTCAGGACTTTACACTTCAGACTTCTAGGCTGGCACCATTCCCCCCCCTCCCGCCACCCCCCGAAGGCTGAGAACTATGTTGTCTTCTATTTTGGGGTCTCATGCACCCCCTACATCCACCTCCTTCATCCTCATCACACACTCTGCCCATGCCCCCCCCCCACCCCCCCCAACCCCCCACCCCCACTTGATGTGACCCACACCCATTAGCTGTTCCATTCTCCAATCAGCCACCTGATACAGCGCTTAAACAACACAGGCAACAGGTTCCAGGACCGCACACACCAGCCGCGACCTCCATCCTGGGAGCCCCAGCACCCTTGAACCTCTCCCTTCTGGAGCTGAGCAGTGGCCTCTGTCCCTTGGACTCCCTGGTGATAGGGTGGAGAGGGGCATTCGCCTCCTTCCTGCCTCTCACAGCTAATGGCATCTGGTTCCTGTTTTTAAAACCAGGCGTCATTTGTGTGACATCGCTGAGTACTTTATGTTGCATTCAAATTGATGCAAATCAGGTTTAGAACATAGAACAGTACAGCACTGTACAGGCCCTTTGGCTCTCGATGTTTTGCTGAGCTATGTCCGAACCCAAGATCAAGCTATCCCACTCCTTATCATTCTGGTGTGCTCCATGTGCCTATCCAATAACTGCTTGAAAGTTCCTAAAGTGTCCGACTCCACTATCACAGCAGGCAGCGCATTCCACACCCCAACCACTCTCTGAGTAAAGAACCTACCTCGGACATCCCTCCTATATCTCCCACCATGAACCTTATAGTTATGCCTCCTAGTAACGGCTACATCCACCCGAGGAAATAGTCTCTGCACGTCCACTCTGTCTATCCCCCTTATCATCTTATAAACCTCTATTAAGCCATCTCTCATCCTCCTCTGCTCTAAAGAGAAAAGCCCCAGCTCCCTCAACCTTTCCTCATAAGACCAAACCTCCAAACCAGGCAGCATCCTGGTAAATCTCCTCTGCACTCTCTCCAATGCTTCCACATCCTTCTTATAGTAAGGTGACCAGAACTGCACACAATATTCCAAATGTGGTCTCACCAAGGTCCAGTATAGTTGCAGCATAACCGCACGGCTCTTAAACTCAATCCTTCTGTTAATAAACACTAACACCCTATAAACCTTCTTTGTGCCCTTGCCAGGTGTGAACCTGATCACGTCATTGTGGAGGGTCTGGGAGGATTTTGATTGAAATCTTGCCAAGGCAAACCCAGCTTCTGGCCTCTCTCAGTATTTTGCAGCCATTATGGGATTTGTGCCTGTGGCGATTGGGCTGCAAGATTCTGCCCATTATTGCGGCTTCTCTCTCCATGGATGCTGACAGTCAAGCTGAGTTTTCCAGCATCTTTGGTTCTAATTTTAGTTCTCCATCGTTGGCAGTATTTTGCTTTTATTTCAGAGTTGGTTTAATGATCATCCCTAACCTGATCTCCAGTTAGATCTCCATTCAGTTTATATCCAGGTTTGAACAGAGGTCTGGGTGTGAATGAGCCCACTGAGATACTTACCGTTAATTATCTAACAAGGGCAGCTTAGGAATTCCAATTTAGTTCAATCAAAACCTGGAAGTGAAAAACTGGTGTGATTGAAAGTGACTAAAAGCTATCACATTCCGATCTAAATTAACCAATAACTCCTGGAATGGGAATCATGCTGCTTGCCTTTATTACCCAGCTCTGCAACCTCCTCCAGTTCCCAGAACCCTCCCTATCTCTGTAACCACCTCCAGCCAATTCAATCCTCCTTATCGCTGCAACCCCCTCCAGTCCCTAGAACCCACCCTATCTCTGTAGCCCCCTCCAGTACCAATACCTCTCCCTATCTCTGCAATCTCCTCCAGCCACTACAACCCTCCCTATTTCTGTAATCTCCTCCAGCTCTCTATAACCCTCCTATCTCTGTAACCTCCTCCAGCCACTACAGCCCTCCCTATCTCTGTAACCTCCTCCAGCCACTACAGCCCTCCCTATCTCTGTATTCTCTTTCAACTCCCTACGTCCTTCTCTATCTCTGTAACCTCCTTCAGCCGCTAAAACTGTCCTTAACTCTGTATCCTCCTTTAGGCATTTAAATGGTCATTGGACAATGTATGGATAATATTGTGTTAGTATAGGTTAGGTGGGCTTTAGATTGGTTTTCACAGGCAGTGCAATATCGAGGGCCGAAGGGCTTGGACTGCGCTGTAATGTTCGTTCAGCCCCCTACAATACATGGGAACACCACCACCTGCAAGTTCTCCACCAAGTCACTCAGCGTCCTGACTTGGAAATATATCGTCCTTCTTTCGTAGTCGCTGGGTCAAAATCCTAGAATTCCCTCCCTAACAGCATTGTGGGTCAACCCTCGGAACATGGACTGCAGTGATTCAAGAAGGCAGCTCACCACCACCTTCTCAAGGGTAATGAGGGATAGGCAATAAATGCTGGCCCAGCCAACGATGTCCCACAAATGAATAGAAAAAACCATCCCTATCTCTGTACTCTTCTGCAGCCCGTACAACCCTCCCTATCTCTGTAACCCCTCTACCCCTGACAACACTTCCTATCTGTAACTTCCTCCAGCCCCTACAACCTCCCCATTGCTGTAACCTCCTCCAGCCCCCTAAAATCCTCCTTAACTCTGTACCCTCCTCCAGCCCCCTATAACCCCCTCTATCTGTAAACCTCCTTCAAACTCTGCAACCCGCTCCAGCCCCTACAGTATTCCCTCTCGAACCTCCTCCAACACTCCTCAATTCCCTACAGTCCTCCCTATTTAGAACATAAGAACATAAGAACATAAGAAATAGGAGCAGGAGTAGGCCATCTAGCCCTTCGAGCCTGCCCCGCCATTCAATAAGATCATGGCTGATCTGTTGTGGCTCAGTTCCACTTTCCCGCCCTCTCCCCATAACCCTTAATCCCCTCTCTTATCAAGAACCCATCAACCCGCTTCTTAAAAATATTTAGCGAGGCAGCCTCCACCACTTCAACAGGCAGAGAATTCCAGAGATTCACCACCCTTTGAGTGAAGAAGTTCCTCCTCAACTCCGTTCTAAACTGCCTCCCCTTTATCTTGAGGCTGTGCCCCCTAGTCCTCCTGTCTTTTTTGAGCAGGAAGAGCCTCTCCACCTCTATCCTATCCATCCCATTCATCATCTTATACGTCTCAATGAGATCTCCCCTCATTCTTCTAAACTCTAACGAGTACAAGCCTAGTTTATTCAGCCTCTCCTCATAGCTCAATCCCCTCAACTCCGGTATCAGCCTAGTAAACCTCCTCTGCACTCCCTCCAGGGCCAAAATATCCTTGCGCAGGTGTGGCGCCCAAAACTGCGCACAGTACTCCAGCTGCGGCCTCACCAATGCCCTATACAGCTGCAGCAAGACCTCCCTACTTTTATATTCAATCCCCCTCGCTATGAAGGCCAGCATCCCATTCGCCTTCCTGACCACCTGCTGCACCTGCAAGCTGGGTTTTTGCGACTCATGCACAAGGACCCCGAGGTCCCTCTGCACCGTCGCCTGCTGCAGTTTTTTGCCACGTAAGTAATAGTCCTTCCTACCATTCTTCCTACCAAAGTGGACCACCTCACACTTGCCAACATTAAATTCCATTTGCCATTTCCTGGCCCATTCGCCCAGCCTATCTAGATCCTTCTGCAGACTCTCCACACCCTCCGCACAATTTGCCTTTCCCCCAATCTTGGTGTCATCAGCAAATTTCGACACCCTGCACTCGGTTCCCTCCTCCAGATCATCTATATAAATGGTAAATAGCTGAGGCCCCAGCACCGACCCCTGGGGCACCCCACTAGTCACCAACCGCCAATCCGAATAGCACCCATTGACCCCCACTCTCTGCCTCCTATTTGACAACCAATCCTCTATCCACGCTAACACCCTACCCCCAACTCCATGTCCCCTGACCTTCTGCAAACGCCTTCTGAAAATCCAGAAAGACCACATCCACCGGCTCTCCTCTATCCACTGCCCTAGACACATCCTCATAGAACTCCAGTAAATTTGTCAGACACGACTTCCCTTTAATGAAACCGTGTTGCGTCCGCCCTATCAAGCAATTCCCTTCAAGATGCCTCGCAATTTCCTCCTTAATGACGGATTCTAACATTTTACCTACCACAGACGTTAAACTAACCGGCCTATAATTCCCCGCCTTTTGCCTGGCACCCTTCTTAAACAATGGCGTAACATTAGCCGTTTTCCAATCTTCCGGCACTTCCCCAGAATCCAGCGACGTCTGGAAAATAACCACCAAGGCATCCACTATAACCTCTGCCATTTCTTTCAGAACCCTCGGATGCATTCCATCCGGTCCTGGGGACTTGTCCACAATCAGCCCCCTCCAGTCTGTAACCTTCTCCAGCCACAACATCCTCCCTATTTTAGTAACTCTCCAGCCCTTACTCTTGTCCCTAATTATGTAACTGGCTTCAGCCCCTGCGATCCACGCTATCTCACTCACCTCCTCCAGCCCATATAACCCTTCCTATCATTGTAACATCCTCCAGCCCCAACAGCACTCTTTATCTCTGGGAGCAGCTCCAGTCACTACAACCCTCTCCATCTCACTAACCTTGTCCAGCCCCTACAACCCTCCCTATCTCTGTGACCTCTTCCTGCTCCTACAACCCTCCTTAACTCTGTACGCTATTCCAGCCCTGTAAAACCCTATTGATCTCTGTAACCTCCTTCAGCCTCTACACCCTCCGTATCTGTGTAGCCTTCTCCAGACCCAATACTTTCCCTATCTCTGTAACTTCTCCAACACCTAGAACCATCCTCCAACCCCTAGCCCTTCTCTATCTCTGTAACCTAGTCATAGAGTCATAGAGGTTTACAGCATGGAAACAGGCCCTTTGGCCCAATTTGTCCATGCTGCCCTTATTTTTTTTAAACTTCTAAGCTAATCCCAATTGCCCGCATTTGGCCCATATCCCTCTATACCCATCGTACCCATGCAACTATCTAAATGCATTTTAAAAGATAAAATTGTACCTGCCTCTACTACTACCTCTGGCAGCTTGTTCCAGACACTCACCACCCTCTGTGTGAAAAAATTGCCCCTCTGGACACTTTTGTATCTCTCCCCTCTCAGCTTAAACCTATGCCCTCTAGTTTCAAACTCCCTTACCTTTGGGAAAAGATATTGACTATCTACCTTGTCTAAGCCTCTCATTATTTTGTAGACCTCTATAAGGTCACCCCTCAGCTTCCTACGCTCCAGAGAAAAACTCCCAGTCTATCCAGTCTCTCCTTATAACTCAATCCATCAAGTCCCAGTAGCATCCTAGTAAATCTTTTCTGCACTCTTTCTAGTTTAATAATATCCTCTCTATAATAGGGTGACCAGAATTGCACACAGTATTCCAAGTGTGGCCTGACCAATGACTTGTTAATCTTCAACAAATTGTCCCAACTCCTGTATTCAGTGTTCTGACTGATGAAACCAAACATGCCGAATGCCTTCTTCAGCACTCTGTCCACCTGTGACTCCACTTTCAAGGAGCTATGAACCTGTACCCCTAGATCTCTTTGTTCTGTAACTCTCCCCAACGCCCTACCATTAACTGAATAAGTCCTGCCCTGGCTCAATCTACCAAAATGCATTATCTCGCATTTATCTAAATTAAACTCCATCTGCCATTCGTCAGTCCACTGGCCCAATTGATCAAGATCCCGTTGCAATTGGAGATCACCTTACTTGCTGTCACTGTGCCACCAATCTTGGTGTCATCCGCAAACGTACTAACCATGCCCCCTGTATTCTCATCCAAATCATTAATATAAATGACAAATAACAGTGGGTCCAGCACTGATCCCTGAGGCACACCGCAGGTCACAGGCCTCCAGTTTGGAAAACAATTCTCTACAACCACCCTCCAAAGCCAATTTTGTATCCATTTACATACGTCACCCTAGATCCCATGAGATTTAACTTTATGCAACAACCTACCATGTGGTACCCCATCAAAGGCCTTGCTAAAATCCATGTAGATAACATCAACTGCACCGCCCTCATCTACCTTCTTGGTTACCCATTCAAAAACTCAATTAAATTTGTGAGACATGATTTTCCACTCACAAAGCCATACTGACTGTCCCTAATCAGTCATTGCATCTCTAAATGCCTGTAGATCCTGTCTCTCAGAATACCTTCCAACAATTTACCCACCACAGATGTGAGGCTCACTGGCCTGTAGTTCCCAGGCTTTTCCCTGCAGCCCTTTTTAAACAAAGGCACAACATTTGCCACTCTCCAATCTTCAGGAACCTCACCCGTGACTATCAATGATTCAAATATCTCAGCTAGGGGACCCGCAATTTCCTCCCTAGCCTCCCACAATGTCCTGGGATGCACTTCATCAGGTCCTGGGGATTTATCTACCTTGATGTGCTTTCAGTCTTCCAGCATCTCCTTCTCTGTAATATGTACAGTCCTTAAGATATCAATATTTAATTCCCCAAGTTCCCTAACATCCATGCTTTTCTCAACAGTAAATACTGATGAGAAATATTCATTTTGGATCTCACCCATCTCTTGTAGATCTGCACATAGATTACCTTGTTGATCCTTAAGAGGCTCTACTCTCTCCCTTGTTACTCTTTTGCCCTTTATGTATTTGGAGAAGCTCTTTGGATTCTCTTTTGCCTTATCTGCCAAAACAATTTTGTTGTCCCCTTTTTGCCCTCCTGATTTCTCTCTTAAGTCTACTCTTACACCCCCTATACTCTTCAAGAGATTCACTTGATCCCAGCTGCCTATGCACGTCATGTGCCTCTTTCCTCTTCTTGACCAGGGCCTCAATATCACGGGTCATGCAGGGTTTCTAACTTCTGCCAGCCTTGCCCTTCACTCTCAGAGGAATGTGTTTACCCTGAACCCTGGTTAACACACTTTTGAAAGCATGCCACTTATCAAAAGTCCCTTTTCCTTCCCACGGACTCCCCCAATTAACTTTTGAAAGTTCCTGCCTGATATCATCAAAATTGGCCTTGCCCCAATTTCGAATATTAACTTTTGGGACGGATCTATCATTCTCCATAGCTATCTTAAAACTAAACTGCTCAAGATCGTACAATACTCCCAAGCTCTGTAACCTCCTCCAGCCCCTACAATCCTCCCTACCTCTGTAACCTCCTCCAATACCTACAAACCTCCTCCAACACTTAGAATCCTCCCGATTTCTGTAATCTCCTTGAAACTCTACACCTCCTCCCTATCTCTGTTACCTCCTCCAGCCCCAACTTCACTCCCTATCTCTGTAATCTTCTGCAGCCCCTAAAACTCTCCTTAACTTTGTACCCTTCTCCAGCGACCTACAGCCCTCCCTATCTCTAAACCTTCTTCAGCCTCAACGCCCTCCCTGTCACTGTAACCTTCTCCAATTTCTATAACCCTCCCCATCTTAAGGCGCATCAAGGTAGATAACTCCCCAGATCCAGGACATTTGGGAGGCTAGGGAGGAAATTGCAGGTTCCCTAGTTGAGTTATTTGAATCATCGAATGCTACAGGTGAGGTGCCTGAAGATTGGAGGGTGGCAGATGTTGTGCCTTTGCTTAAAAAGAGTTGTAGGAAAAACCCTGGGAACTACAGGCCAGTGAACTTAACATCAGCAGTGGGTAAGTTGTTAGAAGATATTCTGAGAGACAGAATCTATAGATATTTAGAGAGGCAAGGACTGATTAGAGACAGTTTTGTGAGTGGAAAATCACGTCTCACAAATTTAATTGAGTTTTTTGAAGGGGTAACCAAGAAGGTAGATGAGTGCAGTGCTGTCGATATTGTCTACATGGACTTTAGCAAGGCCTTTGACAACTTACTGCATGGTAGGTTGTTGCATAAAGTTAAATCTCATGGGATCCAGGGTGAGGTATCTAAATGGATACAAAATTGGCTTCTTGACAGAAGCCAGAGGGTGGTTGTAGAGAATTGTTTTAAAAACTGGAGGCCTGTGATCTGCGGTGTGCCTCAGGGATCGATGCGGGGCCCACTGTTATTTGTCATTTATATTAATGATTAATGAGAATATAGGGGGCATGGTTAGTACGTTTGCAGATGACACCAAGATTTGTGGCATGGTGGACAGTGAGGAAGGTTATCTCCGATTGCAGCAGGATCTTGAACAATTGGGCCAGTGGGCTGACGAATGGCAGATGGAGTTTATTTTAGACAAATGTGAGGTAATGCATTTTGGCAGCTTGCTTCAGGGCAGGATTTATTCAGTTAATGGTAGGGCGTTGGGGAGAGTTACAGAACAAAGAGATCTAGGGGTACATGTTCATAGCTCCTTGAAAGTGGAGTCACAGGTGGACAGAGTGGTGAAGAAGACATTCAGCATGCTTGGTTTCATTGGTCAGAATGTTGAACACAGGAGCTGGGACATTTTGTTGAAGTTGTACAAGACATTGGTAAGGCCACACTTGGAATACTGTGTACAATTCTGGTCACCCTATTATAGAAAGGATATATGATCTGGAGGAGGGAACCGAGTGTTTGGTGTCGAAATTTGCTGATGACACCAAGATTGGTGGAACGGCAAATTGCGCGGAGGGTGTGGAGAGTCTGAAGAAGGGTCTAGATAGGCTGGGCGAATGGGCCAGGAACTGGCAAACGGAATTTAATGTTGGCAAGTGCGAGGTGGTCCACTTTGGTAGGAATAATGGTAGGAAGGACTATTACTTACGTGGCAAAAAACTGCAGCAGACGACGGTGCAGAGGGACCTCGGGGTCCTTGTGCATGAGTCGCAAAAACCCAGCCTGCAGGTGCAGCAGGTGGTCAGGAAGGCAAATGGGATGCTGGCCTTCATAGCAAGGGGGATTGAATATAAAAGTAGGGAGGTCTTGCTGCAGCTGTATAGGGCATTGGTGAGGCCGCAGCTGGAGTACTGTGTGCAGTTTTGGTCGCCGTACTTACGCAAGGATATTTTGGCCTTGGAGGGAGTGCAGAGGAGGTTTACTAGGCTGATACTGGAGTTGAGGGGGTTGAGCTATGAGGAGAGGCTGAATAAACTAGGCTTGTACTCATTAGAGTTTAGAAGAATGAGGGGGGATCTCATTGAGACATATAAGATGATGAATGGGATGGATAGGATAGAGATGGAGAGACTCTTCCCGCTCAGAAAGGACAGTAGGACGAGGGGGCACAGCCTCAAGATAAAGGGGGGCAGTTTAGAACGGAGTTGAGGAGGAACTTCTTCACTCAAAGGGTGGTGAATCTCTGGAATTCTCTGCCTGTTGAGGTGGTGGAGGCTGCCTCGCTCAATATTAAGACGCGGGTTGATGGGTTTTTGATAAGCGAGGGGGTAAAGGGTTATGGGGAGAGGGCGGGAATGTGGAACTGAGCCACGACAGATCAGCCATGATCTTATTGAATGGCGGGGCAGGCTCGAAGGGCTAGATGGCCTACTCCTGCTCCTATTTCTTATGTTCTTATTATTAAACTAGAAAGACTGCAGAAAATTTACCAGGATACTGCCGGGACTTGATGAATTGAGTTATAAAGAGAGGCTGGACAGACTGGGATTTTTTTTCTCTGGAGTGTAGGAGGCTGAGGGGTGACTTTATAGAGGTCTATAAAATAATGAGGGGCACGGATCAGCTAGTCAATATCTTTTCTCGAAGGTAGGGGAGTCTAAAACTAGAGGGCATAGGTTTAAGTTGAGAGGGGAGAGATACAAAAGTGACCAGAGGGGCACAGAGAATGCTGAGTGTTTGGAAAAAGCTGCCAGAGGTACTAGTAGAGGCGGGTACAATTTTATCTTTTAAAAAGCACTTAGATGGCTACATGGGTACGATGGTATAGAGGGATGTAGGCCAAATGTGGGCAATTGGGATTAGATTAGGGGTTTAAAAAAAAAGGCGGCATGGACAAGTTGGGCCGAAGGGCCTGTTTCCATGCTGTAAACCTCTATGACTCTATCTATGTAACTCCCTTCTGACCCTATAATCCTCCCTATCTCTGAAATTCTCTTCAGTTTCTATAATCCTCCCTATTTCCGTAGCCTCCTCCAGTCATTACAACCCTCCCTACCTCTGTTACCTGCTCCACACCTGACACTCCTCCCTATCTCTGTAACTTCCTCCATAACTGACATTCCTTCCTATGCCTATAACTTCCTCTAGGCCTTACAACCCTCCCTGTCTTTGTAATTTCCTCTGGTCACTACAACCTTCCCTGTCTCTGTTAATTCCTCCAGTCGCAAAAGCCCTCCCTATTTCTGAAACTCCCTCCAGTCCCAAACAACCCTTCCTATCTCTGTAGCCTCCACCAACCCTATGAAGTCCCTATAGCTGTAAGTTCCTCCAGCCCATACGACCCTCCCTATCTGTGTAACCTCCATCAGCTCAAACAACCCTTCCATCTCTCTAACCTGCAACCCTCCCTATCTCTATAACCTCCCCCAGCCTCCTATAACCGTCCCTACCTCTGTAATCTCCCCCAGCGTTTATAACCCCCCTATCTCTTTAACTTCCTCCAGCCCACTACAACCCTCCCTGTCTCTGTTAACTCCTCCAGCCCTTACAACCTTCCCTATCTCTGTAACTTCCCCCAGCTTCTACAACCCTCCCTATCTCTGTAACCTCCCCTAGCCCCCTACAACCCTCCCTCCCTCTGTAACCCCCCCAGTCTGTATAACCCTACCTATTTTTATAACCTCCCCCAGCCCCCTATAACCATCCCTACCTCTGTAATCTCCACCAGCCTTTATAACCCTCCCTATCTCTGTAACCTCCTCCAGTCCATATACTTCCCACTAATTATGTAACCTCTTCCATCCCCTAAAACATGCCCTATCTTTTTAATTTCCTCCATCCCCCTACAACCCTCCCTATCTCTGTTAACTCCTCCAGCCCCTACAACCCTCCCTATCTCCCTAACCTCCCCCAGCATCTACAGCTTTCCCTATCTCTGTAACCTCCTCCAGCCCCCTACAAACCTCCCTACCTCTGTAATCTCCCCCAGTCTCTATAACCTTCCCTAGCTCTGTAACCTCCTCCAGACCCCTACAACCCTCCCTATCCTTGTAACCTACTCCAACCCCTACAATCCTTCCTATTTTTCTAACCTTCAGCTCCTCCAACCCTCCCTGTCTATTTAACTTCCTTCAGTCCCTACAAAAACTTCAATATCTACCTGTGTACTCCTCCGGTTCTGCTCTCTTGTTGATAGTGATCACTTCAGCATTGGTGGACATGCCTCCAACTCCCTCAACCCCAAGCTTTCAAATTCCTCCATAAATCTCTCTGACTGTTTGCCTCTCAGATCTCAGACCTTGGTGTTCAGCTGTCCTAACATCTCCTCACTGTTAAACCAGCTCTGTTAATCCTCGGGGGATGGACTGTGTAGAAATTTGATGTCTGTGTCAATACGTGCCTTCTTCTTGGAGATCCTCTCCAGTTGGAGCCAGCAGTTTGTGGTGTCGATGGCAGCCGTGATGTGGATCTTTACCACGTTTGAAGGTTTACATCAGTGTGAATTGCTGTTATTGTACATCTGACTCCAGTGATGTAGTTGACTCTTTATTGGCCTGTGCATTGGTTGGGAAGCCATTCACTTTTCCGCAGCCACTTATCAATGATTTGAGGCGATGGTTCAGCGAATTGGGCAGTTTAGAACGGAGTTGAGGAAGAACTTCTTCACTCAAAGGGTGGTGAATCTCTGGAATTCTCTGCCCGTTGAAGTGGTGGAGGCTACCTCGCTGAATATATTTAAGTCACGGGTAGATAGGTTTCTGATCGACAAGGGAAGTAAAGGTTATGGGGAGCAGCGGGAAAGTGGAACTGATCCACTTCAGATCAGCCATGATCTTATTGAATGGCGGGGCAGGCTCGAAGGGCTAGATGGCCGACTCCTGCTCCTATTTCTTATGCTGTTATGTTCCCTGTCACCTTCTCAACTGTAACTGAAGGCAGACAATAAGTGTCAGCTTTGCCCTTCCCCAGAGAATGCATCTTAGATTTCAGGAAAACCGCCCTTATCAAACAGCCGTGATGTGAGTGGCAAGGACGAAGTCCATGGAAGATCCACGAGAAAGAGTCAGAAAAGCAGCCACCATTCCTGCCATTCCTGGCAATTTAACTGTGTGAGCTGCCAGTAACCAAGTTCCGTAAATTCCTGCTAAGTTATTAGCCGTAAGTGACAAAACGAGAGGCGTTTGAGTGGAGATCACGATACTGAGCCCAGTATATCACCATCCAGGGCTGACGGTCTATAATTAACATCCATAATCACAGTAATTAGCTGTATTGAAGGCAGCAATAACACAATTGTACAGGCACCAGGTGTCCGGGAGTTTTAATGAGAGCCCAGCACACATATATAAATAAATTGATGTGAAGGACAGCTTCTATTTTAGTCAAGATTATTTATACTTGAAGACGTTGTACATCATCAAACCAGGATGCTGTTAGTTCTCTTGTTAACATGATAGGAGATGCATCAATTTTAAAAGTCCAGAATTGAGATAGCAGCCTGTCTCACTTGTGGATTTGCATTTCTCCTCAGGGAGGCCCCGTGGCCTGAGTGAGGTTAGTGAGCCTGCGTACAAACATTGTGGGGCGGAGTCAAAACCATCAGGCCCCATTTCACTGCCTCAAAGAGATGATCCATTGTCTGTCTGTCTGAATGGCGGCTTCCCATTAACCCATAAGAAACAGGAGAGGCCATTCGGCCCCTCGAGCCTGTTCCTCCATTCAGTAGGATCATGGCTGATCCGACATCCCTCTTTCCTGCCCTTTCCCCGTAACCCTTGATTCCCTCACTGATCAAAATCTATCTAAGCCTTAAATCTCCACAGGGACTCTGCCCCCCACAGCTCTCTGTGACAAGGAGTTCCAAAGACTCACACCCTCTCCGAGAGAAGAAATCCCTCCTCATCTCGGTCTTATATTGGCACCCCTTTATTCTCAGACGGTGCCCTCTGGTCCTAGACTCCCCCACGAGAGGAAGCACTGTCTCAGCATGTGTCACCTCCTCCCCCAATCCCCCATTCTGCATCGCCTGACCCTTTGACAGTGCGACACTCCCTCAGTACTGACCCTCTGACACTGAGGCACTCCCTCGGTACTGGTCCTCTGACAGTGCAGCACTCCTTCGACACTGGCCCTCTGATAGTGCAGAACTCCCTCACTATTGACCCTCTGACAATGCTGCACTCCCTCAGCACTGACCCTCTGACAGTGCAGCACTCCTTTGACACTGGCCCTCTGATAGTGCAGAACTCCCTCAGTATTGACCCTCTGACAGTGCGGCACTCCCTCAGTACTGACCCTCTGACAATGTGACACTCCCTCAGTACTGACCCTCTGACAATGCGGCACTCCCTCAGTACTGACCCTCTGACACTGCGGCACTCCCTCAGTATAGACCTCCTGACAGTGCAGCACTCCCTCAGTACTGACCCTCTGACAGTGCGGCACCCCCTCAGTACTGACCCTCTGACAGTGCAGAACTCCCTCAGTACAGACCTCCTGACAGTGCAGCACTCCCGCGGCACTCCCTCAGCACTGACCCCCTGACAGTGCAGCACTCCCTCAGCACTGACCCTCTGACAGTGTGGCACTCCCTCAGCACTGACCCTCTGAGAGTGCAGCACTCCCTCAGCACTGACCCTCTGACAGTGCGGCACTCCCTCAGTATAGACCTCCTGACAGTGCAGCACTCCCTCAGCACTGACCCTCTGACAGTGCAGCACTCCCTCAGCACTGACCTTCTGACAGTGCAGCACTCCCTCAGCACTGACCCTCTGACAGTGCGGCACTCCCTCAGCACTGACCCTCTGACAGTGCGGCACTCCCTCAGCACTGACCCTCTGACGGTGCGGCACTCCCTCAGTACTGACCCTCTGACAGTGCGGCACTCCCTCAGCACTGACCCTCTGACAGTGCAGCACTCCCTCAGCACTGACCTTCTGACCATGCAGCACTCCCTCAGTACTGACCCTCTGACAGTGCGGAACTCCCTCAGTACAGACCTCCTGATAGTGCAGCACTCCCGCGGCACTCCCTCAGCACTGACCCCCTGACAGTGCAGCACTCCCTCAGCACTGACCCTCTGACAGTGTGGCACTCCCTCAGCACTGACCCTCTGACAGTGCGGCACTCCCTCAGCACTGACCCTCTGACCATGCAGCACTCCCTCAGTACTGACCCTCTGACAGTGCGGCACTCCCTCAGCACTGACCCTCTGACAGTGCGGCACTCCCTCAGTACTGACCCTCTGACAGTGCGGCACTCCTTCAGTACTGACCTCCTGACAGTGCAGCACTCCCGCGGCATTCCCTCAGCACTGACAGTGCAGCACTCCCTCAGCACTGACCCTCAGCACTGACCCTCTGACAGTGCGGCACTCCCTCAGCACTGACCCTCTGACAGTGCAGCACTCCTTCAGCACTGACCCTCTGACAGTGCGGCACTCCCTCAGTACTGACCCTCTGACAGTGCGGCACTCCCTCAGTACTGACCCTCTGACAGTGCGGCACTCCCTCAGCACTGACCCTCTGACAGTGCGGCACTCCTTCAGCACTGACCCTCTGACAGTGCGGCACTCCCTCAGCACTGACCCTCTGACAGTGCGGCACTCCCTCAGCACTGACCCTCTGACAGTGCGGCACTCCCTCAGCACTGACCCTCTGACAGTGCGGCACTCCCTCAGCACTGACCCTCTGACAGTGCGGCACTCCCTCAGCACTGACCCTCTGACAGTGCGGCACTCCCTCAGCACTGACCCTCTGACAGTGCGGCACTCCCTCAGCACTGACCCTCTGACAGTGCGGCGCTCCCTCAGCACTGACCCTCTGACAGTGCGGCACTCCCTCAGCACTGACCCTCTGACAGTGCGGCACTCCCTCAGCACTGACCCTCTGACAGTGCGGCACTCCCTCAGCACTGACCCTCTGACAGTGCGGCGCTCCCTCAGCACTGACCCTCTGACAGTGCGGCACTCCCTCAGCACTGACCCTCTGACAGTGCGGCACTCCCTCAGCACTGACCCTCTGACAGTGCGGCACTCCCTCAGCACTGACCCTCTGACAGTGCGGCACTCCCTCAGCACTGACCCTCTGACAGTGCGGCACTCCCTCTGTACTTCGCAGGAAGTGTTGGCTGGATTAGGTGATTATGTCCTTGGAGTGAGACCTCAATAACTGACTTTCAGTTTCAGAGGCAGGGCTGCTTGCTGTCTGCTGAGGCACAAATATCAGAGGTGGGCAGGGATAAGGTCAGAAAGGGTCCATCATTGTGAGTTAAGTATCTGGTTTGTGTTTGAACAGACACGTATTGGCAGGTCACCCCCAGAGTGGAGCAGGGAGATGAACATCCTGTACAGCTCGATATAGGGCCAGAATGTTCCACCTTCAGAGATCACTGTCTCTATCTGGCAAACCTGCCAACAGCTTCTCTCAACACTCCAGCTGTTGTATTGACTCTCCTCTCAAAGGGAGGATGCAGTTACCAGCTTGGCAGTCACAGTGGTGGCTGTGAGGGTCACGGAAGACAGGACGCTCAAAGAGAAGCGAGGAAGGCTCAAAGCTCCGTGAACACTCTCCTCCCCGGCAAGCGAGGAGGAGACACAGAGGCTGCTCCAGGAACTCTTGCAGATGGACAGAGTTGGAGAGAGTCAAAGGGGCAATTGCAAAGGTTGCCAACACTCTGGTTGGATGTGTCCCTGGATGCTTCATCAGATGACCTTCTATCTCCAATGGTCTCACCCAATCAAATAGCCTTTCCTACATTTCCTGTCTTCTTATCATTGTCCAGGAGATCATTTGTCAATTCCTCAAGACCCCAGAGCAAATCTGGTGGGTTGGAATCCTAGCAATTCAAGCGGACTGATTATAAGCACTCCCTGTGAATCATAGAATCCCTACAGTGCAGAAGGAGGCCATTCAGCCCATAGCGTCTACACCAACTACAATCCCACCCAGGCCCAATTCCCACAACCCTTCATATTTACCCTGCTAATCTCTCGACACTCGGGTTAATTTTGCATGACCAGTGCACCTAATCCGCACATCTTTGGACTGTGGGAGGAAATCGGAGCACCCAGAGGAAACGCACGCAGACGTGGGGAGAACGTGCAGACTCCACACAGACAATGACACGAGACCAGAATTGAACCTGGATTCTTGGTGAATCAGCAGTGCTAACCACTGTGCCGCCCCTCTGGTGCTCAGTTGTTCTGTGTTTGATTATTTGAGTCTGTTTACTACTGGTGCTTATTGTGCTTGACTGATTATGCCTGGGTGTGGACTCAGGGAAAAGTAAACAAACTGTAGAAAGTGCTGGAAGCCAGAGCTAAAACAGACATTTTAAAGTACTGTGAATTAAACCAGATATACCCTTGGCTGCAGTTTTCCAGCCCTTCCTGCCAAAGAGACTTTCCAGTCCTGCTGAAGTCAGTGGACATTTGAATGATTTGCCATATGTGGCGCTGTGAAACCCACCACAGTCCACATTCCAGCCATGCAAACTAGTGTTATCTCCGCAGAGTTCCAGGATACTAATCTACAAACCGTACCCCTCCCTGTCTCTCACCCAATAAGAATGGGACAGAACGGGATTCTGATTTCAGCAGCAAATTACTCACCTCAGGCACCCCTGCGGAATTTTGCCCACCTGGTCAAAAGTAGCCAAGATGTGGAGTTGCCAACGTTGAACTGGGGTGGACACGGTAAGTAGTCTCACAACATCAGGTTATTAAAGTCCGACAGGTTTATTTGGTAGCTCGAGCTTCCGGAGCGCTGCTCCTTCATCAGGTGAGTGTGACAGCTACTGGGAAAGTGAGCAGATTATCTCTGAGCTGGTTGGATGGTCCTTCGCTGTCACTCAAAAGCCTCTCTTCGCAATGCTGATTTTCCAGTCCCGCTGAAGGTGACCGCTACACCACCACCACACCCTGCTTCCCTGCACCCGCCCCCCTCTCCCCCACCCACCTCCCCAGTGGCAGTTTCCTGGACAAAAGGCCAGGTGAGCCATTCTAAACACTGGAGACTTGACAGGACCTAGATATCCCACTGGTGGCCAATGATGGACTGCCACTGCCCCTGGAAAATTCCGGCCATTCATTGTCCCTGGCGGATAATCTCCAGGGATTTGTTACTGAAGAGGACCTTTCTTTACGTGGCGAAAAACTGCAGCATGCGACAGTGCAGAGGGACCTCGGGGTCCTTGTGCATGAGTCGCAAAAACCCAGCCTGCAGGTGCAGCAGGTGGTCAGGAAGGCGAATGGGATGCTGGCCTTCATAGCGAGGGGGATTGAATATAAAAGTAGGGAGGTCTTGCTGCAGCTGTATAGGGCATTGGTGAGGCCGCAGCTGGAGTACTGTGTGCAGTTTTGGTCGCCGCACTTACGCAAGGATATTTTGGCCTTGGAGGGAGTGCAGAGGAGGTTTACTAGGCTTATTCTGGAGTTGAGGGGGTTGAGCTATGAGGAGAGGCTGAATAAACTAGGCTTGTACTCGTTAGAGTTTAGAAGAATGAGGGGAGATCTCATTGAGACGTATAAGATGTTGAATGGGATGGATAGGATAGAGGTGGAGAGGCTCTTCCAGCTCAGAAAGGACAGTAGGATGAGAGGGCACAGCCTCAGGATAAAGGGGGGGGCGTTTTAGAACGGAGTTGAGGAGGAACTTCTTCACTCAAAGGGTGGTGAATCTCTGGAATTCTTTGCCCGTTGAGGTGGTGGAGGCTGCCTCGCTCAATATTTTTAAGACGCGGGTTGATAGGTTTTTGATAGGCAAGGGGATTAAGGGTTATGGGGAGAGGGCAGGAATGTGGAACTGAGCCACGACAGATCAGTCATGATCTTATTGAATGGCGGGGCAGGCTCGAGGGGCTAGATGGCCTACTCCTGCTCCTATTTCTTATGTTCTTATGTCCTCCTCTGGAGGCTCAGGTGGCTCCCGGAAGGTTGCTAATCTTACCCTGAGAGAGGTAAGTTGAGGAAAAGAACCGGAAAGAACAAACAAAGAACAGTACAGCACAGGAAACAGGCCCTTCGGCCCTCCAAGCCTGTGCCACTCATTGGTCCAACAAGACCATTCGTTTGTATCCCTCCATTCCCAGTCTGCTCATGTGACTATCCAGATAAGTCTTAAACGATCCCAGTGTGTCGGCTTCCACCACCCTATTTGGCAGTGCATTTCAGGCCCCCACCACCCTCTGTGTAAAAACATCCCTCTGATATCGGAGTTATATGTCGCCCCACTCACCTTGAGCCCATGACCCCTCGTGATCACCTCCGACCTGGGAAAAAGCTTCCCACTGTTCACCCTATCTATACCCTTCATAATTTTGTACACCTCTATTAGGTCTCCCCTCATTCTGCATCTTTCCAGGGAGAACAACCCTCATTTACCCAATCTCTCCTCATAGCTAAGAAACTATGAGGTAGCACCCAACATAGATTTCTATGAACCTGGACCTCAATTTTGTTGTAGCTCCCTCATTGATGTAACAAATCAAACAGTGTTAAAGTCACGAGGGGTCTGGAGAGAGTAGACAGGAAGAAACTGTCCCCCTGAGAAAGGATTGAGAACAAGAGGGCACTGATTTGCAAAGGCCAATCATGCTGGTGGGATCTTCCAGTCCCGCCAATGGTGCACCCCCACTGTGGGGTTTCCCTGGCAGCGAAGGGTGCATCCAACGGGAAAACCCATTGACAATGGCGGGGCTAGAAGACCCCTGCACTGACCAATGGCAGGCTGCTTCCTGACGCTGTGAGATTTGGGGCGGGTTGCTTGGAAAATCCCACCCGGTAAGTGGGAAATGAAGCAATGGTGATGTGAGGAAATGAAACCTCCCCCCACGTTGAGTGGTCTGGGTGTGGAATGCACTTCCTGAGAGTGAGGCAGGTTCAATCAAAGTATTTCAATAGGGAATCGAACTGTTATCCTCAAAGGGATAATGAGCGGGAATTACGGGAAGAAAGCAGTGGATTGGCACTAACCATGATGGTTAGCGCTGCTGCCTCACCGTGCCAGGGACCCGGATTTAATTCTGGCCAAATTCTGTCTGTGTGGAGTTTGCACGTTCTCCCTGTGGGTTTCCTTCGGGTGTTCTGGTTTTCTCCCACACTCCGAAGATGTACAGGTTAGGTGGGTTGGCTAAATTGCCTCTTAGTGTCAGAGGGACCAGCTGGGGTGAATGCATGAGGTTATGGGGAGAGGGACTGTGTAGTCGGTGCAGACTCGATGGGCCGAAAGGTTTCCTCCTGTAGGATTCTATGATTCTCTGATGCTTGTTTGGAGAGCTGGTGCAGGAATGATGGGCCAGTGGCCTCCTGCGCTGTAACAATTCTATAATTGTGTACGTACACTGTGATGTGACTGTAACTTGTTTATAATAAGACAGCAATGTACATTTCTATAGCCCCTTGAACATTAGGATTAGACAGGCAGAATGTAGATACATGGGCAGTAGGACCCAGGAAGCAATGGGACTGAGGATCGCTCACTCAGTGACATGTTGCGGAATACATCACTCTGACAACCTGTTCTCACTGGTATTTTTGTCACTTATTTCACTTTATTAAAAAAAACTTGCCCTAATGCTGTTACTAAATGTAATTTTCATCGTGGTTGAGAAGGTGTGAGTTCTCTAATAATAAAAATATGATTCTCTAGGGCAGATTGCAAGAAAACTTTAAAGATGTTGAAAAATATTTCTTTTCTACCCTTTCTTTGTAAGTTTGTGTTGAGGAGTTGGAGGCACAGAAGGAGAGATTTCTATTCCTGTCTACAAGAGGACTGGTTCCTGGAGAATGTTTGAGCTCAGTGTGAAGTGTGGGAGTGTCATTCACAGTAAGAAGCCATTCAGCCCATCAAACCACCCTGGGATAGAGGGGATAGTGAGGGTGGGAGGGAGGGAGAAACAGAAGGAGGAAGAAATAGAGGGGAGGGGGAGTCCAGGATGGGAAGGAAGGAGGGGGGAAAAGAGGGCAAGGGGTAACGTAAGAGAAGGGGAAGGTAGGATGGGAGGGAGAAGGCGAGGGAGGGAGAAAATGAGGGACCAAAGGGGAAGGGGAGGGAGGGTGGGATAGGAATGGTGAAGGAATGAATATGAGGGAGTAATGGTCAGGGTGGGAGGGTGAAGATGAGGGAGTGATGGGAAAGGTGAGAGAGTGACAGGGAAGATGAGGGGGGAAGGTGAGGGAGTGACGGGGAGGTGAGGGAGTGAGGGGGAAGATGAGGGAGTGAGGGTGAAGGTGAGTGAGTGGGAGGGAAGAAGTGTGCGAGTAAGAATAGGAAGGTGAGGAAGCGAGGGAGAGAGGAGGAGGGTGAGGGAGAGAGGGCGAGGGAGGGAAAGAGAAGATGAGGGAGTTAGGGAGAAGGTGAGGGAGCAGGAGGAAAGATGAGGGAGTTAGGATGAAGGTCAGGGTGAAGGTGAGGGAGGAATTGTGTAAGAATAGGAAGGTGAGGAAGCAAGGGAGAGAGGGGGAAGGGGAGGTTGGAGTGGCCATGACTCCAGCTGCTCCTGATGCCACACAAAGCACAAGGTTAGGATTTAGCACGGGGCCTCTTTGTCCTCACACCAGATGCCGGGCCCGACAACTTGGGCTCGGGTTACGGTTTTGCACCAATTGGCATCAATTCATGAGCCCCCCCCCTCCCCCTCCTCCTCCCGCTGCTTCGGACAGCCATCCCACCTGCCCGCAGGACCCCACTGACCCAAGGCAGTAATCGGTCACCCAGCTCCTTGCTGTGGGCTGGGACAGGGTTAAAATTGACCTGTTTTACAAAGCTGGGTAAAGCTGGCTCTGGATGTGAAGTTATATCCGTGCTGTAAGTGAAGAGACATGGTTTCCACCTCCACATGCACTATAATGAGCTCATAAATGTTGCAAGTTGTTGTAATTATTCACTCCTTTTTGTTTTCTGGTAATTGTAGCATAATGGATGTGTCCCTGGATTAGTCAATCTGAGAGACGGACTCTAATGACTCAGGCATGCCAGTTCAAACCCCACCTCAGCAGCTGGTGGGAGTTTAAAGTCAATTAAAACAACTCTGTAATTTTGCTGTCAGTAAGTGTAACTTCTGTGACTGCTGGATTATCATAAAACCCATCTGATTCTCGAATGTCCCTTCAGGGAAGGAAATCTGCCATCCTTCCCCAGACTGGCCCACATGTGACTCCAGAGCCACAGCAATGGCTGAGCGGTTCAGGAAGGCACCTCACCACCACCTTGTCAAGGGCGAAGGGGATAGGCAATAAATGCAGGTCATGCCAATGAACGAATATTATAGCAGAGTCCAAAGATGTGCGGGTTAGGTGGGCTGGCCGTGCTAAATTGTCCCTTAGTGTCACGGGGACTAGCTAAGGTGAATATATGGAGTCATGGGGATTGGGCCTGGATGGAATTGTGATTGGTGCAGACTCAATGGGCCGAATGGCCTCCTTCTAGACTGCAGAATTCTATATAAGAGCTTCCCTGCCCTGTTTTCCATTGTGTGCATTTGAGCTGCTTCCTGCTCCTCAGCCTCAATCCTTTTCACCGGTGAGACTAAGCGGGGTCATCGCCTGGGCCCTGGGTCCAATAACTCTGTCCTTTTGTATTTGATCTCCATCCCAGTTTGGGTATATTGAAGGTTTCAGCAAATGAGTTCTCACTTCGAACTAGCCCCCTCCCCGCCTCCCTCCTCCCTTCCCTCCGTGGCATCTTGGATAACATTCGAACCTCAAAATCAGAAGGTTATGGCTGTAAGTCTCCCTCTAAGGTGAACACTCCAACGTAGTTGTGAGGGAGTGCTGCCCTGTTGAAGGTACTGTTTTTCGGAGCGGAGGTCTGACCTATCAGGTGAATGGAAAAGATCCCAAAGCACGATTTTGAAGATGGGCAGGAAAACTCCCCCCAGGTGCTTTTATAAGAATCCTTTCATGGGATGCTGAGGCCAGCATTTATTGTCCATCCCTAGTTGCCCTTGGACTAAGTGTCTCCCTTGGCCAGTTCAGGGGGCAGTCGAGAGTCAACCACATTGCTGTGGCTCTGGAGTCACGTGTAGGCCAGACCGGGTAAGGACAGCAGATTTCCTTCCCTAGAGGACATTAGTGAACCAGATGAGTTTTTACAACGATCAATGATATTTGTCATGGTCTCCATTACTGGGGCTAGCTTTCAATTCCAGATTTATTAATTGAACTTAAATTCCACCAGCTGCTGTGGTAGGATTTGGACCTATGTCCCCAGAACATTAGCCTGGGCCCCTGGTCCAGAAACAACAGAGAGATATAGGGAGAGAAAGAGACAAAGAGACAGAGATACAGAGAGAGAGAGACAGAGATTGAGGCAACAGAGGGAGAGAGACACACAGAGAAAAAGAGCACAAGAGAGAGATAGAGACAGAGAGAGTGAAATTGAGACAGTGAGAGACAGAAAAGAGAGACAAAAAGGGAGAAAGAAACAGAGAGAGAGAGAGACAAAGAAAGAGAAAGTGAGAAACAGAGAGAGAGGCAGAGAGAAGGAGAGAGGGAGAGAGAAAGAGAGAGACAGAGAAAGAGAGAGGGAGAGACAGACCGAGAGAGAGGGAGAGACAAGAATTCAGAAACAGAGAGTAAGACAGAGATTCAGAAAGAGAGAGCTTCTGAGAGTGAGACAGAAAGAGCAAGACAGAGAGAGAGAGACAGGCAGAGAGGAGAGAGACAGAGAGAGAGAGAGGGAGAGACAGACAGACAGAGAGAGACTGATGCACAGAGAGGGAGTAATTCAGACAGAGACAGAGAGTGATTCAAACTCAGAGAGCGAGAGAGAGTGAGAGAGACAGAGCGAGTGAGAGAGAGCGACCGAGAGAGTGATTCAGACAGACAGAGAGAGAGAGACAGAGAGAGTGATTTAACAGAGAGAGAGAAAATGATTCAGACTGAGAGAAAGAGAGAGAGAGACAGAGGTAGAGACAGTTAAAGATTCAGACAGAGAGAGAGAGACAGTCACTAGCCACAGATGACATTGCTGCGATGCTGCTCATTGGGAGATTCTCGATCGCAGTCATTGTGCAGGCTCTGATGTTGAGGGTCGCTGCGAGGGTGTAGGACAATTCAGCAACACTCACTGCCCAATGAACACATGACACACGAACATAGGGAGAGACTAGGAGTATATTATTTATTACTCTTCAAAATACTGCCCCTGAATAAAGGACATTATTAACAATCTTCCCCCTTTACTCCTCCCTGCCCAAAGCCTGAAGGACACTGTAAGTAATATTGCCCCTGTGCCAAGGAGCTGACCAGGGAATAGAAGCATAGAAACTAGAAGCAGGAATACGCCATTTGGCCCTTTGAGGGGCTTGATTAGGTTGATTGATAAGTGGGCAGCATGGTGGCACAGAGATTAGCACTGCTGCTTCACAGCGCCAAGGGTTCGATTCCCAGCTTGGGTCACTATCTGTGTGGAGTTTGCACATTCTCCCTATATCTGCGTGGGTTTCCTCCGGGTGCTCCGGTTTCCTCCCATACGCTGAAAGATGTGCTGGTTAGGTGCATTGGCCGTGCTAAATTCTTCCTCGGTGTACCCGAACAGATGCTGCGACTAGAGGATTTTCGCAGTAACTTTATCTCAGTAACTTCAAGCGTACGTGTGGCTAATAAATAAATAAACTTTAACAACTTTTGTAAGGTCATATGTCTAGGTTTACACAGAAAAATCAAAACAGTTGCCACTTGCAGTCTGCAGAGACAAGTAGCCCTTTCTCTCTCTCTGAAGTCTGGAGACTGGGATTGCCAGAAATTAGGTCTCTTGTTTGGAAGTTCTGCTGTTTGAAGATTTATCCCTCTCTGGGAATCACTATATGGGAATCAGAAGACAGGAGTCTTTCTATATCTGTCCAGACGTGTTAAAAGTCTGGAAATCTGTTTTTGGTACTGATTTGTTCTGAAGTAGGATTTGTGTCAGTGGGGATATTGTTTTAAACTGGAACTGTAGAGATAGCTAGCTATTAAGAATTATACTTTGTCAAGTTGAAGTATTTTATTTGGTTAAAAGCTATGCTAATTCCTTTTGTTATAGTCTAACTTTGATCTTAATTAGAGTTTGTTTTAATAAAAGCTTCCGAGTGGGTCAATTGAATCATACCTGGAGTGAAGCATCTTGTGTGCATCCTAATGCCAAAATCAACAACTGTTTGGGTCTCAGCTAACTTCACAAATATACCGTGGAGTTTCTGGTCTGGCCCCTAACACAAGTTTCTGCTGCTCTACCCATGGCTCAGTGGGTAGAACTCCTACCTCAGAGACTGAAGGTTGTGGTTTTAAAATTCTCTCCTCCATGAAGCTGAGTGCCCAGAATGGGCTGATGCTCCGGTGTAGTGCTGAGGGGGTGCTGCGCTGAGGGAGTGTAGGGCTTGAGGGGATGCTGTGCTGAGGGCTGAGGGAGTGCTGCACTGAGGGAGTGCTGCGCTGAGGGTGTGCTGCGCTGAGGGTGTGCTGCGCTGAGGGAGTGCTGCGCTGGAGAGTGCTGCGCTGAGGGAGTGCTGCGCTGAGGGTGTGCTGCGCTGAGGGTGTGCTGCGCTGAGGGAGTGCTGCGCTGAGGGAGTGCTGCGCTGAGGGAGTGCTGCGCTGAGGGAGTGCTGCGCTGAGGGAGTGCTGCGCTGAGGGAGTGCTGCGCTGAGGGTGTGCTGCGCTGAGGGAGTGCTGTGCTGGAGAGTGCTGCGCTGAGGGAGTGCTGCGCTGAGGGAGTGCTGCGCTGAGGGAGTGCTGCGCTGAGGGTGTGCTGCGCTGAGGGAGTGCTGCGCTGGAGAGTGCTGCGCTGAGGGAGTGCTGCGCTGAGGGAGTGCTGCGCTGAGGGAATGTTGCTCTGTTGGAGGGGCTGCCAAGGATTGCCATGTCCAGTTCTCTTCCCCCTTGATACCTGACCATATAGAAGACAACTTTGGAACAGAAGGGGGCCATTCAGCCCCTCAAGACGATTCGAACAGTGACAGCCAGGTTTCTGCACTCAGCATTATTTCTTTGTGCTCGAAGGTCAGAATGTTGTGCGCTGGGATTTGGACTATGCATACTATACATGTTTAAATACTACTTTAAATATGCTAAATAGGGTCTTTTAACAGACTTTTGGATAAGTACATGTTAAGCCTAGTAGGTAGGGACATGTTTGGCGCAACTTGTGGGCCGAAGGGCCTGTTTGTGTTGTAGTTTTTCTATGTTCTATCATCCTCGTGCCCTTTCTGGCTGCTATCCGGTTTGTGCCTTTGGAAAGGTGCCGGGAGAATTGCAGTCTGTTTGGTGTTGGGAGTGAAACTGATTGTTAGGCCGGTTAGCTAATCTCTGGGATCGAAGCGATCTCCGCGAGGTCAGAGAATCGCCCATCCGCCTCCCTGTGTACGTGTATAAAGATCCCAGAGACACTACCCCCCGAGGTCCTGGCCAATATTCATCCCTCAATCAACATCAGAAAAAAACAGATTATCTGGGTCATTATCCCATTGCTGTTTGTGGAATCTTGCTGTGCACAAACTGGCTGCTATCTCCCTGACATCGCAACAACTTTAATGTATAGATGGACATGAAGTTACTCCTCACAAACTATTTATGTCTCAGTATCTTGGCTAGAGTATTGGGGGGGTGGATTTAAGTGAGGGTTTGTAAATTGTGAAGGATTCTGATAAAATAAATTAAGGTGAGAATGTTTGATTTGATTTGACTTATTATTGTCACGTGTATTAGTATACAGTGAACAGTATTGTTTCTTATAGACAAAGCATACGGTGCATAGAAAAGGAAAGGAAAGAGTTCTGGGGTCGGAGTCAGTCACTAGAGGACTCTGATCCTGCAAGAAATCACAAAGGGTCATGAATGAAGCCCAGTTTATGACGCAAACCAGCCTCCCATCCATTGACTCTGTCTACACTTCCTGCTGCCTCGGGAAAAGCAGCCAGCATAATTAAGGACCCCATGCACCCCGGACATTCCCTATTCCACCTTCTCCCGTCGGGAAAAAGATACAAAAGTCTGAGGTCACGTACCGACTGACTCAAGAACAGCTTCTTTCCTGCTGCCGTCAGACTTTTGAATGGACCTACCTCGCATTAAGCTGATCTTTCTCTACACCTTAGCTATGATTGCACTCTCTCGTTTCCTTCTCTATGAATGGTATGCTTTGTCTATAGTGTGTAAAAAACAATACTTTTCACCATATACTAATACACGTGACAATAATAATTCAAATCAAAATGAGAAAAGTTTGTTTTTATGTGAGTTACGATGATTTGAAAGACACTGCCTGAAAACAGACTCAATAGTAACTTCCAAAAATATGCCTGCCTGTTGGGTTAGACTCAGAGAGTGGCACTAATTGGATGTCTCTTTCTGATGTAAAAACAATATGCTAAGTGCAACAAGAATGTTATAGAGGAGTATAAATTATATAGTGCTGCTTAAATTTAATGAGATGATAACACCTTCCAAAGCCATGACCTTTACAACAAAGACAAGGGCAGTAGATATCTGGGAACACTATCACCTAGAGGTTCCTCTCCAAGCCACTCGCCATCCTGAGTTGGAAATCTATTGCTGTTTTTTCATTGTCCTGTGGTGAGTAACTCATCACCCGACTCCTCAAAGCCCTCAACCATCGACAAGACACAATGATGGAATACTTGCCTGGATGGGTGCAGCGCCAACAACACTCTAGACCATCCAAAGGACAAAACAGCCCCACTTGATTGATACCCCTCCACAACATTCAATCTCCCCACTTCCAATGCGTGTGGCAGCTGTGTGTCCCATCTACAAGATGCACTGCAGCAGCTCATCAAAGATCCTTCAATTTCCAAACCCACATCCACTACCATCTAGAAGAGCAAGAGCAGCAGATACCTGGAGGTTCCCCTCCAAGCCACTCACCATCCTGGCTTGGAAATATATCGACCATTCCTTCACTGTCACGGCATCAAAATCCCCGAATTCTCTCCTTAACTGCACTGGGGGTATACCTACACCACATGGACTGCAGTGGATTCAAGATGGCACCTCAACATCACACTCAGAGTTTTGCATTCGCCCCCAAGGCAGATTCTAAGTGGTTTGGGGGGTTGATTGTGTGAAATTGAATGGATGGGATTTTCCCTGGGGACAAGCCCGCCCAAACCCAGGTGCATTTTCACATTGGATGGGCTGGTCCTAGACAGAGACATAGAATAGTACAGCACAGTACAGGCCCTTTGGCCCTCGATGTTGTGCCGAGCTTTGTCCGAAACCAAGATCAAGCTATCCCACTCCCTATCATTCTGGTGTGCTCCATGTCCTATCCGATAACCACTTGAAAGTTCCTAAGTGTCCGACTCCATTATCAAAGCAGGCAGTTCATTCCACATCCCAACCACCCTCTGAGTAAAGAACCTACCTCGGACATCCCTCCTATATCTCCCACCATGAACCTTAAGGTTATGTCCCCTAGTAACAGCTACATCTACCCGAGGGCATAGTCTCTGAAAATCCACTGTATCTATTCCCCTCATCATCTTATAAACCTTTATTAAGTCGCCTCTCATCCTCCTCCGCTCTAAAGAGAAAAGCCCCAGCTCCCTCAACCTTTCCTCGTAAGACCTACCCTCCAAACCAGTCAGCATCCTGGTAAATCTCCTCTGCACTCTCTCCAATGCTTCCGCATCCTTCTTAGAGTGAGGTGACCAGAACTGCACACAATATTCCAAATGTGGTCTCAGCAACGTCCTGTACAGTTGCAGCATAAACCCATGGCTCTTAAACTCAAAGCCCCGTTAATAAACGCGTATACACTATAAGCTTTCTTCACGGCTCTATCACTTGAGTGACAACCTTCAGAGATCTATGGCTATGAGGCCCAAGATCTCTCTGTTCCTCCACATTGTTGTGACACTTGTTACTGTGTTTACCCCAGTCCAATGCTGGCATCTCCACATCATGACCTCCACATTCCTCAGAACCCTGCCGTTGACCGTGTAATCCGCATTTTAATGTGTCCTACCAAAATGAATCACCTCACACTTATCACGGTTAAACTCCATCTACTACTTTTTGGCACAGATCTGCATTCTACCGATGTCTCTTTGCAGCCTACAAGAACCCTCCACCTCATCCACTACTCCATCAATCTTGGTGTCATCAGCAAATTTACTGACCCACCCCTCAGCCCCCTCCTCCAAGTCATTGATAAAAATCACAAATAGCAGAGGACCCAGCACTGATCCCTGTGGTACACCGCTGCTAACTGGTCGCCAGTCTCAAAATTTTCCATCCACCACCCGCTGTCTCCTATGAGACAGCCAGTTACCTATCCATTCGGCCAAATTTCCCTCTATCCCACGCATCCTTACTTTCTTCATGAGCCTACCATGGGGAACCTTACCAAATACCTTACTAAAATCCATGTAATCGTCATCAACTGCTCTACCTTCATCTACACACTTAATTACCTCCTCAAAGAATTCAATCGAATTTGTGAGGTAAGACTTACCCTTCACGAATCCGTGTTGTCTATCCTGGATTAAGCTGCATCTTTCCAAATGGTCATACATCCTATCCCTCAGGACCTGTTCCATTAACTTACCGACCACCAAAGTAAGACTAGAATCATAGAAACCCTGCAGTGCAGAAAGAGGCCATTCAGCCCATCGAGTCTGCACTGACCACAATCCCAGCCAGGCCCTACCCCCATATCCCTACATATTTACCCACTAATCCCTCTAACCTATGCATCTCAGGACACTAAGGGCAATTTTTAGCATGGCCACCTAACCCACAGATCTTTGGATTGTGGAGGAAACCAGAGCACCCGAAGGAAACCCACGCAGACACGAGGAGAATTTGCAAACTCCACACGGACAGTGACCCAAGCCAGGAATCAAACCCAGGTCCCTGGAGCTGTGAAGCAGCAGTGCTAACCACTGTGCTACTATGCTGCCTGCTAACTGGCCTATAATTACCAGGGTCATTCCTATTTCCTTTCTTGAACAGAGGAACAACATTCGTTACTCTCCAGTCTCTGGCACCATCCCTGTGGACAGTGAGGACACAAAGATCAAAGCCAAAGGCTCTGCAATCTCATCCTTTGCCTCCTAAAGAATCCTAGGATATATTCCATCTGACCCAGGGGACTTACCGACCCTCAAGTTTTTCAAAATTGCTAATACACCTTCCCTCAGAACATCTATCTCCTCCAGCCTATCAGCCTGCATCACACTCGCATCCTCAAAAACATGGCCCCTCTCTTTGGTAATCACTGAAGAAAAGTATTCATTTATCGCCTCTCTTATCTCTTCTGACTCCATGCACAAATTCCCACTATTATCCTTGACCGGCCCTAACCTCAACCTGGTCATTCTTTTATTTCTCACATAAAAGTAAAAAGTTTTCCTTTATCCGTTAATGGTAGGGCGTTGGGGAGAGTTACAGAACAAAGAGATCTAGTACTACAGGTTCATAGCTCCTTAAAAGTGGAGCCACAGGTGGACAGGGTAGTGAAGAAGGTATTCAACATGCTTGGTTTCATTGGTCAGACCATTGAACACAGGAGTTGGGACGTCTTGTTGAAGTTGTACAAGACATTGGTAAGCCCACACTTGAAATACTGTGTACAGTTCTGGCCACCCTATTATTATATTAAACTAGACAAAAAGATTTATGAGGATGCTACCGCGACTTGATTGTTTGTGTTATAAGGAGAGGCTGGATACACTGAGACTTTTCTCCCTGGAGCATAGGAGGATCTTATAGAAGTATATAAAATAATGAGGGACATAGGTAAGGTAAATAGTCAACATCTGTTCCCAACGGTAGGGGAGTCTAAAACTAGAGAGCATAGGTTTAAAGTCAGAGAGGAAAGATACAAAAGGGTCCAGAGGGGCAACTGTTTTCACACAGAAGGTGATGGAAGGTCTGGAACGAGCTGCCAGAAGTATTAATAGAGGTGGGTACAGTTTTGTCTAAGAAGCATTTAGACAGTTACATGGATAACATGGGTATAGAGGGATAAAGGCCAAACATCGGCAATTGGGATTAGTTTAATGGTAAAAGCTGGGCGGCATGGACAAGTTGGGTTGAAGGGCCTGTTTCCATGCCGTAAACATCAATGAATCTATCCCCAGCGTTTTGCTTTTATTTTAGCCTTTTTAACATACCTTAGCCAGATTTGAACAAGCCGGATGTTATGAGGGTCCGGACATCTCTCCTCAACAATGCTCCTCTTCACTGAACAGTGTACAGAGATGGGTTCATGAGACTGGGTATAACAGATTATATGAGGCAATATACTTTCTAAATTATATAAAAGTTTATTGAAGAATCTGATGTGTAATTTGATGATAAGTATTACATTGATGGATCTCGGAAGAATAAATTTAATTTTATTCCAATTAGAGAATCTAGTCCTATCAATGTTACAGACAATAGTTAAGATATCTATCAATACTTAAAGTAATATTCATCCTAAATCCCCAAGTAGAAAGTTATCGAGTCAGGCAAAGTGCCTGTATTCCAATTAAGGGAATAACTACCATTGCTACACTACAGTTGTTATATTTACTTTTGAGATATTGAAATGAATGTAATAAGTCCTACTGTGTGGTTCTGATATTCCGACTATAAAAGAACAGAACCAGCATGTTGGCTGGAAAACATTCTTTGCTTTTGTCAACATCTTTCATTCTAGTCACCATCCTTCAAGCAAACATGATACCAAGAGGTGCAGATGGTGTTCACTACACGTAGTTTCAAGGATTTAACTGTCAAGTTATTTAGGGTCATCCATAAGCTTATCCATTGGCAGATGAAGTTTAGTTCGGACAAATGGGAGATAATGCATTTTGGAAGGTCTATTGTGGATAGGAAAAATGCAGTGAATGTCAGAACCATTAGTATCGATAAGCAGAAGGATCTGGGTGTACAGGTACACAGGTCACTGAAAGTGGCAATGCAAGTGGAGAAGGTAGTGAAGAAGGCATACAACATTCTTGCCTTCATCGGCCGAGACATTGAGTTTAAAAATTGGCAAGTCATGTTGCAGCTGTACAGAACCTTAGGTAGACCGCACTTGGAATGTCGTGTTCAATTCTGGTCACCACACTACCAGAAAGACGTGGAGGCTTTGGAAAAGAGACAGAAATGATTTACCAGGATGTTGCCTGGTATGGAGGGCATTAGCTATCAGGAGAGGTTGGAGAAACTTGGTTTGTTCTCACTGAAATGACAGAGGTTGAGGGGGAGACCTGATAGAAGTCCACAAGATTATGAGGCGCGTGGATAGAGTGGATAGTCAGAAGCTTTTTCCCAGGATGGAAGAGTCTATTACTAGGTGGCACAGGTTTAAAGTGCGAGGAGCAAGGTTTAATGGAGATGTATGAGGCAAGTTTTTACACAGAGGGTGGTGGGTGCCTGGAATTTGTTGCCAGGAGACGTTGCCAGGAAGCTGATATGATAGTGATTTTTAAGGGGCGTCTTGACAAATATACGAATAGGAAGGGACTAGAAGGATATAGTCCCTGGGAGGGTAAGAGATTTTAGTTCAGTCAGGCAGCATGGTTGGTGCAGGCTTGGAGGCTGAAGGGCCTGTTCCTATGCTGTAATTTTCTTTGTTCTCTTTGATCATTGTTAGATTGTGGTATCTAACAATCTGTCAGTGCCTTGCTAAGGTGATGTAGAGGCCAGTTGCTGTTTCTCTCAGGAATGCCTTGTGTTAGGAGAAATACCATATTCTATGTTACAGGATGTTAGTGTCCTTGAGTGCACAATTATGCCCAGGCACCTTTATAAACTTTGAAACCTTTGTCCCTCTGCCAGCAGATGAACTTTGGTTTTAATTTTTAATCTGTACTTCACAGGAGAAGCGGCCTTTTAAATCTCCATTGTTGTATTGTAATCCTTCACATACTCACCATGCACTGAAGCAAACAGAGAACACTGGTAAAACTCAACAGGTCTGGCAGCGTCTGTAGGGAGAGAGCAACAGAGTTAACATTTCCAGTCCTTTGGGATCTTCATCAGAACTGAAAGGGAAAATCTGTCTGATCTTATACCTTAACTGGAAGAGACTGCAACAGAAATGTGGCAAACCTAAGAACAAAAAACAGACAACTAGGTGTGAGGGAGGAGTAGGAGTATTCGTGCATTGAGACAAAAATGTATGGGATATAAACAAAAGGGATTGAGATGGAGGGAAAAGGTCACAGTCTAAAGTTGTTGAACTCAGTGTTGAGTCCTGTAATGTGCCTAATTGGAAGATGCCCCTCCAGTTTGTGCTGGGCTTCACTGGAGCATTGCAGCAGGCTAAGGACAGACATGAGCATGAGAACAAGACACTGAGTTAAAATGACAGTGACAGGAAGGTTGGAGTCATAGCTTGCAGGCTGAGGGAAGGTGTTCTACAAAGCAGTCATCCAGTCTGCGTTTAGTCCCCCCAGTGTAGAGGAGACAGCATTGGGAGCAGTGAATACAATAGACCAAATTGAAGGAGGTGCAAGTAAAATATTGCTTAGCCTGGGAATGAGTGTTTGGGACCTTGGACAGTGAGGAGGGAGGAGGTAAAGGGGCAAGTGTTACACCTTCTGTTATTGCATGGGAAGGTGCCGTGGGAAGGGGATGATGAGTTGGGGGTGATGGAGAAGTAGACCAGGGTGTCCCAGATGGACTGGTCTCTGAGGAATGCTGACAAGGGGTGAGGGGAAGATGTGTTTCCTGGAGTTGATGGAAATGGCAGACGATGACCCATTGAATACAGAGGCTGGTGGGGTGGAAAATGAGGACAAGGAGGAGCCTATCCTGGTGGTTCTGGGAGGGAGGGGAAGGGGTGAGGGCAGAGGTACAAGAAATGGGTTGAACCCGGTTGAATGCCTTGTTAATCACAGGGTTGGGAGATAAAAGGCAGACATGCCAGAAGCAACATTTTCGAAGGTAACATCATCAGAATGGACGTGACAGTGGTGGAGAATGGGATGGAGTCCTTACAGGAAGTAGGGAATGAGGAGCTGTAGTCGAGGAAGCTGTGGGAGTTGGTGGGCTTTGTAATGAATATTGGTGGTTAGTCTGTCACCAGAAACAGAGATAGAGATGTCAAGGGAGAGAAGTGTCAGAGATGGACCATGTGGAGGTCCAAGAGGTGGGGAAATTAAAAACAACACGGATTAATATCTCCAGGTCCAGACAGGAGCATGAAGCAGCACTGATACAGCCATCAATGTAACAGAAAGAGTTGTGGGAATGGGCCTGAGTGAGACTGGAACAAGGACTGTTCCACATACCCCACAAAAAGACAAGGACCCAGGTCTGTACCCAGGGCCAGAGCTTTTATTTGCAGGAAATGAGACAAGATAAAGGAAGAATGTTGAGTGAGTGAACAAGATCAGCCACTCGGAGGAGAGAGGTGTGGATGGGGATTGTTCGGGCTTCTGTTCCAGGAAGTAATGGAGAGTCCACGGGCCCTCCTGGTGCGGGATGGGGAAGAGATGGAGGGTTCACAGGCTGTCCTGGTGGGAGTGGAGAAGTCGGGGGGGTCCACATGCCCTCCTGTGGGGGATGGGGAAGTGGGGGAGGGTTCACAGGCCCTCCTGGTGGGGGATGGGGAAGTAATGGAGCGTCCACAGGCCCTCCTGGTGGGCGGTGGGGAATCAGTGGAGGGTCCACAGGCCCTCCTGGTGGCGGTGGGGAACTAGTGGAGGGTCCACAGGCCCTCCTGGTGGGGGTGGGGAATTAGTGGAGGGTCCATAGGCCCTTCTGATGGAGGTGGGGAAGCAGTGGAGGTCCATAGGCCCTCCTTGTGGGAATGGGGAGTGTATAGAGGGATTGGGCATGCACAGTGAAGAGG
Source organism: Carcharhinus amblyrhynchos (assembly GCF_965287045.1). Lineage (NCBI taxonomy): Eukaryota > Metazoa > Chordata > Chondrichthyes > Carcharhiniformes > Carcharhinidae > Carcharhinus > Carcharhinus amblyrhynchos. The sequence goes on from NC_137358.1 coordinate 17,695,678, forward strand.
AGCGGTAAGGGCCAGGAAACTGGAAATGGTTTCAGTGATGTAGGGCATCCGTGGAATGTAGGTGGGAAGGGAGTGGATAAAGGGAGAGAGGATGGAGTTGAGACAGGAAGAAATGAGTTCCGAGGGGCAGGAACAGGCTGGGGTGCTGGGTCTACCGGGCAGTCTTGTTTGTGGATTTTGGGAAGGGGATGGAAGTGGGCTGTGCGCGGTTAGGGGACGATGAGCTTGGCGGCTGTAGAGGGAAGATCTCCAGAGGCAGTGAGGTCAGTGACAGTCCTGGAAACAATGGCGATGCTGGATGGTGGGGTTATGGTCCAGGGGAGGTAGGAGGAAGGATCTGAGAGTTGGCCCTCAGCCTCTGCGAGGTAGAGGTCAGTAATCCAGACAACAACAGCACCACCCTCATCGGCAGGCTTGTTCACAAGGTCAGGGTTGGACTTGAGATAGCAAAGTGCAGCAAGTTCAGAGAGAGACAGGTTAGAGTGGGTGAGGGAGCAGAGAAATTGAGACAAAGAACAAAAACAGCCCGGGAAACAGGCCCTTCGGCCCAACGAGCCCGTGCCGCCATTTTAACGTTACCAGTCCCCCCCTCCACCCATGACCCTTATCTATTGTTTTATTGCATTCCACATTGAGGGAATCTGATTTAGGGACAATTTACTACCTCCAATCAGCCTAACAGCACATCTTTGGGGTGTGGGAGGAAACCGGAGCACCCGGAGAAAACCCACGCAAGCACGGGGAGAATGAGCAAACTCCCACAGACACCGGCCCAAATCCATGTGCCTGCACAGCAAACAGTGATAGTCACTGAGCTGTCGTGTTGCCCAGCATCTGGTCCAGTTTAAGCACACACTAACGACATGAAGCACTAGGCCACTCTCGAACATTCAAGAGCAGCCCTCGTACGACCCATCGCATGTATGCCCCTTGTTGGACAACAAGGCGGACCGACTTAAAACCTGTGAATTAAAAGAGAAAAACATTATTATCATACCACATCCTTTTACATTACCAGGGACGTCCCAATGCTAATGAACCTTATTTAAAACAATCTCCTATATCCTCCCATCGCCAACCCACTCATGTGCCTGTCTAAGTTACTCTTAAACAACTCCTGCATGCCTGCCTCCACCACCTTACTTGACAGAGCATTCCATACCCCCACTACCCTCCGTGTGAAAAACCTCCCTCTAATATCTGTGTTATACCTCTCCCCCCTCACCTTAAATGAGACGATGAATGTTGTGCTAACAGTTCTCAACGAAAAGGTCAAGACCAGGTGGGAGGCCAAAGGGAGGGGTCCAGATAGAGGGAGAAGACTGGAAGTGGGTGAAAGGTCCATTGAAATGGGGGAGCAATCCTGCCCAAAAAAATGAGCACGGAGACAGAGACGACAGAAGAAGAGTTCAGCATCGTGCCGAGCCTGAAATTGATTGTGGTGAGGACAGAGGGGTGAAACTGAGTCATTAGCTGAACACAGAACATTCAGCATCAGAGAGGGGAAGGTCAGAGGGTACGGTGAATACACAGCAAGGGCTGGGATTGGAAGGGGAATGGGGTCAGAGAGTACGGTGAATACACAGTAAGTGCTGGAATTGGAAGAGGACTGGGGTCAGAGGGATGGAGTGATGCGGAGGGTTCTAGATGGACATTAGTGTCTGTAAGTTCATGGAGCTTGCATTGCTTAACAGCCAAAAGGAAGAGAAAGAACATTGTGTTCTGATGAGATGAAGGATGAAATGGAACTGGGGACAAGGACAAGGACAACTCAGAGAGAGGGTGAGCCAGTGCTGCTGGAGTGAGAGGTTGAGTATATATGCTGGCTCATAACACTGAGTGTGGATGTCAGTGTGTGATAAGAACAGTAATTCAAGGAACGTTGTATGTCCCAGAGATATCTGTAATCCTGGGTGGAGTCCAAACATGAGTTGGAATCCACATGGCTGGGGAGTCAGAAACAGATACTGTCCCTGAGGCAGTAAGTGTGGTTATGGGAGCGAGATGTTCTGTAGATATTGGTGTATAAGTCTCTACTTAGAATGGAACCTGACCATGAAAAGTGCTGAACAAGATAGCTTTCACACTCACCTAGCAACTCAAGATGTGTGTGTGAGAGAGGTGAATGTGTGTGACAAAGAGGGAAGTGTGTGTGTGTGTCAGAGTGAGAGGTGTGTATCTGTGTGTGTATGAGGTGTGTGTCTGTGTGTGTGAGAGAGAGAGAGAGAGGTGAGTGTGTGAGGTGAGTGTGAGAGGTGAATATATGTGTGCAAGAGAGGTTTTTTGTATGTGTGTGTGTAAGAGAGACAGTAGTGAGTGTGTGTGTGTCTGTGAGAAGAACTGAGCGTGTGTATGTGTGTGAGGGAGAGGAGAGCTTGTATGAGAGAAATGAACGTGCGGGTGTGTGTGTATTTTTATGTGTGTGAGAGAGAGAGACATATTTTTTTTATTCATTCATGGAATGTGGGCATTGCTGGCTGGCCAGCATTTATCATCCATCCTAGAGGGCAGTTGAGAGTCAACCACATTGTTGTGGCTCTGGCGTCACATGTAAACCAGACCAGGTAAGGATGGCAGATTTCCTTCCCTAAAGGACATAATGAACCAGATGGGTTTTTACGACAATCGACAATGCTTTGCACACTATTGCCTGAAAGCATATGAACTAGGAGCAGGAGTTGGCCATCTGGCCCCTCGAGCCTGCTCTGTCATTTAATAAAATCATGGCTGATCTTTTTGTGGACTCAGCTCCACTTACCCGCCTGCTCACCATAACCCTTAATTCCTTTACTGTCCAAAAACTTATCTATCCTTGTCTTAAAAACATTCAATGAGGTAGCCTCAGCTGCTTCACTGGGCCAGGAATTCCACAGATTCACAACCCTTTGGGTAAAGAAGTTCCTCCTCAACTGAGTCCTAAATCTGCTTCCCCTTGTTTTGATGCTATGCCCCCTGGTTCTAGTTACATCTGCCAGTGGAAACAACTTCACTGCTTCTATCTCATCTATTCCCTTCGTAATCTTATATGTTTCTTTCAGATCTGCCCTCATTCTTCTGAATTCCAATGAGTATAGTTCCATAACGTTTTCTGGTTGAACTCTTCATCACAGTAAGAATGTTTCTCCGGGGTTCTATCAGTACGCTTGGGAAGTCAGACAGTTCTGTGCCTGGAAATGTTTGGGACAGCCTGCTTTTGAGAATCGAGTTGGTACGTGCTTACCCTTCTCATTTGCAGCTTGCTGGATGGCACGACAGTCTTAGCCATGTTCCCTGACCTTAACCTGAGTAATTTCAAATACCTCGTCTCAATGATAATATCAGAGTTATATCCAGGTCAGATTAGTTACAACCAGAGGAGTGACCATTGTACTCGACAGATGAGAGAGTTGGGACTCTGAGGAAAGAGGATGACAGGAGGAGAATAGTGAATGAAATGTAGATGTGACAGAAGATGCTCAGAACCAGCTGGATGGACAAAAAGAGAATATGAATGGGTTAGACCCACTATGGAAATTCAGGAACGAGTGATGGTGATATCACTGGCCTAGTAATTCACAATCCTCATACTCTGGGGTCATGGGTTCAAATCCCACCAGCTACTGGAATTTAAATTCAATTTTTAAAAATTCATTCGTGGTACACGGGCATCACTGGCTGGGCCAGCATTTATTGCCCATTCTTAGTTGCCCTTCAGAACGTAGTGGTGAGCTGCCTTTCTGAGCCCGCTGCAGTCCACATGCTGTGGGTTGATCCACAATGCTGTTCGGGAGGGAATTCCAGGATTTTGATCCAGTGACTGCAAAAGAACGGTGATATCTTTCCTAGTCAGGATGGTGAATGACCTGGAGGGGAACTTGCAGGTGGTGGTGTTCCCATGTATCTGCTGCCCTTATCCTTCTAGATGGAAGTGGCCGTGGTTTGGAAGGTGCTGTCTAAGGATCTTACGTGAATTGCTGCAGTGCATCTTGTAGATAGTACATACTGCTGCTATTGAGCGTTGGTGGTGGAGGGGTTGAATGTTTGTAAATGTGGTGCCAATCAAGTGGGCTGCTTTGTCCTGGATGGTGTCAAGCTCCTTGAGTGTTGTTGGAGCTGTGCCAACCAGGCAAGTACCATCACACTCCTGACTTGTGCCTTGTAGATGGTGGATAGGCTTTGGGGAGTCAGGAGGTGAGTTACTCACTGCAGTATTCCTGGCCTCTGACCTGCTCTTGTAGCCACTGTGTAAATGTGGTGAGCCCAGTTGAGTTTCTGGTCAATGGTAACGCCAAGGATGTTAACAGTGGGGGATTCAGTGATGGCTGCACCATTAGACGTCAAGGGGCGGTGGTTAGTGTTTCTTATTGGTGATGGTCATTGCTGGCATTTATGTGGCGTGAATGTTACTTCCACTTGTCACCCCTAGCTGATAAACCTAGCATTAAAATCTCAGTAATGATGACCATGATTGTCAAAAAAACCCATCCAGTTCACTAATGACATTTAGGGAAGGAAATCTGCTGTCCTTACCCGGTCTGGCCTACATGTTGCCTCTGATCTGCCCTGTGAAATGGCTGATTGAGACACTCAGTTCAAGGGCAATTAGGGATTGGCATCAAATGCCATCTCATTGGCTGAGTGTTTCCAGCATTTTGTGTTTTTATTTTCGTCCACCTCTTTTGGTTTTGTAATTTAAATAATTGCTGGAGCTATCAGTGTGCAGTTTATTGTTTGAAAGCAGCACACACTGTGTGACTCTACAGAGCACTGCCTGGAAAAATCTTCTTTAAATAACTTACCCTCTGTCTGCCTACATCAATCTTCATTTGATATGTTGGTATACAGAGTTGAAACGTATAAAATCCATTTGGTAACAGTACTTTGTGGTGCCTCTAGAGTGCTAGGCAAAGACACCATCTGCATCCTTCTAAAATTATCTTAGAGTCTCATCTAGCGAGCGCCTTTTGCTGCTGATACATTTCGTGTGTATTTTGGGAGTTTGTGCACTTCATTGTTGAGACCGAGAGTGAAAGCTGCCAAGGTTGGCAGTCAGGAATAAAATTCTTCCCACAGTTTCCAATCTTTGCCAGCACTCATTCTCCTGTTCGAGCCCTGCCACTTTCCTGGCAAGCACCGAAGAATTTCTTGCAGAGAATTAGTCCTTGCTCTTTGAAGTTTGGTATTCTTGTGTTTGTCCTGATGAGTGCAAGATGAAAAGTTTCAGCCACATTTTCCCCTCTTTTCAGCAAGATTCAGGTCCTGTACTTCCTGAGCGACTGCCTGTTTGATCATTGCATTATTCGTGAAGAGTTAGGAACTAACTGGAAAGGGAATATGTGTCCCAGAGTGCCATAATCACTGATGCACTGCTGTTTGGTGCTGAGTAATGATGTATCAGGTAACCAGGCCCCCAGTCACAGAAAGGAATACACTCAGTGAAATTCTGGGGTTTAAAGTGTGATCATTTCTAACTTAACGGAACCAGGAGCCCTAACAGGAGGTCATAAGACCATGAAACATAGGAACAGAATTAGGCCACTCGGCCCATCGAGTCTGCTCCACCATTCAATCAAGGCTGATATTTTCCTCCTTCCCCATTCTCCTGCCTTTTCCCCATAACCCCTGATCCCCTTATTAATCAAGAACTTATCTATCTCTGTCTTAAAGACACTCAATGACTTCGCCTCCACAGCCTTCTCAGGCAAAGAATTCCAAAGATTCACCACTCTCTGGCTGAAGGAATTCCTCCTCATCTCTGTTTTAAAGGATTGTCCCTTTAGGCTGAGGTTGTGCTCTCTGGTCCTAGTCTTTCCTCTTCGTGGAAACATCCTCTCCACGTCCACTCTATCCAGGCTTCACAGTATCCTGCAAGTTTCAACAAGATACCCCTTCATCCGTCTAAACTCCAACGAGTACAGAACGAGAATTCATAAGAACATAAGAAATAGGAGCAGGAGTAGGCCATCCAGCCCTTCGAGCCTGCCCCGCCATTCAATAAGATCATAGCTGATCTGTCGTGGCTCAGTTCCACATTCCCGCCCTCTCCCCATAACCCTTAATCCCCTCGCTTATCAAAAACCCATCAACCCGCGTCTTAAAAATATTTAGCGAGGCAGCCTCCACCACTTCAATGGGCAGAGAATTCCAGAGATTCACCACCCTTTGAGTGAAGAAGTTCCTCCTCAACTCCGTTCTAAACCGCCTCCCCTTTATCTTGAGGCTGTGCCCCCTAGTCCTACTGTCCTTTCTGAGTGGGAAGAGTCTCTCCACCTCTATCCTATCCATCCCATTCATCATCTTATACGTCTCAATGAGATCTCCCCTCATTCTTCTAAACTCTAATGAGTTCAAGCCTAATTTATTCAGCCTCTCGTCATAGCTCAACCCCCTCAACTCCGGCATCAGCCTAGTAAACCTCCTCTGCACTCCCTCCAAGGCTAAAATATCCTTGCGTAAGTACGGCGCCCAAAACTGCACACAGTACTCCAGCTGCGGCCTCACCAATGCCCTATACAGCCGCAGCAAGATCTCCCTACTTTTATATTCAATCCCCCTCGCTATGAAGGCCAGCATCCCATTCGCCTTCCTGACCACCTGCTGCACCTGCAAGCATTCCTCATACGACAAGGGTCCAAAAAACTGAGAACAAAATCTGGGCTGACACTCCAGTACCCTACAGTGGAGTGCTGTATTGTGGAATGTGGGAACACCGCACTGTGGAATGTGGGAGTGCTACGCTGTGGAATGTGGGAATGCTACACTGTGGAGTGTGGGAGCGCTGCATTGTGGAATGTGGGAGTGCTACACTGTGGAATGTGGGAGCGCTGCATTGTGGAATGTGGGAGTGCTACGCTGTGGAATGTGGGAGCGCTGCATTGTGGAATGTGGGAGCGCTACGCTGTGGAATGTGGGAGCGCTGCATTGTGGAATGTGGGAGTGCTGCATTGTGGAATGTGGGAGCGCTGCATTGTGGAATGTGGGAGTGCTGCATTGTGGAATGTGGGAATGCCGCACTGTGGAATGTGGGAGTGCTACACTGTGGAATGTGGGAGTGTTACAGTGTGGAATGCGGGAGTGCTGCACTGTTGAATGTGGGAGTGCCGCACTGTTGAATGTGGGAGTGCCGCATTGTTGAATGTGGGAGTGCCGCATTGTGGAATGTGGGAGTGCCGCATTGTGGAATGTGGGAGTGCCGCATTGTGGAATGTGGGAGTGCCGCATTGTGGAATGTGGGAGTGCCGCATTGTGGAATGTGGGAGTGCCGCATTGTGGAATGTGGGAGTGCCGCATTGTGGAATGTGGGAGCGCCGCACTGTGGAATGTGGGAGCGCCGCATTGTGGAATGTGGGAGCGCCGCATTGTGGAATGTGGGAGCGCCGCATTGTGGAATGTGGGAGCGCCGCATTGTGGAATGTGGGAGCGCCGCATTGTGGAATGTGGGAGCGCCGCACTGTGGAATGTGGGAGCGCCGCACTGTGGAATGTGGGAGCGCCGCACTGTGGAATGTGGGAGCGCCGCACTGTGGAATGTGGGAGCGCTGCACTGTGGAATGTGGGAGCGCTGCACTGTGGGATGTGGGAGCGCTGCACTGTGGGATGTGGGAGCGCTGCACTGTGGGATGTGGGAGCGCTGCACTGTGGGATGTGGGAGCGCTGCACTGTGGGATGTGGGAGCGCTGCACTGTGGAATGTGGGAGCGCTGCACTGTGGAATGTGGGAGTGCTGCACTGTGGAATGTGGGAGTGCTGCATTGTGGAATGTGGGAGTGCTGCATTGTGGAATGTGGGAGTGCTGCATTGTGGGATGTGGGAATGCTGCACTGTGGGATGTGGGAGCGCTGCATTGTGGGATGTGGGAGCGCTGCATTGTGGGATGTGGGAGCGCTGCATTGTGGAATGTGGGAATGCCGCACTGTGGAATGTGGGAGTGCTGCATTGTGGAATGTGGGAATGCCGCACTGTGGAATGTGGGAGTGCTGCACTGTCGAGTGAGGCCTTAAACCAAGATTCCAGCTTCCTTCTCAGCATAAGGAATCTGACGGCGCTGTTTTGAAGTTGTGTTCCCCCTGGGGGGGTCCTTAACCAAACTTTCGCCCAACATTTTCGAGTTTGAAAATGCAACGCGTGAAGAACAGAGAACAGTTTAGCACAGGAATGGGCCCTTTGGCCCTACAAGCCCATGCCTATTAAGATGCCACAACCAAAGTAAAAAGAAACCCTTCTGCCTTTACTCAGTCTGTATCACTCTCTTCCCTTCCTCTTCATCTACCCATCCAGAGGCCTCTTAAATATTGCTAATGTGCCTCCTTCCATCACTTCCTTGGCAGCGCGATCCAGGGATACTTTATGAGGAAACATTTTCTCAATAAAGCCCTTTATCTGTTTGAACCACTGTGAACCTAATTTTTAAACCACCACAATTGGAAACTCTGAAAACAATTTCATATCAGTTGCCCAATCATATATTGATATTAACCACAACGAGATTAAACAAAATACTGGTACAAAACATATTTCAGGGGAAGCTCCGGTTAAACCAGAGGTCCAGGCTAATGCTCTGGAGACACGGGTTCAAATCCCACCACGGCAGCTGGTGGAATTTATATTTCAATTAATAAATCTGGAATTGAAAGCTAATCTCAGTAACGGTGACCATGACAAATATCATCGATTGTTGCAAAAACCCATTTGGTTCATTAATGTCCTTTCAAGAAGGAAATCTGCCATCCTTACCCGGTCTGGCCTACGTGTGACTCCAGAGTCACAGCAATGTGGTTGACTCTCAGCTGCCCCTCTGAAATGGCCAAGCGAGACACCCAGTTCAAGGGGCAATTAGGGATGGGTAATAAATATTGACCTCGCCAGCGATGAAGGAATTAAAAAAAGCACTTAGCAAGTTGGACAGCATTTGTGGAGAGAAAGAGGTACTGTGGTAATGATTCAGAATTGGACTCGGAGCAGTTTCAAACACAAATCATTAGCTTGCCTCTATTTCGCTCTCTGCAATGCTGCCAGATCGGCAGAGTATTTTCAGTATTGTCTGTTTCCGATTGAAATAAACCAGTTGAACTTGAGTGCCGTGAGGGAAGCATCTGTTTCCCTTCTTTCATTCACAAGGCACAATTGAAAAATGTGACTGAAATTATGTTGCTTCCTCAGGCCCACACACCAGTTTAATTTCCAGCCATGTGTACATATCCATGCTGCTTACCTTGCACATGATGTTGGACTTATCGTCGCAGCTCATCAACAAATAGCAATTTGGGAAATGCAGTAGTAAAGTTGAGACAAAGAAGTTTCTCTGCCGCACGGGCTGGGGTATTGGGAGCTACAGGACTGAGGTGTCACAGCACCACCACTGGTACGGAGATGTAATTACAGCGTGACAGTTTACATGGGATCCTCCCATTATAAATGCAAACAAAATGATTCATAATCCAACAATTGAGAAAAGGATATTTGCACAGGCAGAAAATGCACACAGACAGGATTTTTCACATCTTAGATAGAATAGGATGGGGCGAGAAGAGAATTGGGCAGATGGAATCTTTTGAAAGCGTTTATTTTAGAAATAGAATAAACTCACTATTGCTACTGGAGTTCATTGTTACTGTGACGTTAGGATTTGTTAAAGTTTAAAGTTTATGTATTAGTCACAAGTAAAGCTTACATTAACACTGCAATGAGGTTACTGTAAAATTCCCTCAGTCGCCACAGTCCGGCGCCTGTTCGGGTCAATGCACCTAACCTGCACGTCTTTCAGACTGTGGGAGGAAACCGGAGAACCAAGAGGAAACCCATGCAGACACGGGGAGCATGTGCAAATGCCACACAGACAATGACCCAACCCAGGAATCGAACCCTGGTCCATTGCGCTGTGAAGCAGCAGTGCTAACCGCTGTGCTACCGTACAGCAATGGAGTCTGCGAGCTGAGTGATGGTGTGAGCGCCCTGGACACAAACCCCAGATCATATTATCAATCTGGACTAAATTCTTTTTGTTATAAATGTGAGGAAATGATGCTTCGCTCCAGGAGTAATTCCACTGACAAATTAGCTATCTTTTATCAAAACAAGCTTCTTACATAATGCAGTTTAAATATAACTCCAAGAAAATGAGGCAGCTAAACTCTTCACAGTTCAACATGAAAAGGAACAATTCTAATTTCTAACTTATCACTATTTCAGATTCAAATAAACATTATTTTGTTTGCAGACTTAAAACCCGCTTTCAATGTAGTTAGCAATCACAAATGTACTTGCTGTAATGAGTGTAGACAGTCTTGGAGTTTTTAGAGTGATATAGAGATTTCAGATACCTACAAAGTTTTCCTAACTTCAGCCAGACCGACTAAGCTCCAAGTCCTTTCTGCAAAAATATGTTTCTTTCTGCAACAGATCCAGTACTCCACAGAAATCACAACATCACATGACTCTGTCAATCACTCTAATCTGTAATCCCAGGGGAACTTAAGTAAACAAAAGTCCATGAATTCTACTCGCTGCTGAAAAGCTGAGATCAGAGTGAGGCTTAATAATTTTTTTGCCTCACAGGATTTGAAACAAAGTTAAAAAAAGACAAGATCAGTTTGACAGGAGAACATTAACAGGGGAGATTGGAATGAACTAATTCTACTGACATTGGCGTGTGTTTGGAAGGATTTTACAGGTTGATTCTCATGAACTCACCTTCCTTGGACATCAAGTCCTGGCGTGGGACTTGAACCCGGAGCTTCTGGCTCAGAGCAGGGATAAGAACGTAAGAACATAAGAACATAAGAAATAGGAGCAGGAGTAGGCCATCTAGCCCTTCGAGCCTGCCCCGCCATTCAATAAGATCATGGCTGATCTGTCGTGGCTCAGTTCTACATTCCCGCCCTCTCCCCATAACCCTTAATCCCCTCGCTTATCAAAAACCCATCAACCCGCGTCTTAAAAATATTGAGCGAGGCAGCCTCCACCACCTCAACGGGCAGAGAATTCCAGAGATTCACCACCCTTTGAGTGAAGAAGTTCCTCCTCAACTCCGTTCTAAACCGCCCCCCCTTTACCTTGAGGCTGTGCCCTCTAGTCCTACTGTCCTTTCTGAGCAGGAAGAGTCTCTCCACCTCTATCCTATCCATCCCATTCATCATCTTATATGTCTCAATGAGATCTCCCCTCATTCTTCTAAACTCTAACGAGTACAAGCCTAGTTTATTCAGCCTCTCCTCATAGTTCAACCCCCTCAACTCCAGTATCAGCCTAGTAAACCTCCTCTGCACTCCCTCCAAGGCCAAAATATCCTTGCGTAAGTGCGGCGACCAAAACTGCACACAGTACTCCAGCTGCGGCCTCACCAATGCCCTATACAGCCGCAGCAAGACCTCCCTACTTTTATATTCAATCCCCCTCGCTATGAATGCCAGCATCCCATTCGCCTTCCTGACCACCTGCTGCACCTGCAGGCTGGGTTTTTGCGACTCATGCACAAGGACCCCGAGGTCCCTCTGCAGTGTCGCCTGCTACAGTTTTTCGCCACGTAAGTAATAATCCTTCCTACCATTATTCCTACCAAAGTGGACCACCTCGCACTTGCCAACATTAAATTCCATTTGCCATTTCCTGGCCCATTCGCCCAGCCTATCTAGATCCTTCTGCAGACTCTTCACACCCTCCGCACAATTTGCTGTTCCACCAATCTTGGTGTTGCTAACCCACTGCGCCACAATGTGTTGATGCAGAGACACATGTGTACAGTGGCCTTAACATTGAAAAAGGTCCTGTGGTAGAACACAGCAGTGTGAAAGACAGGGACACAGGGCCAAAGAATGGCTGGTTAAGAGTTGTGACTGAAAGGTTGTACAAAGGCGGCACGGTGGCACAGTGGGTTAGCACTGCTGCCTCACAGTGCCTTTGACCCAGGTTCAATTCCAGCCTCAGGTCACTGCCTGTGTGGAGTCTGCACATTCCCCCCGTGTCTACGTGGGTTTCCACTGGGTGCTGCGGTTTCCTCCCACAGTCCAAAGACATGCTGCATTGGGCATGCTAAATTGACACTTGTGTCAGGGGATTAACAGGATAAATATGTGGGATTATGGGAGTAATGCCTGGATGGGACTGTGGTCAGTGCAGACTCTGTGGGCCAAATGGCCTCCTTCTGCACTGTAAGGATTCTATGAAAAGGTGTGTTTAATGAATGCCTTGATGGAGGAGAGTGATGCAGTGACGGGGACGGGTTAAAGGACAGGGATACACAGCAGGCTGGAGTCAGAGGATTACTGAATAAAGGTCTGCTGGATCTCCTCAGATGTGGAGATGCGGGCGTTGGACTGGGGTGAACGCAGTAAGAAGTCTCACAACACCAGGTTAAAGTTCAACCAGTTTATTTGTTAGTAAACCTACAAGCTTTCGGAAACGCTGTTCCTTCGTCAGGTTGGGTGTGAGGCGATTATTGTGATCTGCACCCGCTTTCACGCCAGTTCCCACTTTACCAAGGGAAAACAATCGGTGCGATCGGGAGCCCACTCAAAATGGGAACGATGTCAATTTAAGTATCTTTGCATTCATCTCAATGCAATTAGCGCACCCCAATTTACCAGCATGTCAACCTTTACCACTGTGTTCACCCAATCCAGATCAGTCTGGAACACACATGCTATAAAAATTGGCTTCTGGTCCTCCATCAGTGAGGGTTAGTGAGGAGGTCAGTGCTGACCATCGGACTGCCCCGTGCTGCTCACATTGGAAGGGGGTTCCTTTCGTGGTGGCCATGTTGTGTTTTAGGTCAGGACGGGTCTGCAAGTGTGTGGGGAAGGGTGGGGTCTGTTGCTGATCACAGTGTCCGATTTGCAGCACTGACCCAGGTCTCAGCACTGATCCTGGGTCTTGACGATGCTGCTGGGTCCTAGTGCACATAGCACTCTTCCAGCTGAAGGATGTGCTGGGAACCTTTTGAAACTGCAGCCTCAGGACTTTTCAAGCAGCAGTGTCTGTGCTCACTACTGCATGAGCTCTGGGTATGTGTTACTGGGGAGAAGATTGGGAGGGGGGGGCGTGTGTTATTTGGGGGAGGATAGGGGGGTGTGTTACTGAGGGGAGGATGGGGGGGATAGGCAGTGTGCATCTCCTCCCATTTCAGATTGACAAGATGGCTTTTGCCATGCAACTGATTGATCTTGTTGTTCTTTTGATTGCTACTGGAGCTGAGGAGGAGGAGCTGGAGGATGAACAGGAGGCCCATGCCTTACCACTCACAGAGTAGAGGGAGACTACTCAGTGGTAGTGGGGGGGCGGGGGGGGGGCAGCCATTCTTGGTGGCTGTCAAATTGATAGTCGCTCTGAACTTTTATGCTACTTGGTCCTTGTAGACCTGATGTGGAGATGCTGGCGTTGGACTGGGGTAAACACAGGCATACCCCGAAATCTTGTGAGTTTACTATCAAATAAGTTGATAAATTGGTTGGACTCTAACCTGGTGTTGTGAGACTTCTTATTGTCCTTGCAGACCCCCAGCGGAGATGTATGTGACATTTCCCAGTCAGCTGTCCACACCTGTGTGAGGAAGGTCACGGATGGCCTGTGTGCCCAGGCTGGCCAGTATCTCATATCTGACCTGGACCAGGCCCAGCAGGAATCCCGGGCTGCAGGTTTCGTGGCCATTGCTGGGATTTGCCTAATGTGCTGGGGGCTATAGACCGCACTCACAAAGCCCTCAAGGCCCTGCTTCAGAATCCACGACAATTCGTCAATAGAAAGGGTTCCATTCCCTAAATAAGCAGTGTGCATGACAGTTTTATTCTGAGGAGCTCAGACATACCAGAGGCCTTTGAAGAGGAGCCCAGGGTGCAGGACGCCTTGTGGGAGACATGGGTTACCCACTTCAGACTTGGCTGAAGACTCCTGTGCGGAGGCCTGTGACTAAGGCGGAGACATGAATTATGAGGCCCATGTAGCCACCCGGTCAATAGTGGAGAGGTGCAGAGGGCTCCTGTAAATGTGGTTCAGGTGCCCGGACCGCTGTGGTGGGGCCCCACAATACAGCCCCCTGATATCGTCATGCATTGTGGTGGTGTGCTGTGCCCTTCACAACCTGGCGCAGCAGAGAGGAGACCTTTTGGAGGAGGATGTGGATTCTGGGCATCGCTGGGGAGGAGGAGGAAGAGGAGGATGACCACATCGAGGAGCAGCACCCAGGCTCTGGAGGGCTGGCAGCAAGAATCAGGCATGTGAGGGTGGTGAGGGAGGGCCTGATCAACAGGTCACTGGGGTCCTTTGTTTCTGCATGTGGGTTCCATTCTCCTCCCCCCTCCATCCACCCCCCTCTCCAGGTCCTACTATCTCCTGCAACACTATATCACCAGAGTGGTGGGCCTGGGTACATTGTGTTAGTGAGTTTCTTTGGCAGGCCGGAGGGTGATGATGACTCACTAAATACCATTATGATGATGACCTGATGCAACCTAGTCTGATTCCTACCTGAGCTCCACATGCACACTGGCATCTAGGCCCATGTCTGTGTAGTGGATAGGGGCAGTAAGAAGTCTGGCAACATCAGGTTAAAGTCCAACCAATTTATTTGATAGTAAACTCACAATCTTTCTGGGTTTGCCCCTTTGTCAGGTGAATGGAGAGTTCTGGCCTCAGACAGAGCATGTAACAGCACACACAGTTTACAGATTACTGATGAGAATGCAAGTCTTTACAACTAACCTGCTATTCAAGCCTTAAAGGTACACATCTCTTTAACCTATGCAGAGACTGGTAGCCAAGTCCCACACACATGAGGACGGTCTCAACAAGGATCTTGGGTTCATGTCACACTATCTGTAACCCCCATGACTTGCCTGGGTTTGCAAAACCTCAGTTACTGTCCTGTCTGGAGACAATACACATCTCTTTAACCTGGGCTTAATGCTCTTTCCATTCACATTGTCGGCATCTTTTAGACTTGAATAGCAGGTTAGTTGTAAAGATTCGCATTCTAATCAGTAATCTGTAAACTGTGCTGTTATATGCTCTGTCTGAGGCCAGAACTCTCCATTCACCTGATGAAGGGGCTAACCCCGAAAGCTAGTGAGTTTACTATCAAATAAATTGGTTGGACTTTAACCTCGTGTTGTGAGGCTTCTTACTGTGTTTACCCCAGTCCAACGCCGGCATCTCCACATAGTGGGTAAGGGATCAGTAAAACCCCCATGCAGGGCTGTAGGGTGGGTGGGTGGGAGAGGGGAGGGAATCTCACATGGGTTCTGGGGTTCTCATCTTCTCAGTGACACAGCATTGAGGGGCCTCCCCAACTGACACCAAGATGAAGGATCCTTCCAGTGACTGTCAGGGTAACAACATTCCTGTTCAAGGCAAACCTGAGACAAATTAGTCACAGGTGGGTGGTGAAAGAGCATTTATTGCTGACAATAAAAGTGTCTAAATAATAAGTATTAACATAAAAACGTGTATAGAAAACACTAAGCTGCTTAAAAATCTAACTAGTGCTGGCCTTCATCTGTGCCATCCTAGTGCAACTACAACTTCCTAACTCTATGTGGTCGACCACTACATTTTGGTGTCTCTTCAGAATGTACATCAGAGGTGGAGGGAGCCAGCTGCCTACCTCACCTCGAGGTGTATGGTGCGCTTTGTGGGTGTCCTCTGGACCTTGAGGGCCCTGGCCAGCTTCCAGGTGTCTAGGATATATCCATGACACCCTCTACATCCCGTTGCCCCCTACAATGCCCTGATGTGAGGAAAGCGGGAGTCAGAAGGTGTAGCCACAGCCACATTCTCCTGGCTGGAAGGCCCCAGCATGGGCTCAAGCCCTTCCTTCTCCCTTGAGGTCCCTGTGGGCCCATGGGTCACTTCAGAAGCTCCAGCATAACCTGGCACTGCCAGTCCTGGAAGACCACCTGCGTTCTACCCATGGTGGTCGGACCCCTCTGCGATAGCCACCTGAGTCAAGGGCCATGTGTAAACGGTGGCAGCAAGTGCCTTCTGAGACTGGGCCATCCTCTGCAGTCCCTTAGCCATGACCCTCTGTGACTGGGCCACATTCTCATGGGCTGTTGGAGTCACCTGCTATGTCTCAGCGCTGTCCCCTGGGTCTCCTGCAAGCTCTGCAGCCCCTCAAGTCATGACCCTGTGTGACTGGGCCACATTCTGAAGGCCTGTAGCCATTGCCCGCTGTATCTCAGCGCTGTCCCACCGAGTCTCATGCAAGATCTTGAGCCTCTCAGCCATGGGCCGCAGAACCTCGAGAAGCCCGTTAAGTCCCTCAGTTGTGGCCCCCTGGAAATTGAGGAGCAAATACGTGAAGAGATTACGGATAGCTCCAAGTAAAATAGGGATGGAACTTGTGAATATCATCATGTAGTTGTTTCAGGGATTGGTACGATTGGAGACAGGGGCGAGAGAGGGAGGTGTCATACAGCTATCGTAGACAGGGGGAGATGTGGGCCATGGGCAGGTGGGTCTGGGGTGGGGGGAGGGGGACTCGCTGCCACTCTGCCTGTGATCAGTCGGGGGGGGAGGGGGGGCGCGATCGGTCTGGGAGTGGGGGGATAAGTGGCCAGTAATGTTGGGAGGGTGTCCAATGTCCTTGGGGGCCAGTGGGGTGGAGGGGGGGGCATTATCTGGCCTGGAGGGATCTGGCAGTGGAGCTACATTTTGTTTTGCGCATGCGCAGTTGGGGTTTCCAATCAGAGCTGCAGGTTTTCGGGCACGTTAAGCCCCATCCACAGGCTTCTGCAGCGAAAATCGGAGTAGCTCAAAATTTTGCAGCCAAAGTGCATATGGAGTTGGCGGGGGGCGGGGGGGCGGGGGAGGGTGGGGAGATGCTGAAAACCCACCTAAAACACGGATCTGAAACTCTCCCTGTGATCAAAGGTGTTCCTCTGCATAAATCTTTCCACAAAAGACAGGTGGTACAGCACAGTCCAACTATCGGGAGCGTTCCACGACAACATAGTCAGACCCTTCCTTCGCAACGCTGGGGAACAGGTAAACCTCAGCATGTATTAACACTTGGAAGAAATATTTCCTGTGAGCTATTCCTTTAGCTGTGGGGAGAGATTGGGTAAACTGGAGTTGTTCTCCCCGGAAAGACGGAGGATGAGGGGCGACCTAATAGAGGTGTATAAAATTATGAAGGGCATAGATAGGGTGAACAGTGGGAAGCTTTTTCCCCGGGTTGGAGGTGACGAACACAAGGGGTCACAGGTTCAAGGTGAGGGGGGTTGGGGCAAGGTTTAACACTGATGTCAGGGGGATGTATTTTACACAGAGGGTGGTGGGGGCCTGGAATGCACTGCCAAGCAAGGTGGTAGAGGAGGACACACTGGGATCGTTTAAGACTTATCTAGATAGCCACATGGACAGACTGGGAATGGAGGGATACAAACGAAAGGTCTAGTTGGAAGAATGGGCAGCACAGGCTTGAAGGGCTGAAGGGCCTGTTTCCTGTGCTGTATTGTTCTTTGTTCTTCTTTGTTCTGTAGCACCCACCACGGGATGATCGGGTGCACCATTGAAAGGTCTATTGATCTCGAGCGGGATCTCTGGTTTTCATAGGATCATAAATCCTACAGAGCAGGAAGAGGCCAGTCAGCCCATCAAGCTTGCACTGACCACAATCCCATCCAGGCCCTATCCCCATAACCTCATGTATTTACCCTAGCTAGTCCCCGTGACACTAAGGGGCAGTTTACCATGGCCAATCAACCTAATCCGTACATCTTTGGAGTGTGGGAGGAAATTGGAGCACTCGGAGGAAACCCATGCAGACACGGGGAGAATGTGGTTGGTAAATCCTATCGAGGAGCTACACACAGCTTGATGCAGACACACATGAAGGTGGCCGTCAGGATAAGAGTGATGCTGGACCCTTTATATAGACGTTTGTACATCACAAACCTACAAACACAGTACAGCTGTGATCTCCAGATGGAATGGAGAATGGCTCGGGTGATTTACACAGCGCTGGAGTGAGGAATGGGCCAGAACTTTGCCACGTATCACAATACTGAGAGTGCCTCGCTCTTGATGGCCAGGTTCTTACCCGCAATGGGGAGGGAGTGTCGCTCTCACACTCAGCGCAAAATCCTGTGAATCTCCCAGAGGTGAGAAATGAGGCGGGTGGGGGCACTTAACTGAACGAGGGACGAAAGGTCAGCTTGTCAGTGGCGGAGTGAAACTACTGTGTAAAGGTGACGGTGGATTGAGCTTCCTAAAGACGGACACAGGAACCTGATTTTAATGCATTGGCCTGTAGTGCATGCTCATTAATTAGCAAGCTCAACAAAATTAAATACCAATTTAGAGTAATGAGTGAATTTAGAGCAATGATTTCAGATTGCCCATTGCCGATACAGGCTGTGTAGTGGGAGAGGTTATCTCACTGGTGAATTCACACTGAGTGGCTCCCTGTTCTGGGAGCTTTGCTCGACAAATGAACATGGCATTGATGAATGGGATTGGATGGGTCAGGGCAGATCCTACTGCCCTTCTCTCTTTAACCCCTTACCTCCCCCTCACAGTCACTATGGTTAACCCCTTATCCCCCATGGCCCCGGCCTTTAACCCCTTACCTCCCACAGCCTCTGCCTTTAACCCCTTATCCCCCATGGCCCCAGCCTTTAACCCCTTACCTCCCACAGCCTCTGCCTTTAACCCCTTATCCCCCATGGCCCCGGCCTTTAACCCCTTACCTCTCACAGCCTCTGCCTTTAACCCTTTATCCCCCATGGCCCTGCTTTTAATCCCTCATCACTCATGGCCCCGACCTTTAACCCCTTATCCCCCATAGCCCCAGCCTTAAACCCTTTATCTTCCACCGTCTCTGCCTTTAACCCTTTATCTTCCACCGCCTCTATCTTTAACCCTTTACCTTCCACCACCTCTATCTTTAACCCTTTATCTCCCACAGTCTCTGTCTTTAACCCTTTATCTCCCACAGCCTCTGCCTTATCTCCCACAGTCTGTCTTTAACCCTTTATCTCCCACAGTCTCTGCCTTTAACACTCTCTCTCAATCACTCATGTTGTTTTTGCCTTCAGATTGACCAATAACACAGAGATGTTCGAGTAAATTGACAATGTCCAATGCTGGTATCTGATTACAAAGATTGTTTGATTTATATGCAGCATTGACTCTTTAATATTGAGAGCAGCAACAATATAATGCAGCGTTAATTTGTATGTCTCCTATCAGTGATCCCTCTGCAACTATTAAACTGGAAAGTACAAATTTTACATTAATAACATCTAACAATATCGTTAATTTGACAGAATATCCCCATAGTTATTTATTACACTGCACAAATGATAACACTGATAATGCAGTCTTCATTAACACATTGTGTACACACAGCCCTCCTTAACATGTTGTGCACGTAGCCCTGATTAACATGTTTTGTATACACAGCCCCTCATTAACATGTTGTATACACACAGTCCTTCATTAACATGTTGTGTACATGGCCCTCATTAATATGTTTTGTACGCACAGCCTCTCATTAACATGTTTTGTACATTACTTTGCACACAAAACTCAGATCTGAGGGAAAGATTCAATTCTTGCAACTTAGGTTATAAGGAAATCTCTCAGGATTTGTTTTAGACGTTTTGACTACTTGTTCTGTGTGGAAAACAAATGTTGGGGCCAATTTTCCCGTTCTGTGCACCAAGGGAATTGGAGTGGGTGAGGGGCTGACCATGGAAAGGTCCGTTGACCTGGGCAGGATTTTCCGGTTTCGGGGCAAGCGGGGCTGGAAAATCCCTCCCATTATCTGTGTGCGGAATCTTGCTTTGTTTTGTTGCTGTGGAGGGAAGGAGGGAGGAGATTTCTACTCCAGCTCCTCCAATCACAGCTGCCCTCTCTCCCGCCCTTGCTGCTCCTCCAATCACAGCTGCCCTCTCTCTCCCGCCCTTGCTGCTCCTCCAATCACAGCTGCCCTCTCTCTCCCGTCCTTGCTGCTCCTCCAATCACAGCTGCCCTCTCTCACCTGCCCTTGCTGCTCTTCCAATCACAGCTGCCCTCTCTCTCCCGCCCTTGCTGCTCCTCCAATCACAGCTGCCCTCTCTCTCCCGCCCTTGCTGCTCCTCCAATCACAGCTGCCCTCTCTCTCCCGCTCTTGCTGCTCCTCCAATCACAGCTGCCCTCTCTCTCCTGCCCTTGCTGCTCCTCCAATCACAGCTGCCCTCTCTCTCCCGCCCTTGCTGCTCCTCCAATCAGAGCTGCCCTCGCTCCTGCCCTAGATTCTCCTCCAATCACAGCTGCTCCCTCTCTCCCGCCCTTGCTGCTCCTCCAATCACAGCTGCTCCCTCTCTCCCGCCCTTGCTGCTCCTCCAATCACAGCTGCTCCCTCTCTCCCGCCCTTGCTGCTCCTCCAATCACAGCTGCTCCCTCTCTCCCGCCCTTGCTGCTCCTCCAATCACAGCTGCTCCCTCTCTCCCGCCCTTGCTGCTCCTCCAATCCGAGATCCTGGGCCCTATTTTACCATTTTGATTCTAAGTGCTGGGTGGAATTGAAACTGGGTGTGTTTCAGATCCAACTTTTAGACCCGTTCTTGAACGCCGCCGTACGCACACCACCTGAAAATATTCCGAATCGCCCTGTACAAGCCTGTGGGCTTAACGCACCTGAAACTCTACTGCTCCGATCGGAGCTTCCAACTGCGCACGCGCAGTGAAAAAAATGTTAGAATGCGGTTCCCCTGCTACATCGCTCCTGGACTGGATAATTCCTCCCCCTGGCCCCAAAGACATTGCTTCACACCCACAACATTACTGACACCCCCGTATCCTCCCCACCCCTCCACCACCCAGACAGATTGCGGCCCCTCCCTCCTTCCCCTCCACTGATCTCAGGCAGGGTGGCAACAGAACCCCCCCCTCCCTTCCCCACTGATCTCAGGCAGCGTGGCAGCGGACCACACCTTCCCCCCCCACTGATCTACTGATCTCAGGCAGAGAGGCAGGAAAACCCCTCTTCCCCTCCACTGATCTCAGGCAGAGTGGAAGTGGACCCCACTCCCCCCCCCCCGTCTCCCACACACGCCCTCCCCCCACCCCCCTGCTGATCTCAGGCAGAATGGCAACAGACCCCTCTCCCTCTCCCTCCACCCCCCACTGATCTCAGGCAGCGTGGCAGCAGACCCTCCCTTCTCCGTTCCACCCCCCCCCCAGTGAGCCAATGAGGGGGTAAAGGGTGACGTGCCGGTAAAGTTGGGCGTGCAGCTCATTAAGTCAATTTAAATGCATGCAATTTCGGGTGCGGTCCCCATTGCGGCCATTTCCGGGCCTTGGTAAAGGGGGAACCAGCGTGGAGTCGGGTGTGGATCGCGCGTGTGGATCGCACTACCCGCCTCACACTCCACATGACCGAGTTTTCGCACCTGAAAACGGGCGCCACACGATGGTAAAATGGGGCCCTGTGCCTCTGGAGGGGTGGCAGTAGCAGAATGGAAGCTTCCGGAAGAGCTGGAGCAGCGATTACGTTGCGCACTGAAGGGACAGCCCTGTCTGCTCGCACTAACGTTTCCTGATAGATTGGATTGAACAGAATCCCTAAGGGGTGAAAACACGAGAGCTTCGGAAAGAAGCCCTCAGCAATACACTCACACCCACTGATCTCTTCAGACAGAACATAAAGTGCGTTGCTAGAACTTCACTGACCAACCAGCATGAGGGAGCGAGGAATAGCCAGCACCAAACCACCGGATAACCAACTTGACAAATAATGTCAAAGGACAAGAAATCAAAGGATGCAAGGAAGAACTTGCTCATATCTAGTGGATCACATCAATGATCATCAACCTCATCCTTCACCGAGTGGAAGGAGTGAGGATTATATCAATGTACCAGATGGATCTATTTTTGCACAGTGCATAACTAGTTTTGAGTTCATTTATTAGTGTCACAAGTAAGGTTTACATTGAAGTTACTGCGAAAATCCTCTAGTTGCCACAGTCCAGCGTCTGTTCGGGTACACTGAAGGAGAACTTAACATGGCCAATGCATCTAACCAACACGTCTTTCAGACTGTGGGAGGAAACTGGAGCACCCGGAGGAAACCCACACAGATACAGCGAGAATGTGCAGACTCCCCACAGGCAGTAACCCAAGCTGGGAATCGAACCCAGGTCCCTGGTGCTGTGAGGCAGCAGTGCTAACCCACTGTGCCGCCGTGCTGCCGGGAATCGAACCCAGGTCCCTGGCACTGTGAGGCAGCAGTGCTAACCCACTGTGCCGCCGTGCTGCCGGGAATCGAACCCAGGTCCCTGGCGCTGTGAGGCAGCAGTGCTAACCCACTGTGCCGCCGTGCTGCCGGGAATCGAACCCAGGTCCCTGGCGCTGTGAGGCAGCAGTGCTAACCCACTGTGCCGCCGTGCTGCCACATGAACCAGTTCCATGGTTTGAACAACATCAAGTTACGAAGACACTGGGTTTAATTTTACACGTCCTTATTACATTCACGTAGTGGGAGCTCACATGTTCGATATATACACACAGCGCCTGAACTGAAACACAATGACAGCTGACAATGTGGCGGAGTCTCTAAACTTTCCTCTCACCTCCAGCTAGAATTTCTCACAACCTCTGGATGGAACAGGTGATGACAATAATGATCTCGGTGGAAGACGTTTTTTCAACAGCTTACATAGTCACCTGTGAGCTTTGTAATTGTCAACAATACACAGCATTGTCCTTTTCTGCACGGGAGTTTGGTGGAGAGACCCAGTGCACTGGAGCTCTGTTCCTGTTTGTAGCCACAGAATGGAACCTCTGTTGAGGGCCACCTCTGTCACTCACTGGAGGTTATTTTGGAAGAGACAGAATCTGTGATTGGAGGGGCAGCTGAGTCTTTCTTGCACCTCCTGCTCCACCTATCACTGCTCTGCGGTCAGTTTCCGCTCTCAGCAACTGACAGTTTTACTAACAGTTAATGATTTGCTTTAAAGAACCAGGCAGTTGCTGAGAATGGCTAAGACCTTTGGCCAGCTTCATGCCTGACTGGCTTTAAAAAAAATGTATCTATCAATTTACTTTAAAAGATCAGGTCTGGCTGCTCATAGAATCATAGAACCCTACAGTGCAGAAGGAGGCCATTCGGCCCATCAAGTTTGCACCGACCACAATCCCACCGAGGCCCTACCCCCATATCCCCGCACATTTTACCCGCTATTCCCTCTATCCTAAGCCCCCCAGGTCACTAAGGGGCAATTTTTTCAGCATGGCCAATCAACCTAACCTGCACATCTTTGGCTCAGTTTGGACAGTGACAAAAGCTCCACTCACAATGGACCAGTGACCCTTCTGCCCTCAGCCACCTGGCCCCTTAGCCCCTTGCCCCCAGCCCCCACCTGAGTCCCCTTGGGCCTCCTGGGTCCCTTGCACCCTCCCCCACATCCCTAGCCCTTTGGCCCTCTTAGCCTCCTAGCCCCCCCGGGCCTTTCGAGTCTCTTGGCCTCTCCCAGCCCCTTGCCATCTGGACTCCCCCAGCCCCCATGTAGTTTCATGGAGGACAGAGGGAGGAAGCTGGACTGGATGGGGAAAATCACTGTTGAAAGGTGATTGCAAGGAGATACAGGGAAGGTCATGGGTGAAGCTCTGAGGGTCAAGGGAGACAGAAGGAAGATCAAGAATTATGGAGGGAGGGTTGGTGGGGCAAAGGTCAGCAGGGAGCAATTCAATGTGTCCAGGGCTGACCAATGGCTATGGGGGGGGGAATGGGTGAATGACAGTTGGTTAAGGGTGATGAAGATGAGTCAATGGCTGCCTAGGGGAGGCCAAGGGTGATGGATGGAAGCTCAGTGAGTGGGGTGTTGGAGTGTACCCAGGCATCTTGTGAGGGGTGGAGTGATAGATCCAGGGATCCAGGTGGAGGGGGGATGCCTGTTCCCAGACAATCTGCCCTTGAAGATCCTTTGAGCTCTGATACAGTCTAACCACACATTGACTGCTCAATAACTGAAAATATTTCTCCTCTTACCACTGCAGTTGCCTTTAATTTGTGTTTCCATCAACCTGTTAACTGATGTTCCAGCAACCTCCATTCACTCCCGTTCCCCTTGGGAGCTAACACCATTTCATTCAATACCGTGAGCCTTTGGCTTGTAAAAAAACATTCCTGTCCTCATCCAATTTGTCTTTGGACAAAGTCAGTCACCTTGGCTCCTGGGCAGGTATTTATCTTCCATTATTTTTAAACTTATTTTGTCTATTTGTATTCAACATTGGTCTTACCATTGCTCAGTTGCCAGTTTATCGGTTCAAAATCATCTGCTCAATTTGGCAAAGTTTTTCTCAAATCTGACATGAGCTGCAGCTTCTCAGGAACCTTTAGTTCCATCAGCCGAACAATATTATGATCACTATTGCCCACATGCTACCGCACCACAGATGCCCAGCATGAGGTCAGGCTCACAACTCAACATGCGATCTCATGTGTGATCTAATTCTGATTATTCCTCTTGTTTCATCAAAATGCTGAGTTATGGCAGAGAGGGAGAAGAATCTGACAACACACAAAGGACTCGCTTGAGCTGGAATGTGGTGGAGGAAAGACAGGTCAGGCCGCAGGTGACAAACCACTCCAAGGCCGTTTATAGATTGGATCCCACCCCACATCCTCTCACAGGCAGTCACCACCACCCCTCCATCTCTCGAAAATCCAGACAGTGGATGGACTGACCTTTAGTAACCTGTGAGTTAGTGCTGCCGCTGATACGCACGTGGCGATGGTCTCTCCTTTCTCCTGCCTCACTCTCTGCTGAACATCCCTGACAGACAGTCTGACTAACTAGACATGAACCTTGAAGCATTTGAGGATTTTGGATTAATTTGTGTGTTGGATACATAGAAAATAGGAGCAGGAGGAGGCCATTCGGTCCTTCGAGCTTGCTCTGCCATTCATCACAATCATGGCTAATAATCAAATTCAATATCCTGATCCCACCTTCTCCCCATATCCTTCGATTCCCTTTGCTCCTAGTGTTGTATCAGTTTCTTGGAAACATTCAATGTTTTGGCCTCAATTACTTCCTGTGGTAATGAACTCCACAGGCTGACCACTCTCTGAGTGAAGACTTTCTCCTCATCTCTGTTCTAAACAGTCTATCCTGTATCTTCAGACTGTGACCCCTGGTTCTGGGCACCTCCATTCTGCATCTACCCTGTCTAGCCATTTTAGAATTTTATAAGTTTCTATGAGATTCTCCCCTCACTCTTATGAGCATAATCCTAACCGTCTCAATCTCTCCTCATATATCAGATCCACCATCCCAGGAATCAGCCTGGTAAACCTTCTCTGCACTCCCTCTGGGGCAAGAACATCCTTCCTTAGATCATAGAACACAGAACCCTACAGTGCCGAAAGAGGGCCTTTGGCCCATTGAGTCTGCACCGACCACAATCCCACCCAGGCCCTAACCCCATATCCCTACATATTATACCCACTAATCCCTGTAATCTACACATCCCTGCAGACTAAGGGGCAATTTCTTAGTTTGGCCAATCAACCTAACCCGCACACCTTTGGGAGGAAACCAGAGCACCCGGAGGAAACCCACACAGACATGAGGAGAATGTGCAAACTCCACACAGACAGTGACCCGAGCCGGGAATCGAACTCAGGACCCTGGAGCTGTGAAGCAGCAGTGCTAACCTCTGTGCTACTGTGCAGCCCTTAGGTAAGGAGACAAAAAAACTGCACAGAATATTGCAGGTATGGCCTCACTAAGGCCCTGTATAATGGCAATAACACATCCCTGCTCCTGTGCTCAAAACCTCTCGCAATGAAGGCTAACATACCATTTGCCTTCAGTACTGCCTGCTGTACCTACATGCTTACCTTCAGTGACTAGTGCACAAGGACACCCAGGTCTCAATCTTCAATACACATGGAAGATTGTGCTCATTTTGATGTACAATATGGTAATAGTATTTGTGACTGTAAGGAAAAGTGTGAACCAATCATTGAATGAATGTGCTTCCTCTGCAGACAAGAGTTAGAAGAGCAAGTTAAAATTTTAAACCAGCGATTATTGTTATCCATTTAATGAAGACAGATTTAGAATATCTTTTGAATTCCTTAGCCAGTCATCCATGAGGAACTTGTAGCTGATGCTAACATTGTGGTAATGCCACTGGTCTAGAAATCCAGAGCCGCATGGGACATGTGTCCAAATTCCACCATAGTGGAATTTAAATTCAGTTAATATTCTTTTTTATTCACTCGTGGGACACTGGCGTCACTGGCTGGGCCAGCATTTATTGCCAATCTCTAGTTGAACAAGGGCAGTTGAGAGTCAATGGGTAGAGGAGGGCACTCACAATGTTAAAATGGCGGCGCGGGCCCGTTGGGCCGAAGGGCCTGTTTCCCGTGCTGTGTTGTTCTTTGTTCAACTACTCATTGCTGTGGCTCTGGAGTCACATGGAGGCCAGACCAGATAAGGATGGCAGATTATCTTCCTTAAAGGACATTACTGAACGAGATGGGTTTTTCTGACAATCTACAATGGTTTCCTAGTCATCAGTAGATTCTTAATTCCAGATTTTTTAAAATTGAAATCAAATTCCGCTATCTGCTGCGATGGGATTCGAATCTGGGTCCCCCTGAGTTTCTGGATTAATAGCTTGGTGATAATAACACTAGGCCATCACTTCCCCCGAGTCCAGAATAAATGGCTAGTTACATTAATAATGATAATTAACTACTGGATTGTTGTAAATCCCATCATTAATTCCCTTTGTGGGGCAAATCTGCCGTTCTTAACCGATCTGACCTACATGTGACTCCAGACCCACAGCAATGTGACGTACTCTTAACTGCCTTCTCTGAAATGACTGAGCGAGCCATTCCATTGCACAGGATTGCTACAGATAAAATTGCCACCTGAACTCTACCGCCCTGCCCACCACGGGAGTCAGAATGGGCGAGGGGCGGAGAATGGGATGGTCTGTTGACCTCGGGCGGGATTTTCCGGTCTCGGGTCGAGCGAGGCTGTAAAATACCACCCTGAATCTCGACCTGTGTCTCATGGGCTGCACCAGTTGAAAATGGCGGCTTTCTCAAGGGCCTTTAGCAGCGACATTGACCCTGGCAGTGATGGCCACATCCACCCACACAAAATCAGGGGGAAAGAACAAAGAAGAGTACAGCACAAGAACTCACCCTTCGGCCTTCCAAGCCTGCAGTGATCATGATGCTCTTACTAAACTAAAAAAAACCTTCTGTCATTAACTAGAAAGAATGCAGAAAAGACAGGACAAAGATATCTAGGGGTACAGATTCATAGCTCCTTGAAAGTGGAGTCACAGGTGGACAGAGTGGTGAAGAAGGTATTCATCATGCTGGTTTCATTGGTCAGAACATTGATTACAGGAGTTGGGACGTCTTGTTGAAGTTGTACAAGACATTGGTAAGGCCACACTTGGAATACTGTGTGCAATCTGGTCACTCTATTATAGAAAGGATATTAAACTAGAAAGAGTGCAGAAAAGATTTACTAGGATGCTACCGGGACTTGATGGATTGAGTTATAAGGAGAGGCTGGATAGACTGGGACTTTTTTCTCTGGAGCGTAGGAGGCTGAGGGGTGGTCTTATAGAGGTCTATAAGATAATGAGGGGCACAGATCAGCTAGATAGTCAATATCTTTTCCCAAAGGTAGGGGAGTCTAAAACTAGAGGGCATAGGTTTAAGCTGAGAGGGGAGAGATACAAAAGTGTCCAGAGAGGCAAATTTTTCACGCAGAGGGTGGTGAATGTCTGGAACAAGCTGCCAGAGGTAGTAGTAGAAGTGGGTACAATTTTATCTTTTAAAAAGCATTTAGACAGTTAACATGGGTAAAATGGGTATAGCGAGATATGGGCCAAATGAGGGCAATTGGGATTAGCTTAGGGGTTTTAAAAAAAGGGTGGCTTGGACAAGTTGGTTCCATGCTGTAAATGTCTATGACTCTTTGTATCCCTCTATTCTCTCTCTATTAATGCACCCATTCAAAGGCTTCTTAAATATTGTTAATGTACCCGCTTCCACCACCCCCTCTGGCAGCATCCGCCACTCTCTGCACATTCTCCCCGCGTCTGCATGGGGGGGTTTCCTCTGGGTGCTTCAGTTTCCTCCCACAGTCCGAAAGATGTGCTGGTTAGATGCGTTGACTGTGCTAAATTCTCCCTCAGTGTACCCAAATAAGTGCCAGAGTGTGACAACCAAGGCATTCTAACTTCTTTGCAGTGTTAACATAAGCATACTCATGACAGTAATAAATAAACTTTAAATTTCCTGATTCCTGACAAAGTCTGGGACCTTGTCCTGCCAGATCATTTCCATTATGTAGGGAGTAAGATTGGAATCATATCAGAGAAGTGCATGGTCCCATTCTCTAACAGAAATAAACAGTATTGGAGGGGGTGCAGAGGAGATTCACCAGGTTGCTGCCTGGGATGGAACATTTCAGTTCTGAAGAGAGGTTGGAGCAGAGAAGACTGAGGGGCGTTCTGATTGAAGTGTTCAAGATTATGAGGGACATTAACAGGGTGGATAGGGAGCAGCTGCTACCTTGTGAATCACCACTGAGCCTAGCACTGTTACCTCACAGTGCCAGGGACACAGGTTCGACTCCTGGCTCGGGTCACTGTCTGTCTGGAGTTTGCACATTCTCGCCATGCCTGCGGGGTTTCCGTGTTCTCTGGTTTCTCCCCACAGTCTGAAATTCGAGCTGGTTAGGGTGCATTGGCCGTGCTAAATTCTCCCTCAGTGTACCCGAGCAGGTGCTGGAGTGTGGTGACGGGGGATTTTCAGTGTTAATGTAAGCCTTACTTGTGACTAATAAATAAACCATACCTGTCTTATTCACAGTCACTGCTTTATTCACTGCCTGTCAACAGAGATCTAGGTCAAAGTCCCATCCGAAGGGGTGTGACTGCCTCTTAAAACCTTCCGCCTCCCTGATACAGCACGGTGTCTGAAGCTCAGACTCCAGCTCATCAACTTTGAGCCCAAGTTCCTGAAGCTGCAGACACTCACTGCAGATGTGGTTACTGTGGATCACAGTGATTTCCACCAAACCCCACGTGCAACAGCTGTAACACATCAAATCTGCCACCTTCACTGTGTTTTATTTAACAAATTACATTCATAGCTTTCACCCTATGATTATCTGTAGTTATATCGAGGGATTTAGCTAATTAAGTTGACATTTAATACAATATTTATATCTCCCAATACCAGTTTAAATTACTGCTTCTGATTATAGAGAAAATAAACTTCAAACTCACCAACCACTCACCTACTTTAGTGTTTCTAGGTTTTGGTTCTCCTGGTCTCCAGCCCCCTCTCTCGGGCCGCTCCTTTTTTTCTAAGCCAGCTCCTCTTCCCTCACTGAGCGAAATTTCCGAATTTACTAAATTCTCAAGCTCATGCTCTGTGACCAGCTGCACTCAGTGGTGAGCTGCTGTTCTTCATGTTTGCTTACTTTGTGTACTGAGCAAGACTGCCTGTGTTATTACCAGCTCAAATTCAAAATTAGGGGTAATCTTATAGAGACATATAAGATAGTGAAGGGACTAAATAGGGTAGAGGTAGAGAGATTCATTCCACTTAGAAAGGAAACCAGAACTAGAGGGCGCAGCCTCAAAATAAGTTTGGGGGGGGGGTTCAGTTTGGAACAGAGTTGAGGAGGAACTCCTCTCAAAGGGTGGTGAATCTCTAGAATTCTCTGCCTGTTGAAGTGGTGGAGGCTGCCTCGCTGAATATATTTAAGTCACGGGTAGATAGATTTCTGATAGACAGGGGAATTAAGGGTTATGGGGAGCAGGCGAGTAAGTGGAACTGATCCACTTCAGATCAGCCATGATCTTATTGAATGGCGGGGCAGGCTCGAGGGGCTAGATGGCCTACTCCTGCTCCTATTTCTTATGTTCTTTTGTTCTTATGTTCTACAGAGTGGAGTCAGGCTCTGCTGGGTAAAGAAACCAGTTTGAAATAGCTATCAATTTAACTAACCATAGCTGCCTCTCCAGCAGGGACTGTGCACAGTGGCTAGCACTGCTGCCTCACAGTGCCGGGGACCCAGGTTCAATTGGGTCACTTTCTGTACAGTCTTTTGTAGCCACTGTATTTATATGGCTGGTCCAGTTTAGTTCCTGGTCAGTGGTAATCCCTGTCAAGGATCCTCTAGTTAAGACTGTGATAAGATGAAAGAATTTCCCAAAAATATGGGTCCGTAACTACTTAAACTTAAATAAAGGCAGTTATAAAGGTATGAAGGAAGAGTTGGCAAAAGTGGAATGGGAAAATAGGTTAAGAAGCAAGGTGTTAGAGAAGCTGTGATGGACATTTAATGAGATATTTTATAAATCTCTCTGTTAAGAAATGAAGATTCTTTGAGAAGGCTCTGTGGCTAACTAAGAAAGTTAAAGTTTATTCGTTAGTCACAAGTAGGCTTGCATTAACACTGCAATGAAGTTACTATGAAATTCCCCTAGCCACCTCACTCCGGTGCCTGTTCAGGTGCACTGAAGGAGAATTTTGCACAGCCAATCCACTCTAACCAGCACGTCTTTCAGACTGTGGGAGGAAACCAGAGCACCTGGAGGAAACTCATGCAGACGCAGGGAGAACATGCACACTCCAGGCAGACAGTGATCCAAGCCGGGAATCGAACCCAGGTCCCTGGCGCTGTGAGGCAGCAGTGCTAACCACTGTGCCGCCGTTGAGTCAAGGAGGGTGGGGGTATCAGATCATAAGAAAAGACCTACAAAGCTCTGGGGATTGGGCCAGAAAATTGGGAATGTTGGAGAAACCAGAAAGGGATGATTTAAAAAAAAAAGGGAGAAATTGGAGCATGACAGAAAACAAGCAAGAAACTTAAAGTTAGACAGTTAAAAGTTTGTATAAATATATAAAAAGGAAAAGAGTCCCTTAGGCAGTGAAACTGGGAAATTAATCAGTGGGAAAGGGCAGAGACTTCTGTATCTGTCTTCACAGTGGGAGACATAGCAGAAAATGAGATGAAAGGGAGGAACTTAAAACAATTAAAATCACTAGAGAGAAAGTACTAGGAAAACTAATGGGACTAAACTCTGACCAATTCTCCAGACCTGATAGCCTGCATCCTGAGGTACAAAAGAAAGTGTCCTTTTTTTCATTCATTCGTTGAACATGGGTGTCATTGGCTGGCCAGCATTTATTGCCCATCCCTATTTCAGAGGGCAGTTGAGAGTCAACCACGTTGCTGTGGCTCGGGAATCACATGTAGGCCAGACCAGGTAAGGACGGCAGATTTCCAACCCTAAAGGGCATTTGTGAATCAGATGACAATCAACAATGGTTTCATGGTTATCATTCCTAATTCCAGATTTTATTTTTATTGAATTTAAATTTCACCATCTGCAATGGGAGGATTCGAACGCAGGTCCCCCAGAGCATTTGCTGAGTTTCTGGATTTTCCTGAGTCCAGCAATAATACCACTAGGCCATCACCTCCCCAGAGGTGACAGAGATAGCGGATGCAATGGTTGTGACCTTGCAAAATTCCTGGAGTTCTGGAGAGGTGCCAGCAGATTGGAAAACCACAAAACTAACAGAGATGTTCCATGTCTTGAAATTTCAAGAAATTTCATTTCAAGAAAGCAGGGAGACAGAAAACAAGACATGGTAGGCCAGAATAGATAACATCTGTCACTGCTAGAATCCATTATTAAAAATGTTGTAGATTGTAAAAGTATTGTGAAAAAACAATTTATTAGGCAGAGTGAGCTGTGGTATAAAGAGTAAATGTTAAATATATAAATTTAAGATAGCATTATCGGTGATGTAAGAGTATAGGATAACAGACCACAGGGGGAAGTAGTTCAATGTTGAGCTTCATGCTGAGTCTGTGTTGTAAATAGTTGGCATAATGTTCAATAAAAGATAACGTTTGCTAATGGCATTGCCTCCAGCCTTAACTGTAAAAGCAAGTTCGCACGTCTAGAGCCAAATTGCAGAGAGTGGCTGCAGGTAAACACGGTGAACAGGGCAATGAGAGCAGAGCTCAGCGACTGCACGGAGCAACCTGAGAAACAGCAGCAGGGCAAGGTCAGGGCGGAAACATTTTCAGCCAAACTCCAGAAAAGATAACAGTGAGGAGACCTCTACCAGAGTGCTTCAGCCGCATGGTCAAGCCAAGAATGGGGTTGGCACAGATGGCACAGTGGTTAGCACTGCTGCCTCACAGCGCCAGGAACCCGGGTTCAGTTCCAGCCTTGGGTCACTCTCTGTGTGGAGCTTGCACATTCTCCGTGTCTGTGTGGATTTTCTCTGAGTGCTCCGGTTTCCTCCGAAAGACGTGCTAGTTAGGGTGCAATGACCGTGTTAAATTCTCTCTCAGTGTACCCGAACAGGCGCCGGAGTGTGGTGACCAGGGTATTTTCACAGTAACTTCATTGTATTTTGATGTAAAGACTTGCTTGTGACACTAATAAATAAATTTTACTTTAAGTGGCAGCAAGTCAGAAAAAGAACAAAAATAAGCTGGATCAAAGAGAATGCGAGATCTAAGGCAAGTCTGTGAGCAAAAACATCGGGTATACACCAGGTCCGTGGAGAGGCTTAATGAAAAAGACAGACGTGACAAGGAGGTTCCAGCTGTGAAGACAAAGAGAATTAGTTCAGCAGTGCTGGCTGAGAGTTTGTTTGTGGATGTGTTTTGCATCAGTTTCAGCAAATTACATCTGCAGAAAGCAGATCCGTAGAGAACGTGTGGCACAGAAAGTTAAAGTCTGAGTCAGAGAGGTTTACAGCATGCAAACAGGCTCTTTGGGCCAACTTGTCCATGCAGCCCTTTTTTTTAACCATGAAGCTAGTCCCAATTGCCAGTGTTTGGCCCATATCCCTCTGTACCCATCCTACCTATGTGACTGACAAAACACACCTCTACTACTACCTCTGGCAGCTTGTTCCAGACACTCATTACTCTTGGTGTGAAAACATTGCCCCTCTGGACCCTTTTGTATCTCTTCCCTTTCACCCTGAGCCTATGCCCTCTAATTTTAGACACCCCTACCTTTGGGAAAGGATGTTGTCCTGATCTATGCCCCTCATTATTTTATAGATCTCTATAAGATTACCCCTCAGCCTCCTACACTCCAGGGGAAAAAAAACAATCTATCTAGCCTCTCCTTATAACTCAAACCATCAAGTCCCGATAGCATCCCAGTAAATCTCTTCTGTACTCTTTCTAGTCTAATATTATCCTTTCTATAATAGGGTGACTGAAAGGGTCAGACTGAGGTACAAAGAGAAGGCTGTGGGTGTTGACAAGGGATGTGGTGGCGGGGGAGGGGGTCATCTGATCAAGACTTTGGGAGGAGTTCAATAGGCCAGCTGTAGAGAAGATGTTTCTTCTTGTTGGAGATAGCAAAACTAGGGCTGATGAAGATAAGATCATTGCTGATAAACCCAATAGGGAATTGAGGAGAAAAGTCTTCACTGAAAGATGAAGATATGAGGCGTGAGCTGGCCCTGATAGATTGGGGAGAGTTGTTTAAGGGGATGACAGTGGTTAGGCAATGATAAATATTCCAGGAACGCTTGGGGGAACCGCAGCAACTGTTTATTCCTGGCACAAAAGAAAAATGGTTAAGAGGGCTTACAAAGGAAATTAGAGAGAGTACCCAATCCAAGGAAGAAGCAGACAGATTGGCCAAGGAAAATAATAGGCCTGAGGATTGGGAACAGTTTAGAATTCAACAAAGAAGGGCTAAGGGATTGATTAAGGAGGAGAAAATACAGTATGAAAGTAAGCTTGCAGGGAACATAGAGACTGACACTTTTGACATTGGCAAGAGTTTCTATTGCCCTATGAGGAGAAAGAGGTTGGTGCAGACGAATGTAGGTCTCCTGCAGATAGAAATGGGGGAATGTATAACAGGGGACGAAGAAATGGCTGAGCAATTGAATACACACTTTGGTTCTGTCTTCACACAGAGGACATAAATCAGGCACCAGAAATGTTGGAGAATGCATGATTTAGTGAGAGGGAAGAATTGAAGGAGATCAATATTAGTAGAGAAATGATACTGAGAAAATTGATGGATTGAAGGCAGATAAATTCCAGGGCCTGATAATCTACATCCCAGAGTACTTAAGGAAGTGGCTCTAGAAATATTAGATGCATTGGTGATCATCTTCCAGGATTCTACAGACTCTGGAACAGTTCCTGCAGATTGGAGGGTAGCTAATGTCACTCCTGTATTCAAAAAGAGAGGTAGAGAGAAAACGGGGACTCATAGACCAGTAAGCCTAACATCGGTAGTGGGGAAGATTCTCAAACCCATTAACAAGGACTTTATAGCGGAGCATTTAGAAAGCAGTGGCAGGATCAGACAGAGTCAGCATGGATTTACGAAGGAGTAATCTTGCTTGACAAATTTGTTGGAATTCTTTAAAGATGTGACTAGTAGAATTGACAAGGAGGAGTCAGTTGATGTGATATATTTGGACTTTCAGAAAGCATGAGAGATTATCGTGCAAGATTAAAGTGTATGGGATTGGGGGAAATATATTGAGATGGATAGAAAACTGGTTGGCAGAGAGGGAACAAAGAATAGGAATTAATGGGCTGCTTTTCAAATCGGCAGGCAGTAACTAGTGGGGTGCCACAGGGATCGGTGCTGGGACCCCAGCTATTCACAATATATATTAATGATTTGGATGAGGGAACAAAATGGAACATCTCAAAGTTTGCAGATGATATCAAGTTGGGTGGGTGGGATGAGGATGGAGAGATCCTTCAGAATGATCTGGACAGGTTGTGAGAATAGACAAATCAATAGCGGATGCAGTATAATTTGGATAAATGTGAGGTTATTCACTTTGGAGGCAAAAACAAGAAGGTAGATTACTGCTTGGATGGCTATAAGAGAGGAGTGTGCAGAGGGACCTGGGTGTCCTTGTGCACCAGTCACTGAAAGTAAGCGTGCAGGTGCAGCAGGCGATAAAGAAGGTAAATGGTATGTTGGCCTTCATTACGAGAGGTTTCGAGTACAGGAGCAGGGATGTGTTGTTGCAATTATACAGGGGCCTTGGTGAGGCCACACCTAGAGTATTGTGTACAGTTTGGTCTCGTTTTCTGAGGAAGGATGTTCTTGCTCTTGAGGGAGTGCAGTGAAGGTTTATCAGGCTGATTCCGGGGATGGTGGGACTGATGTATGAGGAGAGATTGACTAGGTTAGAATTGTTTTTGCTGGAGTTCAGATGAATGAGATGGGATCACATAGAGACTTATAAAATTCTAACAGGGCTAGACAGGGTAGATGCAGGGAGGATACTCCCATGATGGGGGAGTCCAGACCCAGGGGTCACAGTCTGAGGATTCAGGGTGCACCATTTAGGACAGAGGTGAGGAGACATTCCTTCACCCAAAGAGTGGTGAGCCTGTGGAATTCGTTACCACAGGAAGTAGTTGATGGCAAAATATTGAATGTATTCAAGAGGGGGCTGGATATAGCATTTGGGGTGGATGGGATCAAAAGTTATGGGGAGAAGGCAGGATTAGGTTATTAAGTTGGATCAGCCATGATCGTGATGAATGATGGAGCAGGCTTGAAGGGCTGAATGGCCTCCTCCTGCTCCTATCTTCTATGTTCCAATGCTTCTAAAGTTTTAGTGTTGTGGTGGCGCTGGGGGTCCCGGTTATTGCTGGAGAACTTTTTGACAAAGTCCGCCAGATCCTATGCCCCCCAAAGACCCCCAGGGTGGAGCTTCTGCCCACCAAGTGTTGCCGGCCAGTTAGGGGCCAGCAGCTCTTCTGCACTCACTAGCGCTGCCAGTGGCTAGTGTAGGTATGACACCCAGTCAAGACCTCAGATTGAGGAGGCGAGTGATTGTGGGAAAGGGGTTGTGGATGAAGGGGTGGGCAGTATACGTCTTGATGCCTTCAGTGTCTAGAAATCTATTTATTTCCTTCTTAAATATGTTCAGTGACTTGGCCTCCACAGCCTTCTGTGGTTGAGAATTCACCACCCTCTGAGTGAAGAAATTTCTCCTTGTCTCTGTCCTAAATGGTCTACCCCATATCCTGAGATTGTGACCTCTTGTTCTAGATTCCACTCCCCCCACCCCTCCCCCTCCCTCCACCAGCCAGAAGAAACAACATCCCTGTATCCAGTCTGTACGGCCCCATCAGATTTCTGTACGTTTCAATGAGATCCTCTCTCATTCTTCTAATACAGTCCCAGCTCACCCAATCTCTCCTCGTACGACAATCCTGCCATCACAGGTATCAGTCTGGTGAACCTTTGCTGCACTCCCTCTGTGGCAAGTATATCCTTTCTTAGATCAGGAGACTATCACTACATGGTGTACTCCAGCTGTGGTCTGACCAAGACACGGTACAGCTGCAGTAAGACATCCTTGCTCCTGAACTCAGGCCCTCTTGCAATGAAGGTGAAAATACCATTTACCTTGCTAACTGCTTGCTTTCAGGGGCTCATGTACAAGGACATCCGGGTTCCTTTATACATCAACGTCTCCCAATCAGTCACCATTTAAATAATACTCAGCCATTCTGTTTCACTATACAAAGTGGATAACCTCACATTTATCCACATTTTACAGCGTCCGCCAGGTACTTGTCCTCTCACTCAACTTGTCTGGATCACCTTGAATCCTCTTAACATCCTGCTTATTCCTCACATTCCAATCAAGTTTTGTGTCTCCTGCAAACTTGGGAAATATTACGTTAGGTTCCTTCATTCAAATCATTGATGTACATTGTGACTAGCTGGGGGCCCAAGCACCAATCTCTCTGGTGCCCACTAGTCACTGCCTGCCACTTAGAAAAAGACTCATTTATTCCTACTCACTGTCTGCTAACCAATGGTCAATCCATGCCGGTATATTGCTCCCAATCCCACGTGCTTTAATTTTTCACACCAACCCCTTATGTACGACTTTGTCAAAAAGTTTTTGAAAATCCAAATATACCACATCCACGAATTCACCTTTATCTATTCTATTCGTTACAGCCTCAAAAATTTCCAGTAGATTTGTAAAACATGATTTCTCTTTCATAAATCCATGTGACTTTGTCTAATCCCTTTGATATTTTTTAAAGGTCTTGCTATCACATCTTTTATAATTGGCTTTAGTATTTTCCCAGCTACTGACATTAGGTTAAGCGCTCAGTAGTTCCCTGTCTTCTCTCTCCCTCCTTTTTTAGAAAGTGGGGTTATATTTGCCATCCTCCAATCTGCTGGGATTGTTCCAGAATCAATAGAATTTTGGAAGATGTCAGCCAACAATTTGCCCTGTTACGGTCCTGGACCAGAATCCCATGATATTAGGAAGTTGGACCCCAACAATCTTCCTATCTTTGGCATAAATGTAAGGATAGGGTGTTTCACTCCAAGAATAATTCCGCTGACAAATTAGGAATCATTTATAGTAAAACTTTATTTTATAACATTGAAGCAGCTTAACTATTACCTGTTGAGCAATATTTAACATGAAAGGAAACAACTATAATTTTGAATGTATCAGTTCCACATAAGCAACATTCTTCTTACATGAATAGGTAGGAAATAGAGGGATACGGATTGCATGGAGACATGTCTATGTCTTGGACTTGGAGAAAGGCATCATGTATCAGTGCAGGCTTGAGGGGCCTGTAATGCTATAATGTTCCTTGTTCTTTGTTTAGACTCAAAACTCACTTTAAATATGATTAGCAACCATATGCTTATGGTATAACCATAGGCTTATGTTCGGATGAGATTGGAGGGCTCAGATAGTGCACTAGAAAGCTTTAGATTGGCTAGGAGGGAGTTGAAGAGTGAGTTGAGAAGGGCTAAAAGAGGACATGAGAAGAATTTGGCTGATAGGATTAAGGAGAATCCTAAGGCGTTCTATAGGTATGTCAAGAACAGAAGGTTGGTCAGGGCAAGATTAGGGCCAGTTACAGACAGCAGGGGGAAGTTGTGTGTGGAACCGGAGGAGATTGGAGAAGTATTGAACCAATATTTCTCTTCGGTGTTCACGCAGGGGGACATGAATATAGCTGAGGAGGACATTGGGTTGCAGGGGTGTAAAATAGACAGTATTACGGTTGATAAAGGGGATGTGCTGGAAATTCTTGAGGGGCTGAAAATAGATAAGTCCCCTGGTCCGGATGGGATCTACCCTAGGATTCTCTGGGAGGCTAGAGAGGTGATTGCAGAGCCTCTGGCTCAGATCTTCAGGTCGTCATTGGTCTCTGGTGTAGTCCCGGAGGATTGGAGGATAGCGAATGTTGTCCCATTGTTTAAGAAGGGGAACAGAGACTTTGCCGGGAATTATAGACCGGTGAGTCTTACTTCTGTTGTGGGCAAGGTTTTAGAAAAAATTATTAGGGATAGGATTTATAGTTATTTGGAGTGTAATGAATTGATTAGAAATAGTCAGCATGGTTTTGTAGCGGGTAGGTCGTGCCTTACTAACCTTATTGAGTTTTTTGAGAAGGTGACCAAAGAGGTGGATGGGGGCAAGGCAGTTGACGTGGTATACATGGATTTTAGTAAGGCGTTCGATAAGGTTCACCATGGTAGGCTTCTGCAGAAAATGCAGATGTATGGGATTGTGGGTAATCTAGGAAGTTGGATCAGGAATTGGCTATCAGATAGGAGACAGAGGGTGGTGGTGGATGGTAAATATTCATCATGGAGTACAGTTACGAGTGGTGTGCCTCAGGGATCTGTTTTGGGGCCACTGTTGTTTGTAATTTTTATTAATGATCTGGATGAGGGTATAGTTGGGTGGATTAGTAAATTTGCTGATGACACCAAAGTTGGAGGTGTGGTAGATTGTGAGGAAGGGTGTCATAG
The DNA here is from genome assembly GCF_965287045.1 of Carcharhinus amblyrhynchos. Classification (NCBI taxonomy): domain Eukaryota; kingdom Metazoa; phylum Chordata; class Chondrichthyes; order Carcharhiniformes; family Carcharhinidae; genus Carcharhinus; species Carcharhinus amblyrhynchos. The sequence continues at coordinate 17,734,477 of NC_137358.1, forward strand.
TCTGCAGGGAGACTTAGATAGGTTGCAGAGCTAGGCCGAGAGGTGGCGGATGGAATTTAATGCGGAGAAGTGTGAGGTAATTCACTTTGGTAGGAGCAACAGATGTGTCGAGTATAGGGCTAACGGGAGGACTTTGAATAGTGTGGATGAACAGAGGGATCTAGGTGTGTGTGTACATAGATCCCTGAAAGTTGGGAATCAAGTAGATAAGGTTGTTAAGAAGGCGTACGGTGTCTTGGCGTTTATTGGTAGGGGGATTGAATTTAGGAGTCGCAGTGTAATGTTGCAACTGTACACTACTCTAGTGCGGCCGCACTTGGAGTACTGTGTGCAGTTCTGGTCCCCGCATTACAAGAAGGATGTGGAGGCGTTGGAGAGGGTGCAGAGGAGGTTTACTAGGATGTTGCCTGGTATGGTGGGGAGGTCCTATGAGGAGAGACTGAGGGATTTAGGGTTGTTTTCGTTGGAAAGAAGGCGGCTAAGAGGGGATCTTATTGAAACATATAAGATGATTAGAGGTTTAGATAGGGTGGATAGTGATAGCCTTTTTCCTCGGATGGAGAAAGCTAGCACGAGGGGGCATGGCTTTAAGTTAAGGGGGGGTAGCTACAGGACGGATGTCAGGGGTAGGTTCTTTACCCAGCGGGTGGTGAGGGATTGGAATGCCCTGCCTGCTGCAGTTGTAAATGCGTCTAGTTTGGGGGCGTTTAAGAGATCTCTGGATAGGTTTATGGACGAAAAGGGATTGGTATAGGCTAGTGGGTCATTGTTTTTGTAACTGGTCGGCGCAACATCGTGGGCCGAAGGGCCTGTTCTGCGCTGTAATGTTCTATGTTCTATGTTCTATGTTCTATAACTATACTTGCTATAAGAGGTGTCCACAGTATTGAAGTTTTCAGACAGGTTTGATTTTCAGAGCAGCCTGTAAACCCACAGCCAGAACTGAGAGCTGTTTCACCCCGGTACAGATGTAGCTCATCCCATTACCACATTATCACATAACCCTGTTAATCTAAATCCACCTTCTGTTCCTTTCATCAAAAGCTCCAGGGGACCTTTTACTTTATAAACTAAAGTCCATTAGCTCTGTCTTAGTAAACACTACATGGCTAAAATGAGTAATTTGCTACTCTTCCATTATCTAAGTTGCGTTCCTTCTAGACATACTGACTACCTGTAGAAAAAACTAAAATTTAAAACAGTCCCCTTGAACAAAAAAATATTTTTATATATGTATAAGATATAGCAAAACACACTATTATCATGCATGGCCACCTCCTTTAGTACCCTGGGGGATTTATCAGCTTTTAGTCCCAATAATTTTTCAAGCACTATTGCTTTTTCAGTAACACCAATCTCCTTCAATTCCTCCTTCTCACTAGACCCATGATTCCTTAGCATTTCTGGGGAGTTATTTGTGTCTTCCTCTGTAAATTCTGAAATAAAGTAATTGTTTAATTCCTCCACCATTCCCTTGTTCCTATTATAGGTTCTCATTTCGGATGTAAGGGATTTACATTTGTCTTCACCAACCTATTTCTTTATATGAACTGAAAGAAGATTTTACAGTCTGCTTTTATGTCCTTTGAATTTTACTCCCATACTCTATTTTCCCCTTTGAATCAACCACTTAATCCTCTTTTGCTTAATTCTGAACTGCTCCCAATCCTCAGGCTTGCTACTTTTTCTAGCAACTTTATATAACTCCACTTTGGATCTAATTTCATTTCATTTATTCTACATGGTTGGACCACTGTTCTTGTGTTTTTGCATCAGAAAGGAATGTGTAACTGTTGCAATGCACATATTCTTTCCTTAAATATTACCCATTGCCTATCCATCATCATGCCTTTTAATGAAGTTCCTCAATCTATCTTAGCCAACTAAGCTTTGCACATGAACTGTGGGAGAGACCTCATCCTGAGGGAGACGCAGCTAGAGTGAGTGTGGGTATCAGGGATTTCAAACTGAGAAGGAATTGAATTGAATGGGTATGTCATTCTCTCTCGCTTTCTTTGTAAGTTCAATAGTTCTGTTAAAAGGTCAATAAGAAGGCTGTCTGTATGCTCCCTGCTTTAGCAGCCAGAGAAACTGACTCACCTGCTTTAGATTATGAGGCTCCCTGATTGGGCCATCAATTAGAACTCAATCAGGGACATCTTTTGATGTCCAACCGAATAAACAAAATCAAATTAACTCCGGGTCAACTTAAAAGGCGCAACTCCCAAAAGGAGGGGAACTACTGAAACAAAAGACAAAGCAGATAGGGAATTAAAAACATCAAATTAAAATGTGATTAAAGGAGTCAATAATGCACCCCAGTCCCTGTGATGCCCAGTGTGCACAGAAGGCGTTGACGGTCCCCTCAGACACTTCCTCTCCTGGGACACTCAGCCACGAATATAGCCATGGTAGAGGGGCAAAAGGTGAATAAGAGGCTGGCCCAGTTAGCCGAGAAGCAGTTAAGTGTCAATCGCCAATCTTTTTGGGCCAACTAAATTAACGAGGGGACAGCTTAAAAGGGGCAGCTCCCAAAAAGAAGGGGATCTGCCCGAAACAAAGGACAAAGTGGAAAGGAAAGTTAAAACATCAAATATACACCCCAGACCCTGTGGTGCCCAGCGGGCATGAAAGGCATTAACGGTGCCCTCGGACACCACATGCTCTTTCTCCAGGGACACCTGACTGTGAATATAGCCGTAGTAGAGGGGCAAACAGTCAGGTCGGACAATTCCCTCGGCCCCCAGCTGCCTGGACCTATTTATGGCAAGTTTTGCAAGGCCCACGAGCAGGTTTATGAAGGGATTTTGGCCACTCCCCCACCCCCTCCACACCAGGTGACAAAGTGTCAATCACCTGAAGGCTGTTTAGGGTCTCAGTAGTATTGGAAGTCACAATGAGTGAGCTTCGCACAGGAACTGTGGGAGAAAACATCCAGCTAGAGCGAGACGCAGCCAGACTGAGACACAGCCAGAGCGAGACACAGCCAGAGGGAGACAAGCCAGAGGGAGACAAGCCAGAGGGAGACACAGCCAGAGGGAGACAAGCCAGAGGGAGACACAGCTAGAGGGAGACACAGCCAGAGGGAGACAAGCCAGAGGGAGACACAGCCAGAGGGAGACACAGCCAGAGCGAGACACAGCCAGAGGGAGACACAGCCAGAGCGAGACACAGCCAGAGGGAGACACAGCCAGAGGGAGACAAGCCAGAGGGAGACACAGCCAGAGGGAGACACAGCCAGAGCGAGACACAGCCAGAGGGAGACACAGCCAGAGGGAGACAAGCCAGAGGGAGACACAGCCAGAGGGAGACACAGCCAGAGCGAGACACAGCCAGAGGGAGACACAGCCAGAGCGAGACACAGCCAGAGGGAGACACAGCCAGAGGGAGACACAGCCAGAGGGAGACACAGCCAGAGGGAGACACAGCCAGAGGGAGACACAGCCAGAGCGAGACACAGCCAGAGGGAGACACAGCCAGAGGGAGACACAGCCAGAGGGAGACACAGCCAGAACGAGACACAGCCAGAGGGAGACACAGCCAGAGGGAGACACAGCCAGAGGGAGACACAGCCAGAACGAGACACAGCCAGAACGAGACACAGCCAGAGGGAGACACAGCCAGAACGAGACACAGCCAGAACGAGACACAGCCAGAGGGAGACACAGCTAGAGCGAGGTGCAGCCAGAGCGAGGTGCAGCCAGAATGAGTGTGGCTATCAGGAATTTGGAACTGAGCGGGAATTCTGTGCAGAGGGGAAAGAGGTGCTTCTTGCTTTCTCTCCTTGCTTTTTAACTGTTAGATCTTCACAGAGTGGCCTTGGTCTGTTGCAGTGGTAGAGTACATCAGGGAGAGAGTTGATTGGTAAATAGTGGGTAAGGTTAGGTAAGTATTTAATGGTTTTGTCACTTAAAGTTTCAGAGTTTTTCTCGTGGTTTATAGTTTGTAAGGGTACACTCAGTAGTAATGAGGAAGAAGGCCCCTGAAGAATTGGATATAATCTGATATCGAGTATCTTCCAGAAGTTTAATTTACAGAGCTAAGACATGGCAGGGGAGCTCCAAGTTTGTTCCAGAGAGTTGGGAACATTTCCAATGCCTGGGGCCAGCGTGTGCAGGAAGGTCTCCAGCTGCAGTTCCTGGAAGCCCAGGTTTAGGAGCTGGAGCGGTGAGTGGGGACACAGGAATATCCGTGAGATGGAGAGAATTGTAGATAGCATGTATAGAGAGGTGATCTATACTGCAGGATAAGATCCCCCAGGCAGGAAGGGAATGGGTGCCCACCAGGCAGAGCGAGAGAGCGAGGCAGGCAGTGCAGGAATCTACTGTGGCTATTCCCCTGAAAAGCAGATATACCTCTTTGAATACTGTTGAGGGGAATGACCACTCAGGGGAAAGCAGCAACAGCCAAATTTGTTGCAGCACGATTGGCTCTGCTGCAGAGGAGTGAAGTGTGAGAGTGCAATAATTATAGGGGACGCTACTGTAATGGGACAAGATAGGCATTTCTGTGGTTACAAATGAGACTCCAGGATAGTGTGTTACCTCCCTGCTGCCAGATTCAAGGTTGGTTCGGAGTCAGTATGGGACATTCTGGAAGGGGAGGGTGAACAGCCACAGGTTCTGGTACACGTTGCTACAAACAACGTACGTTAAAAAAAGGGATGAGGTCCTAAAAGCAGAACATAGGGAGTTAGGAAAGAAGTTAAGAAGTCATCATCTCAAAGGTAGTGATCTCAGGATTACTACCAATGCCATGTGTTAATCAGAGTAGAAATAGCAGGATATATCGGATGAATGGATATGTAAGGGGGAGGGTTTAAGTTTCCTGGGACATTGCGATCAGTTCTGGGGGAGACGGGACCTGAATAAAGTGGATGGATTACACCTGGACACGACTGGGACTGATGTCCTAGGGGGAGTATTTTTTTAAAGTTAGTTGGGGGAGGGTTTAAACTAAAATGGAAGGGGGATGGGAACCTCTGCAAGGAGTCGGTGGGGGGGTGGGTGGGGGGAAATCAAGGACAAAAACCAAAGACGGAAAGGGGAATAAGTGATAGGCAGAGAAACCAAGGGCCAGATTCAAACAGGGCCTCAACGAGAAATAATGGGAATCGGACCAGTAATGTTAAAAAGACAAGCCTGAAGGCTTTGTGCCTTAATGTGCGGAGCATTCACAATAAAGTGGATGAATTAATTATGTAACTAGTTCTAAACGAGTGTGATATAGTCGAGATTACAGAAACATGACTGCAGGGCGAGCAGGGATGGGAACTGAACATCCAGCGGTATTCAGTATTGAGGAAGGACAGACAGAGAGGTAAAGGCAGTGGAGTTGCATTGCTGGTTAAAGAGGAAATTAATGCCATCCTGAGGAAGGATATTAGCTCTGACAATACGGATTTTATATGCATGGAGCTGGGAAAATGTTAGAACGGATTGCACGCAGACCCCAGACTGTATGGAGATGTTGGTAATAACATTAAACAGGAAATTAGAGACGCATGTGATTAAGGAACATTTGTAATTATGGGTGACTTTAATCTGCATATAGATTGGGCAATTCAAATTAGTCTCAATATCGTAGAGGAGGAATTCCTGGAGTGTGTATGGGATGGTTTTCTGGACCAATACACTGAGGAACCAACTAGAGAACAGGCTTCCTAGTCTGTGTATGTGTAATGTGAAAGGAATAATTGGCAATCTAATTATGTGAGACCCCTTGGGGATGAACGTCCGTAACACAATAGAATTCTTCATCAAGACGGAGAGTGGCACAGTTGATTCTGAGATTAGGATCCTGAATCTTAATAGTTTAGTCTATTTATTAGTGTCACAAGTAGGCTTACATTAACACTGCAGTGAAGTTACTGTGAAAATCTCCTAGTCGCCGCACTCTGGCACCTGTTCGGGTAACACTGAGGGAGAATTTAGCACGGCCAATGTATCCTAACCAGTACGTCTTTTGGACTGTGGGAGGAAACCAGAGCACCCTGAGGAAACCCACGCAGACATGGGGAGAATGTGCAGTCTCCGCACAATCATCCAAGCCGGAAAACTACAATGATATGAGGCACAAGTTGACGATGATAGATTGAAAACATTACTTAAAGGGATGGTGGTGGATCGGCAATGACAAACATTCAAAGAACGCGTGGGTGAACTGCAACAACTGTTCATTCCTGTCTGGCACAAAAGTAAAACTGGAAAGGTGGCCAAAGCCTGGCTTCCAAGGGAAATTAGAGATAGTGTTAGATCCAAGGAAGAGGCAACACATCGGCGAGAATAAACAACAGACCTGAGGATTGGGAGCTGTTTAGAGTTCAAGGAGGACCAAGGGACAGGTTAAGAAGATAAATTAGAGAAGGAGAATAAACTTGTGGGGAACATAAAAACTGACTAAAAATCTCTATAGATACATGAGGATAGGTGAAGATAAAGGTCCCTCACAGTCAGAAACAGGGGAATTTATAATGGGGAATAAAGAAATGGCCGACCAACTAAATACATACTTTGGTTCTGTCTTTGTAACAAATAACATACCAAAAATGTTGGGGAACACAGTGTTTAGTGAGTGGGAGGAGATCAGTATTAGTAGAGAAATGGTGTTGGGGAAATTGGTGGGATTGAAAGCTGATAAACTCATAGGACCTGATAATCTACACCCCAGGGTACTTAAAGGAGTGGCTCTAGAAATAGCGGATGCATTGGTGGTCACCTTCCAAGATTTTATAGACTCTGGAACAGTTCCTGCGGATTGGAGGATAGCTAATGTAACCCACGATTTAAAAAGGGAGGTAGAGAGAAAAACAGGGAATTATAGACCAGCCAAACTGACCTTGGTAGTGGGGAAAATTATCAAAGGTTGTACGACAAAACAATTGGAAAACAGTAGCAAAAACAGAGACTCTTCCCGCTCAAAAAAGACAGTAGGACTAGGGGGCACAACCTCAAGATAAAGGGGGGGGGCGGTTTAGAACGGAGTTGAGGAGGAACTTCTTCACTCAAAGGGTGGTGAATCTCTGGAATTCTCTGCCCGTTGAAGTGGTGGAGGCTGCCTCGCTAAATATTTTTAAGACGCGGGTTGATGGGTTTTTGATAAGAGAGGGGATTAAGGGTTATGGGGAGCGGGCGGGAAAGTGGAACTGAGCCACGACAGATCAGCCATGATCTTATTGAATGGCGGGGCAGGCTCGAAGGGCTAGATGGCCTACTCCTGCTCCTATTTCTTATGTTTTTATGTTCTTATGTAAAATCAGCCAGAGTCAGCATGGATTAATGAAAGGGAAATCACGCTCGACAAATCCACTGGAATTCTTCCAGGATGTAACTAGTAGAGTTGATGAAGAGCAGCCAGTGGATGTGGTTTATTGAACTTTCAGATAAGGTCCCACATAAGAGATTAGCATGTACAGTTACAGCTCATGGGACTGGGAAAATGTATTGAGATGGATAGAAAACTGGTTGGCAGACAGGAAACAAAGAGTAGGAATAAACATGTCTTTTTCAAATGGTAGGTAGTGATTAATGGGATATCACGGGGATCCAGCATGTTTCTGTTTTTATTTACATATCACCTTGGCCAATACTTTCCACTTGTTTATAAGATACAATTAAAAATGTGGGTTATTTCAGAATTCTACTTCTAATCCGGTGCGCTATCTGGTGGGTTCTTAAAATGATCCAGCTATTCATTCTATACATTGACGATTTAGATTAGGGAACTAAATGTAATATCTCCAAATTTGCTGATGACACAGCTGTGTGGGAGGATGAGCTGTGGGGAGGATGCAGAAATCCTTCAGTGTGATTTGGATAAGTTAAGTGAGTGGGCAAATGATTGGCAGTTAAGTATAATTTGGATAAATGTAAAGTTATCCAAATTATATTTGATAGCAAAACAGTAAGGTAGATTATTATCTGGCTATAAATAAGAGAGGGGAATGTGCAGTGAGATCTGGGTGTCCTTGTACACCAGTCGCTGAAGGTAAGTATGCGGGCGAGGCAGGCAGTAAAATAAGCAAATGATACGTTGACCTTCACAGCGAGAGGATTACATAGAAACATAGAACATTACAGCACAGTACAGGCCCTTCGGCCCTCAATGTTGCGCTGAGCTATGTCCAATCCCAAGATCAAGCTATCCCACTCCCTATCATTCTGGTGTGCTCCATGTGCCTATCCAATAACTGCTTGAAAGTTCCTAAAGTGTCCGACTCCACTATCACAGCAGGTGGTCTATTCCACGCCCCAACCACTCTCTGAGTGAAGAGTCTACCTTGGATGTCCCTCCTATATCTCCCGCCATGAACCTTATAGTTCTGCCCCCCTATCAATCCCCCTCATCATCTTATAAACCTCTATTAAGTCACCTCTCATCCTCCTCTGCTCCAAAGAGAAAAGGATTCGAGTGCAGAAGCAGGGATGTCTTTGGCTGCAATTATACAGGCCTTGGTGGAAATATTGAATGCAGTTTTGGTCTCCTGATCTGAGGAAGGATGTTCTTACTTTATTTAGAGTGAATGGAGAGAAGATTTACCAACTGATTCCTGGGATGGTCAGGCTTTGACTACTGTCTGAGCACTGTGAGTTTGGGCCTTTGTTAGGAGACGTGTTGAGGGATGATAGGATCAACAACCCCAACACCCAACTGGTTACTGAACAGTAGAGATGGCCCAAGCCTCTGAGTGCACTGAGCAAGGCATGTATGAGCTGCAAGGTGTGCAGAATAAGGTGCACCATTTGTGGTAGGAAATGGCTGTTGCTAGGAACAGTCCCAGTGAGGAGCCTGAGACGGATTGTTCAGGACTGGGGTCTGAGACATGTTATTGCCATGGGGGAGACCATCCCTAAGAGATGTGCTGATGTAGGACTTCCATCTGTTTCAGATGCAAATAGAAGGGTCACCTGCCAACTGGGTATCGGGTGAAGCAGGCAGCACAGAATGGTCCAAAAGAAGAGAAGCCCTGTGAATAAGCTGGAGGAGGGATCCGAGGCTTGCACCTCGGGTACCACCTACAGAGACTGTCTTAATGGTAAATGGCTGACCCTGAAGTTGGAGGTCAACACTGGTGCAGTGGCCACTGTCATGGAAAAAAGTCTGACAATACCAGGTTTTAGTCCAACCTATTTATTTGATAATATAAATAGGTTGGACTAAAACCTGGTGTTGTCAGACTTTTTACTGTGTTTACGCCAGTCCAACGCCGGCATACCCACATCATCACTGTCATAGAAACATAGAAGGTAGGAGCAAGAGGAGATCATAGAGGTTTGCAGCATGGAAACAGGCCCTTCAGCCCAACTTGTCCATGCCACCCTTATTGTTTTAAAAATTCCTAAGCTACTCCCAATTGCCTGCATTTGGCCCATATCCCTCTATGCCCATCTTACCCATGTAACTATCTAAATGCTTTTTAAAAGATAAAATTGTACCCGCCTCTACTACTACCTCTGGCAGCTTGTTCCAGACACTCTCCACCCTCTGTGTGAAAAAATTGCCCCTCTGCACACTTTTGTATCTCCCCGCTCTCACCTTAAACCTATCCTCTAGTTTTAGGTCATTTGGCTCTTCAAGCCTGCTCCACTATTAATTATGATCATGGCCGATCATCAATAGCCTAATCCTGCTTTTTCCCCATAACCTTTGATCCCATTAGCCCCAAGTGCTAAATCCAGCCGCCTCTTGAATACATTCAATGTTTTGGTATCAACTACTTCCTGAATTCCACAGGCTCACCGCTCTTTGGGTGAAGAAATGTCTCCTCACCTCTGTCCTAAATGGTCTGCCTACGCCTTTGCGAAATAGCCAGCATAATTAAGGATGCCTTGCACCCTGGACATTGTCACTTCCACCTTCTTCCATCGGGGAAAAAGATACAAAAGTCTGAAGTCACGTACCAACTCACGCAAGAACAGCTTCTTCCCTGCTGCCATCTGATTTTTGAATGGACCTACCTCGTATTAAGTTGAACTTTCTCTACACCCTAGCTATGGCTGTAACACTACATTCTGTACTCTCTCGTTTCCTTCTCTATGAACAGTATGCTTTGTCTATATAGTGCTCAAAAAACAATATTTTTCACGGTGTCCCAATATATGTGACAATAAATCAAATCAAATCAAAGGAGTGTGACAGGGAATGTCATCAGGGAAAAGACTTTCAAACATTTCCAGAAGGGACTGCTGCCTTTTAGTCTTAGCCATTTTGAATATAGCTTGATGATGAATACTGGGGACAATCTCTGTGCTGGTAACGTACAGGAACAGGTCCACTCAGCTACCCAGCATGGTGATTGAAAGTCAGAGGCCCAGCCTCAAGGGGCGGGACTGATTAAAGCAAATAAAACTGGACTGGCTGGAAATATTTAATACGGAGGATTCTAGGAACTCCTGTGTAAATATCAGGAGGTATTCCAGAGGGAACTAGGTTGGATAAAAGGGGTTAAAACTAAACTTACTTGAACCCCAAAGTTATGCCTAGGTTTTTCTGAGCATGTCCAATGCCATCTGGCCAACACCAGGAAGTAGAGGCTGAACTGAAAAGGTTGGAAGACCTGGGTATCATAAAACCTTTTCCATTCTCAGAATGGGCCTCATCCTGAAACTAGACCTCATCAAGAGGATCAGTGGGGGCTACAAGTATCGGGGAACAGAGCTCAGCTGGATCATTACCCCATTCCAAGGACAGAGGACATAGAACATAGAACACAGAAAAACTATAGCGCAAACAGGCCCTTCAGCCCACAAGTTGTGCCGATCATATCCCTACCTACTAGGCTTACCTATAATCCTCAATCCTATTAAGTCCCATGTACTCATCCAGAAGTCTCTTAAAAGACCCAATCGAATTTGCCTCCACCACCACCGACGGCAGCCGATTCCACTCACCCATCACCCTCTGAGTGAAAAACTTACCCCTGACATCTCCTCTGTACCTACTCCCCAGCACCTTAAACCTGTGTCCTCTCGTAGCGACCATTTCAGCCCTGGGAAAAAGCCTCCGAGAATCCATGCTAAGTTAGAATCTCAAATACGCTAAGCTAGACCTACGTCATGCTTATCAAAAACTAACTGGAAGAGGACTCCAGGAAGTTACACCCATAAGGGGTTATATCAGTATACCTGATGACCATTTGATGTTTCTTCAGCATGTGCCATTTTTGATGCACAATGGAGAGCCTGTACAGGGAATCCCCAAAGTGGCAATACACTTGGTCAACGTCCAATTTACAGTTACGTCTCCTCAGGAACATGCTGCAAAACTAGAGGAGGTCCTAGAGAGATTGGAGGAAGCCAGAACATGATCGACATGGGAGACATATGTTTTCCAAGCTGATGGGGTTATATAGCTCAGATTTAAACTGGACGCAGGAGGGCTGCATCCTCTCAAAGATAAGGTGATAGCTATTAGGAGTGACAGAGCTGAGGAATGTGAGAGAATGGGAGTCTTTCCAAGGAGTGGTCAATTACTTCAGAATGTTCTTGCTGAATGTATCAACAATTCTGCCCCTCCTTGCCCACCGTACCAGCTTTTAACCAGCGACAGAAGTGGGAAGACATGCAGAAAGAAGCTTTTGTAAAAGTCAAACAGGCTTTACAGTTGTCAACATTGTTTGTTAGTCGTTATTTGTGACACCTCATTCTATGGAGTTGGAGCAGTTCTATCCCATAGAATGACAGATGGGCAGAAAGGCTAATTGCGTTTACTTCCGGGCCTTTGTCAGATGCTGAGAAACTGACTCACAAATTGACAAAGCCCAGCAGTTATCTACATGGTGAAAAAAAATTCACCAATATACCTATTGGTCGATATTTCATTATTGTCTCAGACTGTAAGCCAATGTTGGGGCTTTCCCAGGAGGATAAGCCAGTCCCACCTGTTGTCTCAGCCAGGTTGGCCTTATTGCTGGCAGTGTGCAGCAGACGGCGCGGGCTCGTTGGGCCGAAGGGCCTGTTTCCCGTGCTGCGTTGTTCTTTGTTCTTTGACTTTGGAGGGAAGCATTGAGGTGTTGCTATGCAGAGTTGGTTAATTCAGTAAGTGGGGGCAGGCATTTCCTGAAGTGTATGGTTCAGCAACTCCCCTGTATTCAGAGACCCACCGGTGGATTTTAAATAAAGAACCAATTAGTCCTGTTGGAAATATTGACTCCACAGTGATCTTGATTGAGTGTTTATTTATACTTCACCTTCGAAAAGTGTCTCCCACTGCACCGCAGTGACAGTACCTTGTCCCAAATCCACTATCCTTACAATCTCTCGGAGACACTGAGTCTAATTAGGCACAAGTGCCTGTCAGTTTTATGCTGTTAACTCACTCCCTCTGAGAGATTGTTTGAGATGACCATTTGAGAGAGGGGGGGAAGGTGCTGATGTTGCCTAATCCCCAGTACATTCACGCAGTGCATTCTGAGCTCCAGAAACAATACAGCTACTGATTATTGTCCAGCCCTGATGGATCGGTGGTTAAAACAACAACTTCCATTTCTATTGCGCCTTTAAAACAATGTTCCAGGGTGCTTCATAGGATCATTAAAACAATGTCTGACACTGAGGAGATATTGGGTCAATTGTCCAAAGCTTTAATCAAGTGAGGTGTGTTTTGAGGAGTGTTTTAAAGAGGAGAGTGAAGTTTGAGGGTGGAGGGAGGGTTAGGGAAGGATTTAGAAAGCTCGGAGCCCAGGCAGCTGAAGGCATGGCTGTCAGTGGTGGAGGAATGATGATTAGGAATGCACTGGAAAGTGTCATGTCTAATTCTAGCATTCACTCACCCTGGGCAAATCGTGATGTATCAAGACATTGAAAGATAGGGCAAACGTTTCCATAGCACCTTTCACAACCTCAGTGTGTCGTACAGCACTTTCCAGCCAATGAAATACTTTAGAAATATAGTCTCTGCCACAATGAGGATGTGGAGATGCCGGCGTTGGACTGGGGTGGGCACAGTAAGAAGTCTCACAACACCAGGTTAAAGTCCAACAGGTTTATTTGGTAGCAAAAGCTTTCAGAGCGCTGCTCCTTCGTCAGGTAAGTGGGAGTTCTGTTCACAAACAGAGCATATAAAGACATAATAAAGACACAAAATGCATTTGTGTCCTTATATGTCCTGTTTGTGAGCAGAAGTCCCACTCACCTGATCAAGGAGCAGCGCTCCGAAAGCTCGTGGCGTTTGCTACCAAATAAACCTGTTGGACTTTAACCTGGTGTTGTGAGACTTCTTACACTGAGGAAACACAAGGACTGTGTACACAGCATGATCCCACAAGCAGCAGTGTGATCATGACCAGATCGTCCATTTCTTTAATGATGTTGGCTTTTTTAATTTAGTTTTTTTAAAGGATGAATATTGGACAGGATTTTCCCATCCTTCCTGCTGGCGTGACCTTCTGGTCCCGTTGACAGCACACTCCCTCCTGAGGGGTTCCAATTGATGGGGATTAGGTTCAATGGGAAATTCCATTGACAGTGATGGGACCAGTAGACCCCACCATTGGCCAATGGCAAACCATCTCCTGCCACCAGGAAATAAGCCATGGTGGGGGTGGGGGGGAGCAGAGAATCCCCCCACTGTCTTCAAAACATGTCAGGAGATTGGTTACATCCACTGGAGAGGACAAACAGAGCCTCAAGTACCAGTGCACCCAAACCAAGTGAAGGGAGGACCATATCATCCTGCCCCATATGACCAGGCCTAGCCATTTAACCCCGTATCAGCCAGCCCCGTATCCCTCAGCCCCTTATCCCTCAGCCCCTTATCCCTCAGCCCCGTAACACCCAGCCCCGTATCACCAAGCCCCTGTATCACCCAGCCCCGTATCACCCAATCCCAAAACACCCAGCCATGTAACACTCAGCCCCATATCACCCCAGCCCGTATCACCCCAGCCCCGTATCACCCAATCCCAAAACACCCAGCCATGTAACACTCAGCCCCATTTCACCCCAGCCCCATATCACCCCAGCCCCGTATCACCCCAGCCCCGTATCACCCCAGCCCCGTATCACCCCAGCCCCGTATCGCCCCAGCCCCTGTATCGCCCCAGCCCCGTATCGCCCCAGCCCCGTATCACCCAGTCCCGTATCACCCAGCCCCTGTATCGCCACAGCCCCTGTATCGCCCCAGCCCCGTATCCCCCAGCCCCGTATCCCCCAGCCCCGTATCCCCCAGCCCCGTATCCCCCAGCCCCGTATCCCCCAGCCCCGTATCCCCCAGCCCCGTATCACCCAGCCCCCGTATCACCCAGCCCCCGTATCACCCAGCCCCGTATCACAAAGCCTGTGCCACCTAACCCCGTATCACCCAGAGCCCCACAAGCCTCTGGGGGTACAGAACGAGCTGTGTGAGCCTCGAGTGCCTGGTAGCTCGGTAGGTTTGAACACAGTGCTTTTTGTTATAAAGCTCTAGTTAGATCATATCTGGAAAATTACATTCAGTTTGGGCACCATACCTCAGGAAGGGTAGATTGGCCTGGAAATGGGGGCAAAGCCAGAATGACACTGAGGCTAAAAAGGTTAAACCATCATATTCACCCATGTCCCCTCCATTCTCACTCATTCTGCCCATTCCCCTTCCATATTCCATCTGCTTGGACTAGACCTGTATCCCTTTGAATAGATGGGGGTGGGGTACGGCTATAATTGAGGTGTCTAATGCAGTTTAAGGTAGACGGAAAGAAACTATATTCTCTGGGCGAAAGAGTAGTTTCCAATGGATCAAAACCCACCCGTTCACTCCAACTGAAACCCAATGGATCAAAGCCTTTGTTGTGATCTTCAGAAACGTTATTAATATTTGAGACAAAGATTGAGAAGATTATGAAATCCATTTCACACTAAATAATGACTGATATTCTTCTTCCACTTTTAGATCATTTCTGCAGTTAAAACAAAACCAGAATTGGAAGCGTGCGGACAAAGTGGGAAGTGTATCTATTCAAGAGGTAACGAGAACTTTCTCAAAGACCAGATAGTACATGTTTCCATTCGATTCACTTTGTCATCTTAACTGAAGACTAAATCCTTGCCGATCCAGACACATTGATGAGGCTGGGATTGAAAGAGGGGTGAGGGTTTCAGAATGCTGATCATAGAATCTCTACAGTGCAGAAGAAGGCCATTTGGCCCATTAAGCCTGCGCTGACCACAATCCCACCCAGGCCCCATCCCCTTAACCTCATGTATTTACCCAGCTATTTCCCCCAGGCACTCAGGGGCAAGTTAGCACGGCCAACACACTTAACCCGCCCGTCTTTCAGACTGTGGGAGGAAACCGGAGCACCCGGAGGAAACCCACGCAGATACAGGGAGAACGTGCAAACGCCACACGAGGCCAGAATCGCACCCGGGTCCCTGCCACTGTGAGGCAGCACTGCTAACCACTGTGCCAGCGTGCCGTCCAGGGAGTTGTGTAGGGAGTGGGTAGGAGCTATGGCCATCCTTTATAGTCTTGCTCGTGGCATGAATAGAATTATAGAATGGTTACAGTACAGAAGGAGGCCATTTGGTCCCTCATGTCCATAGTAGCTCTCTGTAGAGGGTCTCACCCAGCCTCACCTTTTCCCTGCAGTCCAATCATTTCTTTCTGCATCTAATGATCCAATTCCTTTTGAAAGCCTCATTGTATCCGCCTCCAGCACTCTCTCAGGACAGATCCAACTATTCAACAATTTCAGTTGCAGATTAGCTTCAATTGTTTGCAATAACTCCCAGTCATACAAGTTTATTCATTAGTGTCACAAGTTGGCTTACATTAAGTTACTGTGAAAATCCCTGAGTTGCCACACTCCAGTGCTCGGGTACGCTGAGGGAGAATTTAGCATGGCCAATGCACCCTGTAAGAAGTCTCTCAACAACAGGTTTAAGTCCAACCAATTTATTTGATAGTAAACTCACAAGCTTTCGGGGTTTGTCCCTTTGTCAGGTGAATGGAGAGTTCTGGCCTCAGACCCCCCATTCACCTGATGAAGGGACAAACCCCGAAAGCTTGTGAGTTTACTATCAAATAAATCGGTTGGACTTAAACCTGGTGTTGTGAGACTTCTTACTGTGTTTACCCCAGTCCAACGCCGGCATCTCCACATCAATGCACCCTAACCAGTACGTCTTTCAGACTGTGGGAGGAAACTGGAGCATCCAGAGGAAACCCACGCAGACACGGGGATAATGTGCAAGCTCCACACAGACAGCGAACCAAGCCGGGAATCAAACCCAGGTCCCTGGCGTTGTGAGGCAGAGAGTGGGCACTGTGCCGCCCACCAAAGTGAAAAAAAACACACCAGGTCCTGGAGACGTGGCAAGAAAGGACACTTGAGATGGTGAATTCAGGAAGTTTATTAACAAGTGAAAAGGTAACAAGTCAATAGATAAAAAAGGTGTGTGTCAATTAGCATTAATTAACAGTAATTAGCAGTAAGAGGAGAAGGTTTAACTTTAACAATTGAACAGACTTCTCACCAGCCTTCTCAGACTAGGAGAAGTTCAGAAAGTGTGGAGAACACGTTAAAACACATCCCAATATTGCTCCATTTTTATGCCCCAAAGGTTTAAAAGTCCACCTGAGCCAACTGTTGGAAAATAGCCAATTGCTCCATAATCTGTCAACAATGAAATAAGAATTAGCCAAATGGTTTTTAACTAATTATGCACATTGTCTAAACTTTAAAACAACTTCTCTTAAACCAGATCTCTTATTTCGAGCTAGCCTAAGTATCAACAAATATCTGCATCATTTAGGAATCAAATTAAATCAAGTTTTAAGTGTCTATAAAAGTTATAAACATTTTGTGTTACAGATTGCATTACCAGCCTTACTAACACATCTATTAATGAATTGCTTATTCTTTAATTGTCTCACAATTAAGGTTGTCTAATTTGGCTGGTTTCCAGTAAGAAGTCTGACAACACCAGGTTTAAGTCCAACCAATTTATTTGATAGTCAACTCGCAAGCTTTCGGGATTTGCCCCTTCGTCAGGTGAATGGAGAGTTCTGGCCTCAGACAGATCATATAACAGCACAGACAGTTTACAGATTACTGATTAATCCAGTCCAACAACAGTTTACAGATTACTGTTTACCCCAGTCCAGTACCGGCATCTCCACATCATGGTTTCCAGTAATGCAGGTTATCTGAAAAGCTAACAAATGGCTTTTGTCACCAGGGCACTAAATGCTAAATAACATATATTAATTCAGACTGCAAAATGATAGTTACACTAAAACTTTAGATTTTGAAACTATCAACAACCACTCGCTGTGTGAAAAAGTTTCTCCTTGTGTCTCCATTGCTTCCTTTGCCAATCTTAGTTGAAGGATTGGTCACGAGGGGCAGGAGGGGCAAGGTGAGAGGCAGGAGGTTTCGGGAGGTTGGGGGGGGGAAATGTGTGAAAAGGCTTTTTTTACCCAGAGGGTGGTGACAGTGCTGCCTGGGAGGCGGGATGCCTCACATCCTTTAAAAACTACCTGGATGAGCACTTGGCTGCTGGCAGATGGGATTAGGTGGGAGTTCAGGTGTTTCTAATGTGTCGGTGTAGACTTGATGGGCCGAAGGGTGTCTTCTGCGCTGTTTGAATCTATCATTTTCATGCAATCGGCCCATAGCCCTTCAGCTTACAGCACTTAAGGTGCAGATCCAGGTACTTCTAAAAAAAGTTTAGGGTCTCTGCCTTCACCACCAACTTGCACAGTGAATTCCAGACACCCACCACCCTCCGTTTTCCCTCATGCCCCCTCTACACGTACTGCCACTGAGCTTGAATCCACGTTCCCTTGTTTTTGAACCCTCTGCCAAGGGAAACTAGTTCCTCCTGTCTACTCTCTCCCTACCCCTCACTGTTGTGTACACCTCAATCATGTCACCCCCTCAGCCTTCTCTGCTCGAAGGGAAACAACCCCAACCTCTCTAACCTCTCCTCGTAGCTACAATTCTCCAGCGACGTTCTAGTAAATCTCCTCTGCACCCTCTCCAGAGCGGTGCCTGACCTCAATCCTGACATCTTGGACTGTCTGTCCACCCTCGACAGTTTTTTAGTGGAGACAGTTCGATTTTCACCATCTCTTATGTAAGGGATGACTTCTGACACTTTCCTCATTCTGGTTTTAAGGGGTGGTTTCAGCTTGGCTTGAGCTGTAAGGGGAATTAAAGAGATGAACAAATATTATGTGCTTTGTAACAAGAGTTTAGAGGTTGTTGTGGATTTTGGATATTTCAGAACACACGATACATCTAAAATTATTCACCTAGCCAGCAATTGGGGGAATTTAAATTCCACTAATTTATAAATCTGGAATATAAAGCCAGTCTCAGTAATGGTGACCATGAAACTATCATTGATTGTTGTAAAAGCCCATCTGGGTCATTAATGTCCCTTTAGGGAAGGAAATCTGCCGTCCTTACCCGGTCTGGCCTACATATTGTGGAGTTGCTGGCGTTGGACTGGGATCAACACGGTAAGAAATCTCACAACACCAGGTTAAAGTCCAACAGGTTTATTCGGTAGCACGAGCTTTCGGAGCACTGCTCCTTCATCAGGTGAGTCACTCACTCACTTATCTGATGAAGGAGCAGCAATTGGATAAAGATTTGAATGGGAACTCATTGGGTAGCTCATTCAAAGCCCCAGCATTGGGCCGAAGGGCTTCCTCTTAAGAACATAAGAAATAGGAGCAGGACTTGGCCATCTAGCCCTTCGAGCCTGCTCCGCCATTCAATAAGATCATGGCTGATCTGAAGTGGATCAGTTCCACTTTCTTACTTTCTCTCCATAACCCTTAATTCCCTTGTCTATCAGAAACCTATCTACCCGTGACTTAAATATATTCAGCGAGATAGCCTCCACCACTTCAACGGGCAGAGAATTCCAGAGATTCACCACCCTTTGAGTGAAGAAGTTCCTTCTCATCTCTGATCTGAACTGCCCCCCCGCCTTATTTTGAGGCTGTACCCTCTAGTCCTGCTATCCTTTCTGAGTGGGAAGAATCTCTCTACCTCTACCCTAACCATCTCCTTCATTATCTTATATATCTCTATAAGATCCCCCCTCATTGTTCTAAACTCCAATGAGTACAGACCCAGTCTATTCAATCTCTCTTCATAAGCTAACCAATTGTACCACATTTCTTGTACCACGTTTATATAGCGCCTTTCATGACCTCAAGATGTATCAAAGTGATTTACAGCCAATGAAATGCTTTAGAAGTTTAGTCACTGGTGTAATCACAGAATCATAGAAGGAGGCCATTTGGCCCATTGAGTCTGCACTGGCTCCCTGAAAGAGCATCCTACTCAGTCCCACTTCCCTGCTTTATTCCCATAAATGTTCCCAGGTATCTGCTGCCCTTGTCCTTCTAGGCGGTTGAGATTATGGATTTGGAAGATGCTGTTGCAGGAACCTTGATGGGTTGCTGCGGTGCACCTTGTAGATAGTACTTGGCAGTAGAGGAAGTTAACGTTGAAGGTGGTGGATGGGCTGCTAATCAAACAGGAGGCTACTTCGTCCTGGATGGTGTTGAGTTTCTTGTGTTGTTGGAACTGCACTCTTCCTGGCAAGTCTTCCATCACACTCCTGACTTGTGCCTTCTACATAGTAGACATCTGGGAGTCAGGAGGTGAGTTACACACCACAGGATTCCCAGCCTCTGACCTGCTCTTGTTGCCACAGTATTTAGATGGCTGGTGTAGTTCAGTATCTAGTCAATGGTAACCCCCAGGAGGTTGATAATAGAGGATTCAGCAATGGCAATGCCATTGAATGTCAAGGGGCAATGGCTAGCGTCTCTCTTGTGACCAAATGGCCATCTGAAATGGCGATTGCAGGGCACACTGGGATAATTGGACAAGCACTGAAACAGGCAGGCTGCAACCTCAAATGAAAAGGACGAGATAAAGAGGCTGCAAGTCAGATGACTGAATACACAGGAAATAGGCCATCCCAAAGACAATGGCCAATCTCTGGCCATGATGTGGAGATGCCGATGTTGGACTGGGATAAGCACAGTAAGGAGTCTCACAACACAAGGTTAAAGTCCAACAGGTTTATTTGGAGCACTGCCTCTTCATCAGGTGAGTGGGAGTTGTGTTCACCAACAGGGCACATATAAATACAAACTCAATTTACAAAATAATGGCTGGAATGTGAGTCTTTACAGGTAATCAAGTCTTAAAGGTTCAGACAATGTGAGTGGAGAGAGGGTTAAGTACAGGTTAAAGAGATGTATATGGTCTCTTAGAACAGTTAGTGAGATTTTGCAAGCCCAGGCAAGTCAGGGGGGTTATTTGATACTGTGACATGAACTCAAAGTCCTGATTGAGGGGCCGTCCTCCAGATCGAAGGACCAGACTACGCAGAGGACTATAGAGACCAACACCTAGGTAAAGGCCAATATCTACCTGGGTACTTGCCAGCCACGCAAAAGTCAAGTCAAGGTTTAGTATTGGATTTGAACTTTAGTATTCTGTAAGTTAACTTATTGTTGGTTGGGTGTGTGATTAATAATTGGGTGTAAATAAATATTATTGTACTAACAAGAAGTCTACTCGCAATTCTTTGTCCACCGTATAAAGGTTATAACAGACTGGGCGGCAGACACATCAACACTCTTGTTGGTAATTTCCTCGCAGTTGTGTGGTGTGAATGTCACTTGCCACCTGTGATAATTTCTGTTCCCCAATTAAGGAAAAACAAGCATTACAGAGGCTTACAGCCTCATCACTGCAGCCAGCTCCTAAAAAGGTTCTGAAACAGAAACTTGAGCTCATCATGGTGATGTTCTACCCTAACTTTGATAGGTTCCCTGGGGTCATGTGACCCTTAATCCGCAGACGGATTCTTAAAGGGACAATCACCACATCCCCCCCCCTCTGAGACATTTTATCCAAATATCTAAACTCAATTTACATAGTCCAAATAATTAAACATTTTGTACTTGAATCCAGTCCATTATAAATGAAGTCTTTCAGGTTGTTTCTGATTCCTGGTGGAGCGGTGTAACTTCTCTGGGCAGCTTCCATTGGAACGTTGTCAGTAGAAACCACAATGACAGGTGCCTCTTCAGGCACACGCACCTCAGTTCCATCTGTTTCCATCGGGACGTCAACTACACCTATAACAGGATGAGCTGGTACTACAATGCTTGGATAGTCGACAACTTTCCCAGATGGCAATATAGCTCCAGGTGGCAGCACTGGCTGATGGGGCAACTCTCACGCCCTCAGATGGTCTACATGTTTCCGGACACTCCTTCCTTCTACGCCCACTTGATAAGATGGGGGGTCCAGTTTTGGATACAATGATTCCAGGGACCTCATTCGACCCACTTTCAAAATTCCTCGTGTACGCGGTGTCATCCACCACGTTGACTGACATGAATCACGGTTTGTCTTCTGACGGCTTTGGCTGTCCTCTACCCTGCCCAGTAAATTTGGAGACACAAGCCTCTAACTCACTCTGAGACAATGGTTCATTAATAACTCTGCTGGCGGGACTCCCACTGGTGCATGTGGAGTGGTCCTATAGCCCAGAAGGTATCGTAAGCAAGACAGGATTGTTGCAGATGCTACGACAACGGATGAATGAACACCGCTCGACGAATCACCAGGCAAGAGTGTTCCTTTCCTGTTGGGGAACACTTCAGCGGTCACGGGCATTCAGCCTCTGATCTTCGGGTAAGCATTCTCCAAGGCAGCCTTCACGACACACGACAGCGCAGAGTCGCTGAGCAGAGACTGATGGCCAAGTTCCGCACACATGAGGACGGCCTCAACCGGGACCTTGGGTTCATGTCACACTATATGTAACTCTCACGACTTGCCTGGGCTTGCAAAATCTCACTAAGTGTCCTGTCTGGAGACAATACACATCTCTTTAACCGGTGCTTAACCCTCTCTCCACTCACGTTGTCTGTACCTTTAAGATGTGATTACCCATAAAGACTCGCATTCCAACCATTATTTTGTAAATTGAGTTTGTGTCTTTATATGCCCTGTTTGTGAACACAACTCCCACTTACCTGATGAAGGAGCAGTGCTCCAAAAGCTTGTGCTATCAAATAAACCTGTTGGACTTTAATATGGAGGCATCACAGGTTAACCCCAATTTCATAGATTGGTTGGAATGTTTGAAGAATGCAGCAATTGTTGAAAGCTTCTTCCTGGGGAATCTTCCAAATCTTCTGAAGGTCAGAATCTTCTGGTTAGATGCATTGACACGAACAGGCGCCGCAGTGTGGTGACTAGGGGAATTTCACAGTAACTTCATTGCAGTGTCAATGTAAGCCTACTTGTGACTAATAAATAAATAAACAAACAAACCAAAACCAATGTTTCTTTAATGGAATGTACAAGGGGGCAAAATAATGTCAACAAATTCAGTAAAAATACCTAAAGTAATTCACCATTCCTAAAACTGACTCGAGCTCGGATGTGTTTCTGGGGGCAGATGCCTTCTTTATGGCTCTGACCTTGTCTTCCATGGGCTGTAATCCTTGTGCATCTGCACAATACCCCAGATAGACGACCTCAGTGATCTGAAAAGTACATTTCTCCTTCTTGAGGTAGATTCCAGCCTCTTGAAATCTCTCCAGTGCCTCCTCTATGTTTGCTAAATGCTCGGCTGCTGTCGACCCAGTTATGAGAACTTCATCAAGGTCTACACAACTCGTGACAGCTCCTGCAGCAGACTCTCCATTGCCCTCTGGAAAATCACACATGCTGAAGGCACACCAAAAGGCAGGCGTGTGTACTGGGACACGTGTGTGTTTATCACGACATAACCTTGGAAACATTGTCTAATTCGAGTTGCTGATATCCATGGCTCATATCCAGCATTGTATAAGACTGACCTCCAGTCAGCTTTGCCTACAGGTCTTCAATCTTCGGGATTGTATATTGGAAGGCTGATTAACTGTTAACTTGTAATCACCACAAGTACAGACCATCTCGTTTGGTTTCAGTATGGGGACTATTGGTTGATGCCCATCCCGATAACTGAACAATCTGGTTTCAGTACGGGGACTATTGGTGATGCCCATCCCGAGAACTGAACAGTCTGGTTTCAGTACGGGGACTATTGGTGATGCCCATCCCGAGAACTGAACAGTCTGGTTTCAGTACGGGGACTATTGGTGATGCCCATTCCGAGAACTGAACAACTGGTTTCAGTATGGGGACTATTGGTTGATGCCCATCCCGATAACTGAACAGTCTGGTTTCAGTATGGGGACTATTGGTTGATGCCCATCCCGATAACTGAACAGTCTGGTTTCAGTACGGGGACTATTGGTGATGCCCATTCCGAGAACTGAACAGTCTGGTTTCAGTGCGGGGACTATTGGTGATGCCCATTCCGAGAACTGAACAGTCTGGATAGTGCCCAGTTCTTCCAATCGCTGTAATTCAGTATCCATCTAGCTTCTTCCACATGTGATACTTTACTTACTCAGCTACTGGGTAGACTTGACTTGCCTTTGCCCCGATGTCTTCAATGGCCTACAGAAACATTCAGCCTCTTTATAGCTGCAGGTCTCAGGGGAGTGATTACCTCCACAATGGTCACATTCTGCTTCAATCTTTGCCGATTGATTTCCTCTTCTGAACCTTGCTTATGCTGAATTCACTTCTCGTTTCATAGAATCGTAAAATCCTACCGTGCAGAAGGAGGCCATTTGGCCCATCGACCCTACACTGACAACAATCCCACCCGGGCCCTATTCCCATAACCCCATGTATCGACTTTGCTAAACCCTCTGACACTAAGGGAGAATTTAGTGTGGCCAATTAACCTAAGCCGCACGTCTTTGGACTGTGGGAAGAAAACCGGAGCACCCGGAGGAAACCCACGCAGACATGGGGAGAACGAGCAGAGTCCACACAGACAGTGACCCAGGGCTGGAATTGAACCTGGGTCCCTGGCGTTGCTAACCACTGAATCACTATGCTGCCCTTAGCTTCACTACTACATCTTCATGTTTGGCGCCAGTGCTGACTGTAGGTTCCTGCTCTAACTGATGAACAGCGCCATTTTGTGTGCTTTCCAACTCTTGTACCTCCTTTTCAGCTCGCTCCATTGCCAGCGACGTCTCTAACCCTTGCTGAAGGTTTACAGTGCTCCAAGATCTGCTTCAAGTTGGCACTATAAGTTGCAATATTTTCCCTTGGGCTGTTCCCCTTGAATTAAATTTAAATCTTTGCAATATGACCAATTGTTTTGGATAGTGATGTGACTTTATCAAGTCAACAGTCGGACTGAATGACTCGGAGTCAGGTGTGCTTGAGGCTGAGGGATTGTGAATTAAATTGTAAACCTGGGACCTACACATGCTCGGAAGGATTGCGTTCGCTCCACCTCCCTCCCCTCTTCTCACTGGCTTGAAAGTAATTAACCCAAACCCTCCAGTCCCAATGCAGGCAGTATAGTGGCACAGTGGCACAGTGGTTAGCACTGCTGTCTCACAGCACCAGAGATCCAAGTTCAATTCCCAGCTTGGGTCACTGTCTGTGTGGAATCTGCACATATTCCCCATGTCTGTGTGGGTTTCCTCTGGGTACTCCAGTTTCCTCCCACTCTCCAAAAGATGTGCGAGTCAAGTTAATTGGCCATGTTAAATTGCCCCTTAGTGTTAATGGGGATAGGGGCTGGGTGGGATTCTGGTTGGCGCAGACTTGATGGGCCGAATGGCCTCCTTCTGCGCTGTAAAGATTCTATTCTATTCCTTCATGGAGGTACAAAAAGGTTCATTTGTCCAAATATGGAGAATTTTTGTAATTACTGTTCTTTGTCTAAACTTCCCCAAACTTCAGTGCAAACTGTATACTCACAGCTCGAGTTTCACTTTCACCCTCGTCGCCACTGTAATAATTCCACTTCACCAGTTTAGGGGAGACAACAGCACTTTTTTTTTTACAGGTAAATGCTACAGAGATTTGCAGCCTAATGGCTGCAGTCAGCGCCCCAGCAGTTTCTGGAGCAACAACAACCCCTGCTTAATGAGGATGTGGCCTGGATTGGGTGGCATGCCTTATGAGGATAGCTTCAGAGAGCTTGGTCTTTTCTCCTTGGAGAGACGAAGGATGAGAGGGGACCTGATAGAGGTGTATAAGACGATGAGAGGTATTGATCGGGTGGATTCTCAGAGGCTATTTTCCCAGGGCTGGAATGGTCGCTACGAGAGGACACAGGTTTAAGGTGCTGGGGAGCAGGTACAGAGGAGATGTCAGGGGTAAGTTTTTCTCTCAGAGGGTGGTGGGTGAGTGGAATCGGCTGCTGTCGGTGGCGGTGGAGGCAGACTTGATAGGGTCTTTTAAGAGATTTCTGGATAAGTACATGGGACTTAGTAAGATAGAGGATTATAGGGTAAGCCTAGTAGGTAGGGACATGTTCAGTGCAACTTGTGGGCCTAAGGGCCTGTTTGTGCTGTAGTTTTTCTATGTTTCTATAATGGGGTTACCCCCCACCCTGCTCCCCAGTTGGTTCCCCAGGTCAGGTGACCCTCACTTTGCAGCTCAATCCTTAAAGGGACAGCCACCCCACAGCCCAAGCCTGAATGTTGTTCGGATCTCGCTGCTTTCCGATTGGAGCAGGGAAGTGGGGGATGGGAGGTTACTGGGAGTTGACAGATCCGGACTGTAGAAATACACAAACGCTGCCTTTAATACTGATCAGTCACAGCTGTTACTCAATCCTTTTAAACAAGTTTAATCCTTTAAAGTGTGCAACAGCAGATTAGATTACTCATTAAGAGTCTTCAGTCGCCCCGGGCAAAGTCAAATTGTTTCATTAGATGTCGGAGCTCATTTTTAGCTTTAACATAAGTTTTGTCAATTGCAGATGAGCAAAACCTTGGAAAGTCGCAACCATCTCACGGCAGCCCTGATCCCACAGCCTGCGAATTTCCAAACTGATCCCAGGGATTAAGGAAGGAGATATTGAGGAGAATTTTTCAAAAGTTCATTTGTGGGACATGGGCATGGCTGGCTGGCCAGCATTTATTGCTCATCCCTAGTTGCCCTTGGAGGGCAGTTGACAATGGCAAAACAAACAGCCCTGTTGGCCCTGCTTACCAACATCTGGGGGCTAGTGCCAAAATTGTGAGAACTACCTCACAGCCTGACATAGTCATTCTCATTGGAATTATATCTTACAGCCCAGAGGCCACTATTACCATCCCCGGTCCCACCCAGCAAAGGTGGCGACACAGTGGGATACAGTCGGATGGAGTTGCCAAGACCTTAACATTGGCTCTGGATCCCATGACATCTCAAGGCTTCAGGTTAAACATGGGCAAAGAAACCGCTAACTGGTTACCACGTACTGTCCTCCTCTGGCTGTTGATTCAGTATTCCTCCACGTTGAACAACACTTGGAGGAAGCACTGAGGGTGGCAAGGGTGCAAAATATACTCCGGATGGGAAATTTCAATGTTCACCACCAAGAGTGGCTCCGCAGCAGCACAACTGATCGAGCTGTTTGGGTTCTAAAGGATATAAACTTGTTGGAGTTTAGAAGGCTGAGGGGGGATCTTATAGAGACTTATAAGATAATGAAGGGGATGGATAGGGTAGAGGTAGAGAGATTCTTCCAGCTTAGAAAGGATAGCAGGACTAGAGGGCACAGCCTCAAGATAAGGGGGGGACAGTTTAGATCAGAGTTGAGGAGGAACTTCTTCACTTAAAGGGTGGTGAATCTCTGGAATTCTCTGCCCATTGAAGTGGTGGAGGCTACCTCGCTGAATATATTTAAGCCACGGGTAGATAGGTTTCTGATAGACAGGGGAATTAAGGGTTATGGGGAGAGAGCGGGAAAGTGGAACTGATCCACTTCAGATCAGCCATGATCTTATTGAATGGCGGGGCAGGCTCAAAGGGCTAGATGGCCTACTCCTGCTCCTATTTCTTATGTTCTTATCTTCTTATAGACCGGGCTAACATCCCCTTCAATATAGAGTATGGGGGGAAGGGGGGGGGATGATCCAGTTGAGGGTGTTTAGGATGATTCAATTTGATTTGATCTGATTTGATCTATTATTGTCACGTGTTATTATACAGTGAAAAGTATTGTTTCTTGCGCGCTATACAGACAAAGCATACCATTCATAGAGTAGGAAAGGAGACAGTGCAGAATGTAGTATTACAGTCGTAGCTAGGGTGCAGAGAAAGATCAACTTAATGCAAGGTAAGTCTATTCAAAAGTCTGACCACAGCAGGGAAGAAGCTGTTCTTGAGTCGGTTGGTACGTGACCTCAGACTTTTGTATCTTTTTCCCGACCAAAGAAGGTGGATGAGAGAATGTCCAGGGTGCGTCGGGTCCTTAATTCTGCTAGCTGCTTTTCCCAAGGCAGCGGGAAGTGTAATCAGAGCTAATGGATGGGAAGCTGGTTTGTGTGATGGTCTGGGCTACATTCACGACTCTTGTAGTTCCTTCAATAGGGAGAAATATTTCCTCTGGTGGGGGAAGTCTAGAACAAGGTGGCAGAACCTTGGAATAAGCTAATATCCACTAATCCCTCTAACCTACACATCCCTGGACACTAAGGGGCAATTTCTTAGCATGGCCAATCAACCTAACCCGATGTCAGGAAGCACATCCTCACACACAGGGGAGTAGAAAGCTAGAACATTCGCCCACAAAAAGCTGCGGAAAGTTTCAGAACAGCGACGGACAGAGACTATTTCTCTCTCCACAGATGCTGCCAGACCTGCTGAGGCTCTCTGTTGTTTCAGATCGCCAGAATTGCACCATTCTGCATTGCAATCGGTTTGTTTGACATGCAGAGTAAAGGTCACTGAACCAAGAGGGGATAGATGGAGTTAAGATAGAGCTCAGTTATAATTCAAAGGTGAGGCAGACTAGAGGGACAGAATGGCCTGATCTGATTCCCCTAACTGGGACTGCTTGATGCCATTGAGTGATGGTAACTGTTTCACTCTCCATCATTGTTATCCTGTGTTCTGACGCACACAAGATTCAGAATGGGCTGACATTTCTCTGGGATCAGATTGTAGGTGAGGCAGTGAAAGGTGTCCTTTACACTCACATTGACACAAGCAGTGCATACTAATCATCATCCATTATATCATCATCTGAATAATAACTGTCCCTGTCAGCCGCTGGCAATTTTCCCAATATCTTCCAGAAGACCAAAGATCTCTGAATACCACAAGATGGAGAGAGTAAAGATGCCTTAATGCAGCTCTATAGGGTCTTGGTGAGACCACACCTTCACAGCGATAGTCTCCTTATCAAAGGAAGAATGTACTCACCACAGAGGGAGTGCAGCGAAGGTTCACCTGACTGATTCCTGGGCTGGCAGGATTGTCTTATGAGAATAGAGTGAGGAAACAGGAGTTGGGACGTCTTGCTGAAATTGTACAAGTCATTGGTAAGGCCATACTTGGTTCTGGTCACCCTATTATAGAAAGGATATTAAACTAGAAAGAGTGCAGAAGAGATTTACTAGGATGCTACCGGGACTTGATGGGTTGAGTTATAAGGAGAGGCTGGATAGACTGGGACTTTTTTCTCTGGAGTGTAGGAGGCTGAGGGGTGATCTTATAGAGGTCTATAAAATAATGAGGGGCACAGATCAGCGAGATAGTCAATATCTTTTCCCAAAGATAGAGGAGTCTAAAACTAGAGGGCATAGGTTTAAGGTGAGAGGGAAGAGATACAAAAGCGTCCAAGGGGCGCACTTTTTTCACACAGAGGGTGGTGAGTTTCCGGAACAAGCTGCCAGAGGTAGTAGTAGTGGTGCGTCCAATTTTGTCTTTTAAAAAGCATTTAGACAGATACATGAGTACGATGGGTATAGAGGGATATGGGCCAAATGCAGGCAATTGAGATTAGCTTAGAGGTTTAAAAAAAAGGGCGGTGTGGACAGGTTGGGCCGAAGGGCCTTTTTCAATACAGTAAACCTCTACGTCTCTAATCTCCAAAATTTCAAGGAATGACAGGTGATCTTGTTAAAACGTACACAGGGGTATTGCCAGAGGAGATGTGGAGAGGACGTTTCTTTTTGCCGGGGAATTAGAACAAAGGATCTCTGCTGGAAAATAAAAGGTGCTCATTTACGACACAGATGAGGAAAAATGATTTCTCTCAGAGGGTTGTGAGTCTTGGGAACGTTCTTCCTCCAAAGGCAGTGGAAGCAGAGTATTTCAATATTCTTAAGGCAGAACTGGATAGATTCTTGGTTGACAAGGGGGTGAAAGGTTATCGGGTGTGACAGGGGCTGGATACAGATAGGGTGTTTTTCCTGGCTGGAGTGAGGCTAAAACCAGGGGATACAGTCTCAGGATAAAGGAGTGGGCCATTTGGAACTGGGATGAGGAGGGATTTCTTCACTCGGAAGGTGGTAAATCTTCAGAATTCTCTGTGGAAGCTCAAGTATTGATCAATAGATTTCTGGGGGCAGATGACCTCCAGGGCAGTGGAGATAGTGTAGGACAGTGGTGTTGAATTAGATGATTGGCCATGATTGGCTGGTGGAAACTCAGTTGACTCTGTTCTGAGAGACTCTGTGTTGTAACTGGATCTTGAAGATGAAGATGACTTCGGATTCACTCAATACCCAGGGCTTGGCCCTCATTACGTCAGAGTCGATGTTGGGAGTTTGTTGCACGGGATGTCGAGGGGTTTTGCCCAATGCATTGATGTCTGAGATGTTTGTAAATACCAACAACACTCCAGAAACAAAACTGTAAGACGCAGATCTATCTGGACTGTTTGAAATCCTTTCATGGGAAGGTGAGAGGGGCAAGGTTTAAGAGAGATGTACGAGGCAAGTTTTTTTACACAGAGGGTGGAACTCACTGCCGGGGGAGGTAGTGGAAGCGGATAGTGACTTTTAAGGGACATCTTGACAAATACATGATGGGAATAGAGGGATATGATCCCCAGGTAGTAGAGGGTTTTAGTTCAGTCGGTCAGCATGGTCAGTGCAGGTTTGGAGGGCCGAAGGCCCTGTTCCATGCTGTAATTTTCTTTGTTCTTTGAGTGGCCCTAGCTGGGCCAACATTTGTTGCCCATCCCTAATTGCCCTTGGACAGCTTGGCATGCTAGGCCGTTTCAGAGGGCAGTTAAGAATCATATGAACATTTGAATTAGAATCAGGATTAGGCCACTCGACCCTTTGAGCCTGCTCCCCCATTCAATAAGATCATGGCTGATCTGACAATAACTTCAACCCCATATTCCTCCTGACCCCTGATAAACTTTCACCCCCTTGTTAATCAAGAATCTATCCAGCTCTGCCTTAAGAATATTGAAATACTCTGCTTCCACTGCCTTTGGAGGAAGAACGTTCCAGGGACTCACAACCCTCTGAGAGAAATCATTTCTCCTCATCTGTGTCGTAAATGGGCACCTTTTATTTTCCAACAGAGACCCTTTGCTCTAATTCCCTGACAAAAGGAAACATTTTCCCCACATCTCCCCTGGCAATACCCCTCACAAACTTAAAGGCTTCAATCAACTTGTCTCTTACTCTACTAAAGTCCAGTGGATACAAACCGAATCTCTTCAACCTTTCCTCATAACACAACTCACCCCTTCTGGGTATTGGTCGAGTAATCCTTCTCTGGCAGCCCATTGGGTAACAAATGGTTTCATTTCTTCAGAAACTGGCCTATTGGCCAAAGCTGTCATTATCTTGTATTTCACTTTGGAAAGAAGTGAATCCTGATCGGTGCCAAGACTGGCAATGTGTCCAAAAAACTCAGCGCCATGACGTTTCCAGTGGTGCTGGAGCACCGGGAACACTTTCTTGTAAAAGTAGACAGCTCAGTGCATCCTCATTCATTTACCCTAGCTAGGCCCCCTGATACTAAGGGGCAATTTAGCATGGCCAATCCACCTAATCCACATATCTTTAGGAGGAAACCGAAGCACCCGGAGGAAACCCACGCAGACACGGGGAGAATGTGCAGACTCTGCACGGACAGTGACCTGAGGCTGGAATTGAACCTGGGCCCCTGGCACTGTGAGGCAGCAGTGCTAACCTCGTAGGTGCACAGAATTAATGCTCAACGTTGATTTCTTGCCGATGCAATTGGCAGCCTTGTCTTTAAAAACACCCAAAAGCAGTTTGTGATCAGAAACAGTGGTAAAATGCCGACCATACAAATACTGGTGGAATTTCCTGACACCAAGAACACTTGATAATCCTTCTTTCTCAATTTGTGAGTAGCCCTTTCCGACTTCTGAGGGGATTCCTGAGACATACGCTATTGACCTTTCAGATCTATCGCCCGTCTCATAGGACAGCAGAGCACCAATGCCATATGGAGAGGCATCACAGGTTAACACCAATTTCATCGACAGGTCAAAATGTTTGGAGAATGCAACAATTACTTTACTCTGTTGAAAGCTTCTTCCTGGGGAAACTTCCAAAACCAATGCTGGCGTTTCTTTAAGGGAATGTACAAGGGGGCAAAATAATGTCAACAAATTCAGTAAAAATGCCCACACTAATTCACCATTCATAGAATCAGAATCATAGATTCCTGAATTCCTAGAGTGACTTGAGCTCGGATGTGTTCCTGAGGGCAGGTGCCTCCTTTATGGCTCTGACCTTGTCTTCCGTGAGGTGTAATCCTTGGACATCTACATAATACCCCAGATAGGTGACCTCAATGACCTGAAAAGTACATTTCTCCTTCTTGAGGTGAACTCCAGCCTCTTTAGTGCCTTCTCTAAGTTTGCTAAATGCTCGGCAGCTGTTGACCCAGTTATGAGAACATCATCAAGGTCTACTCAACTCGTGACAGCTCCTGCAGCAGACTCTCCATTGCCCTCTGGAAAATAGCACATGCTGAAGGCACACCAAGAGGCAGGCGTGTGTACTGGGACACGTGTGTGTTTATCATGACATAACCTCGGGAAGCAACATCTTATTCGAGTTGCTGATATCCACAGCTCATATCCAGCTTTGTATAAGACTGACCTCCAGCCAGCTTTGCCTACAGGTCTTCAGTCTTCGGGATTGGATACTTATCCAACGTGGCAGCACGATGAGCTATTAACTTGTAATCACCACAAGTGTGGACAACCTTCTCCGGTTGCAACAAGGGGACGATAGGTGTTGCTCATTCCGTAACCTGAACTGGCTGGATAATGCTCACTGTGATTCAGTATCTACATTCACTTGTAAAGCATATGGTACTAGTCTGACCCTGAAAAATTGAGGGGTCACGTCTGGGTCCATGTAGACCTTCACTTGCAGGCCTTTTATGTTGTCTAAATCTCCTCAAAGACCCTCTTGCATGGGCAGCACGGTAGCACAGTGGTTAGCACTGCTGCCTCACAGCGCCAGGGACTTGGGTTCAATTCCAGTCTTGGGTCACTGTCTGTGTGCAGTCTGCACATTCTCCTCGTGTCTGCGTGGGTTTCCTCCGGATGTTCCAGTTCCCTCCCACACTCCAAAGATGTGTTGGTTAGGTTGATTGGCCACACTAAATTAGTGTCGGGGGATTAGCAGGGTAAATATGTAGCGTTACGGTGTAGGGCCTGGGTGGGATTGTGATCAGTGCAGACACAATGGGCTGAATGGCCTCCTTCTGCACTGTAGGGATTCTATGATTTCTTCATTGGCTGTGCTGGCCACTGCTGGGAGTGCGCCTGGAAGAAGAGGGTGGCACAGAAGGTGGATGAGAGGAATCTGTTGGAGGCAGGGGCAGTCACAGAGGCCCCAATGCATGGGCTGGGGGGAGGGGAATGGTGTCAGCAGGAATTGGACAATGCTCCCAGGAGCCCCTCTCCATTGAGTAAAGAGTGACCAAATAGGAGACCACACATGATGAAGAGTCCTGAAACCCAGCCTGCAGGTGCAGCAGGTGGTCAGGAAGGCGAATGGGATGCTGGCCTTCATAGCGAGGGGGATTGAATATAAAAGTAGGGAGGTCTTGCTGCAGCTGTATAGGGCATTGGTGAGGCCGCAGCTGGAGTACTGTGTGCAGTTTTGGGCGCCGCACCTGCGCAAGGATATTTTGGCCTTGGAGGGAGTGCAGAGGAGGTTTACTAGGCTGATACCGGAGTTGAGGGGGTTGAGCTATGAGGAGAGGCTGAATAAACTAGGCTTGTACTCGTTAGAGTTTAGAAGAATGAGGGGAGATCTCATTGAGACGTATAAGATGATGAATGGGATGGATAGGATAGAGGTGGAAAGACTCTTCCCGCTCAAAAAAGACAGTAGGACTAGGGGGCACAGCCTCAAGATAAAGGGGGGGCAGTTCAGAACGGAGTTGAGGAGGAACTTCTTCACTCAAAGGGTGGTGAATCTCTGGAATTCTCTGCCCGTTGAAGTGGTGGAGGCTGCCTCGCTAAATATTTTTAAGAAGCGGGTTGATTGGTTTTTGATAAGAGAGGGGATTAAGGGTTATGGGGAGAGGGCGGGAAAGTGGAACTGAGCCACGACAGATCAGCCATGATCTTATTGAATGGCGGGGCAGGCTCGAAGGGCCAGATGGCCTACTCCTGCTCCTATTTCTTATGTTCTTATGTTCTTATGTTCTTAAGAGTCATCTGGACTTGAAACGTCAACTCTTTTCTCTCTTTACAGATGCTGCCAGACCTGCTGGGATTTTCCAGCGTTTCCTCTTCTGGTAGGAGATTACCCACTTGTCTGAGCCTATCAATACTGAGTGGCCTCCTCACAGGGAAGCAGACACCCAGCCACCACCAGTGAGATGTAGGGAGAGATGATTGATTGGTTCTGTATGTGGTTTAATTAGCCTCTGGATGGGGGTGGTCTTACTACTCCATTCTCTGCCGCTGGTAAAATGGCCAGAAAGAGTCGAGCACTCTTTCTGTGGTGGTGGAGGCAAACACGCTAGAGTCATTTAAGAGTAACTTAGACAGGGACATGACTGGGTTGGAGATGGGTGGATATAGGAGATTGTTTTAAATAAGGGTCATTAGCATTGGGGCGTCCCTGGTAAGGTAAATGGATATGGTACAATAATAATTTTTTTTCCCCTTTTCATTCACAGGTTATAAGTGGGTCCGCCTCATGTCCAATGAGGGGCATACATGCGATGGGTCGTACTGGGGCTGCTCTTGGTTGTTTGAGATTGGCCTAGTGCTTCATGTCGTTAGTGTGTGCCTAAACTGGACCAGATACTGGACAAGACGACAGCTCAGTGACTATCACTGATTGCTGTGCAGACACATGGATTTGGGCCGGTGTCTGTGGGAGTTTGCGCATTCTCCCCGTGCTTGCGCGGGTTTTCTCCGGGTGCTCCGGTTTCCTCCCACACCCCAAAGATGTGCTCTTAGGCTGATTGGCAGGAATAAATTGTCCCTAAATCAGTTTCCCTCAATCTGGATGGCCATAAAACATTAGACAGGGGTCGTGGGTGGAGAGGGGGACTGGTGGTGTTGAGATGGCGGCGTGGGCTCGTTGGGCCGAAGGGCCTGTTTCCCAGGCTGATTTTGTTCTTTGTTCTTTGTTCACTCCATTCTCCTGCCCCCTGACTACCCTCACCATTTTAACAGCACTTTGCCTTCCAACCTGGTCTGGGGGATTTGACACAAATTTAGCTCAATATCCCAAGGAGCTGATTGGTTGTTTTATAGAGCAATGCCCCACCTTCATCAGGTGGTTAGCATTAATTAATTCAAATCAAAATTGGATTGATTTCAGAAAATAATATTTTTGAATACTCTGTGAATAATTTTGGATTTGGTGTCTGGTGCGTGTAGCGTATGGAAGAAACAGGTGTTTCTTTCGATCTCTGGTTTCCAAGGATTTCTCTGACTGGGGGCTTTCCTCACCTCATTTCTGAGGCTGTTGGAGACAAATTGATAAGAGATTGATTAGGCAGTCTTGTGGCGCAGTGGGTTAGTGCCCCTGCCTCTGAGCTAGAAGCTCCAGGCTCAAGTCCCACCCCAGGACTTGAGGTCCAAGGAAGATGTGCTCATAATGTGGCCAAACAGGTTGAGAATCAACCTGTAAAATCCTTCCAAACGCATCCCAATGTCAGGCAGTGAGAGTGGGAGAGAGATTCCTGGTCTGACATGTGATGGAAAGAACGTTGGAGCCTCGACCATCACTGTCCATAGCTCCAGACTACAATACTCATGGAAAAATGCAGCAACTTGGACAACTGGAGGTGTTGAATGGTAGAAGTGGTCCTGATTAGGCTGGCATGGTGGTTAGCACTGTTGCCTCACCGTGCCAGGGACCTCGATTCGATTCCCAGCTTGGGTGACTGTCTGTGTGGAGTCTGCATGTTCTCCCCGTATCTGCGTGGGTTGCCTCTGGGTGCTCCAATTTCCTCCCACATTCCGAAAGACATGCGGGTTAAGTGCATTGCCCATGCTAAATTCTCCCTCAGTGTACCCGAACAGGCGCTGGAGTGTGGCGACAAGAGGATTTTCACACTGACTTCATTGCAGTGTTAATGTGGGTCTACTTGTGACATCTGAGAGTTGGCGCTCAGCCTCTGTGAGGTAGCGGTCAGTACACCCAACATCAACAGCGCCCCTTTGTCGGCAGGTTTGATGACAAAGCCGGGGTGGGATCTGAGGGAGCGAAGAGGGGGAAGTTCAGAAGGAAAGAGGTTGGAATGATTAGGGGGGGGCAGAAAAATTAAAATGACCAATATCCTGTTGACCATTCCCAATGGGAAGTTTGAGGGTACCACACTCATTGCGGCAGGCTAGGGATAATACCATTATGGATCCGCAGTCACAATTGAAGGAGGTCCTCCATGAGAATGATCTGCTTCGCAACGAGGTTCATGTGAAAGAGAGCAAGCTCCGCTCAACAATGAACAGCAACAGAACTTTCTGGAGTCCGGAATGGAAGAAGGAACGAGCGCTTCGGAAAGATGAAGTGGATAAGATGACCATTTGGAAAGAGCAGTTTCAGGTTGTGCAGGATGAAAATTGTCTCGGTGGGGGTGTCCAATTGGAGGCAGAGTGTTGGAGGCACGTGAAAGGATCTGAGGAACAGGGGGAGGACTCTTGCCCAAAAACGTGGGCACGGAGACGAAGGCGACTGAAGAAGAGTTCAACGTCATGTTGAGCCTGGGGTGGGGACGTAAGGGTACAAAGGTGAGAAGTTCACTGAGAACAGTACGCTCAGCCTCAGAGAGGGTCGGGTCGGAGGGTGAACACACTCCAAGGGCTGGGGCTAGAAGAGAGGGAGATCAAGGGATTGGGACTGGTGGAGAGCCTAGGATGGGCAGTGGTGTGATGAGTTGTTGAAGCCTGTGTTCCTTAACATCTGCAAGGAACAGGAAAAGTTTATTATTGAGACATCGAATGATGTGGAGGATGAAATAAAACTGGGGACAAGGACAGCTTTGAGAGAGCGTAAGACAGTTCTGCTGGAGAGACACTGAGCTGACAGGTTCTTGTCAAAACCACAGCAGATCCCTCACTTCCTGCGCGGAAGGGGACTTTGTGATGAGAAGGAGGCATTTTTAGTCGTGCAGTAGCAGTTGTCTCGAACACTCAGTTGTGATGCCTTCTTGGTTGGATTATCTATAGGCACTCACGTTGGTGGGATTATTGCTTTGGGCAGTGAGTGGGAGACTGTGTGTGAATAATAAACCCAGTGCGTAATGAACACGGCAGATCTAACTGTGCCTGTCCTTGTAATGAAGTCAAATTAATGAAACATCACATTTCTTCTGACAGGATTATTACTTCACAATCTCTGACGGAGTTGGTGCAGTCATTCCTCCCAGCTTCTCAAACTGCTGCTGATTTCATCAGCAAACTTTTGTTCCAGGACTTTGTTTTAGAAAAGAACAGATGAATAATTTTGGTCGGATATATCAGTTCAGAGAGGCTCCTTTATTTTAACTCTGCTTTCTTTCAAAAGGTTATCACTGCCACCTCTTGTTCTTTACTGGACTGAAATGTCTAAGATCAGATGAGTGATTAATGGTTTAACATTGCCACAACTGAAATGAGACGTGTTTCTCTGCTCAGGACACCTTACCCCACTGTGAACCCACACTGTTCAAACTCTGATCGCACCCACCCCCACCCCTCTCTTCCCTAGGAAGTCCCTGGTGAGTCTCACTCAAATTCCAATATGCTTTTGATATTGGGTGTTGAAGCTATTAAACACTGTTTACTTGTGGTGTGGTGGGTTAGTGTCACTGCCCCTGAGCCAGAAGGTCCAGGTTCGAATCCCAGTCCAGGACTTGACGGCCAATCATTGAATCCTACAGTACACAAAGAGGCCCTTCGGCCCATCGAGTCTGCACCGAACACAATCCCACCCAGGCCCTACCCCCCAATCCCTCTAACCTACGCATCCCTGGACACTAAAGGGCAATTTTTTAGCATGGCCAATTAACCTAACCCGCACATCTTTGGACTGTGGGAGGAAATCGGAGTACCTGGAGGAAACCCTCACAGACATGAGGAGAATGTGCAAACTCCACACAGACAGTGACCCGAGCCGGGAATCAAGCCCAGAACCCTGGAGCTATGAAGCAGCAGTGCTAACCACTGTGCCACCGTGCTGCTCAAGGACAATGCATTCTAAACATGGTCAAACAGCTTAACCATCAACCTGCAAATCCTTCCAAACATGGTAGTGGCAGGCAGAAAGAGTGGGAGAGATTCCTGATTCATCATTTTTTGGCATGTAGCAATAGAAACAGGAGAAGTGCCAGGAAACAGAGGTAGTTTAAGTGATCTATACATTTTTTTGTTAAATATTAGAAACATGGTATAGATTTAGGTCGGATTAATTTAGTGTTTGTGCCGGAAAGAGTACAACCCTTGCATATATGGGTTTTCTGTGTTGTGCTGAGTGAGTTTACGATGGAGAAAGTTAACACAACCTTGTGGAAAGAATGAGATGTTGCTTAGCAGCTAAGGGGCACTTTTTGGGGAGAAAACCTTTCGCATCTTAATGATTCACTGAATGCAGGTGGTTGGAAATAGGAAGCTAGAGAGGAGACAGCTCCCAGCTCCGCTAGAAACTGGAAAGCTGTACATTGGAGTAATAGGCATGAAAGCAAGCTCCCAAGAAGCTCGAGTGGTTAGTTCTGGAAACTCCAGGTTTCCAGAAAGATCAAAGAGGAATGCCATTGGAACAAGATACTGGCCCCTGGAAAGCTGGAAGTGCAGACCTGTGTGAAGTTAGCAAGGGAAAAGCCAGACATCTGAAGCAATGATAAGCTTGGCAGCCTTATTTCCAGCCTCTTGAAACAATACTATTCTGTTGGGGACTCAGTACCCAAGAGTTTTTGTGTAGAGGTTTGGATGCATGTTGCAATTAAAAACAAAGGGATACTGAAAGGAGAGTTGGAAAACCTGGATGTGGATTCTTGCTAAAACAGCTGAGAGAAAGCCTTGTTTGAAAGGCTAATTGGAGAACTTGGAGGTGGATCCTTGATGAGAACACCTGATGGAAATAATTGGTTGGAAGAAGATTTTAAAGCACGTTTTTTTGAGAGTGGAATTCAGAATCATTCACGTGACAATCATCTGAAGAGGGGGAATTTGAGGCAAAATAGAAGGAAGAAGGATTGAGTGGCATCTGTCACTGGGATTTAGAGAGGGGTATTGACTGACTACAGTTAGTCTCTTGAGTTCCAGGGACTCTGTGTTTATTGAGAGCATTATAGTATGAGTTATATTGTGTGACCTGAGCTATTCTTCAAATCTGAGTACATTTGTGAAAATAAGGGGGAAGTGAAAAAATATTGTATTATTATCAAATTTTCAAAGTTGTCCTGAGATTCATTATTACTGCATATTCTAAAAAAAAAAGTGGGGAGTTAAGGTCTATTGAGCTGGGGTTCCATTCTGGGATCTCCCTGTTCAGTAGTAACACCAATCAGGATCATAACAAAAGGTGCCTTGAGCCTACTCCACCGTTCGATAAGACTCTGACGGATCTGATTGTAACCTCAACCCCACATTCCTGCCGAGCCCCCAATAATCTTTCACCCCCTTATTACTCAAGAATCTATCCAGCTCTGCCTTAAAAACATTGAAAGTCTCTGGTTCCAATGCTTTTTGAAGAAGAGAGTAGCTCCCTGAGAAGAGGGGTCACTTCATTTCTGTCTTAAATGAGTGACCCCGTATTTTTAAACAGTGACCCCCTCATTCTAGATTCTCCCCCATCCACCCTGTGAATACCCCTCAGGATCATAAATGTTCTGATCAAATCATCTTTTATTCTTTTAAACTCCAGCAAATGTCCTTGATTATGCTGGCTGCATTTCCGAGACAGCCAGAAGAGTAGACAGAGTCAGTGGATGAGAGGTTAGTTTGAGTGATGGACTGGGCTTCATTCACAGCCCTTTGTAGTTTCTTGTGGTCTTGGACAGAGCAGGAGCCCATACCAAGCTGTGATACAGCCAGAAAGAATACTTTCTATGGTACATTTACAGAAGTTTGTGAATAGTGGACATGCCAAACTTCCTTAGTCTTCTGAGAAAGTAAAGGCGTTAGTGGGGCTTTCTTAACTATAGCGTCAGTGTGAAGGGACCAGGACAGGTTGTTGGTGATCTGGACACCTAAAAACTTGAAGCGCTCGATCATTGTCGAGGTGTCAAATATGCAAGAGCAAATTCTCTACTCCCCTTCCCCTCGACCCTGTAGTCCTGCAGATTTATTTCCCCTCCGATAATTATCCAATTCTCTTTTGAAGTGTTGCGAGGTAGGAAGCACAGCAGCCAATTTGTACACAGCAAGCTCCCACTTGTTTTAGAGATGTTTATTCAGGGATAATTATTAACCAGACAAGAGGAGAGCTCGACTGTTCCTCCTTGAAAAGGGATTATCTGAGAGGGCGAACGGGGCCTCGGTTTATTGTTTCATCCAAAAGGCAGCACCAATACTCTCATCTTGGATTAGACTACCAGAGCCTTGTGACAAACACAAAATACTGTGGATGCTGGAACCTGAAACAAACACAGGAAGTGCTGGAAGGTCTCAGCAAGTCTGACAGCATCTGTGGAGAGGGAATAGAGCCAATGTTTTGTGTCAGGATGACCCTCTCCTGACTCAGATCGTTGGCTCTATTCTCTCTCCACAGCCCTGTGACAATTGTGTTAGCCTCTGAGACATGGCTGACGCAGTCCAGGGGATCCAGGCCCATTCCTTCAGCTCTGAGGAATCAGCCAACATCAACAGCACGGTGGCACAGTGGTTAGCACTGCTACCACATGCCAGGGACACGAGTTCGATTCCCGGCTTGGGTCACTGTCTGTGTGGAGTTTGCACGTTCTCCCTGTGTCTGCGTGGGTTTCCTCCGGGTGCTCTGGTTTCCTCCCACAGTCCAAAGATGTGTGGGTTAGGTGGATTGGCCATGCTAAATTGCCCCTTAGTGTCAGGGGGATCAGCTGGGTAAATAAATGAGGTTATGGGGATAGGGCGTGGTTGGGATTGTAGTCAGTACAGATTCGATGGGCTGAGTGGCTCCTTCTGCACTGTAGGGTTCTATGATTTGAACGAGATGACTGTTCCTGACTGGGAGAAAGAAAATCTGTCTGGATCCAGCCCTGACCCCATTCCCCACCGTCCCCTTCCCCCATTGCCTCTCCCCACCCCCCACATCGCCAGCCCGAGTTTCCCTGAGGATGGTGGATAGGAAGGGAATTGGGTCCTCCAGGAGATAAGTAGCCCTGCTCCTTAAGGAAGAGTGGTATTGTGGGTGAGTTAGTGCGGGGGCAGGCAGTGATTACTCTCCCACAACCTTCATTCCTGCTGGGGTTAATGGGGGGGTCAAACCTCATCGAACAGGGTGAACAAGAGTCTCAGAGAATGGGCCACTGAAAACGCCCAGCTCTTTGAAACAGCGTGGCCTTTGATGAAGCAATTGTAAAACATTGAGATCCCGAAGCAGAAAGGGAAGGAAGGATCAAAGTGCTTTTGTGTAATTTTCTGCAGTGATTAATAGACCATAAAGGGGAATAGAGAGACCTCCAGCTGATTAATGATGATTCAAAGTGTCATTTGACTTTGCTCCAAGACTCTGTTAACAGCTCCATTGAGGCGTAGCATGAAGGCTTCATCCATGGTGATACGTTGCAGTGAAACACCTCCCCTCCAGCCCCAGTTTTTCTCTCTTCCTCTCCTCAAGGCTCCCGCACGTGGTACTAAATATCTCCCCGATTAATGGCTAGCTACCTCACCTGAATGGCCATTCACTGTGTGGGTATTGAGGAGTTGAGGAGGAACTTCTTCACTCAAAGAGTGGTGAATCTCTGGAATTCTCTGCCCATTGAAGTGGTGGAGGCTGCCTCGCTAAATATATTTAAGTCACGGGTAGATAGGTTTCTGATAGACAAGGGAATTAAGGGTTATGGGGAGAAAGCGGGTAAGTGGAACCGATCTACTTCAGATCAGCCATGATCTTATTGAATGGCGGGGCAGGCTCGAAGGGCTAGATGGCCTACTCCTGCTCCTATTTCTTATGTTTTTATGTATGGTTACGCCCACATCTGATTAGAATATCCCACTCTGGACACAAGTCCATTGATGGGAGTGGGAAGTCGGAGTGACCTTCATAATC
The DNA here is from genome assembly GCF_965287045.1 of Carcharhinus amblyrhynchos. Lineage (NCBI taxonomy): Eukaryota > Metazoa > Chordata > Chondrichthyes > Carcharhiniformes > Carcharhinidae > Carcharhinus > Carcharhinus amblyrhynchos. Next base: position 17,775,955 of record NC_137358.1, read on the forward strand.
ACAGCACAGAAGGAGGCCATTTGGCTCACCATGTCTACTTCGTGACTTTGGGCTATTTCCCCGCCTTTTCCCTGTACCCTTACACAATGTTACTATTCAAATAATCATCCAATGCCCCCCACCAAATGCCTCAATTGAACCTGCCTCCACCGCACTTAAGTCAGGACGCAACTTTGTGTCCCTCCCCACCCACCCCCGCTCCACAGAACTCAAAGGAAGCCACAAAAATACACACATCGATCACTGCTTTTTCACTTGTGAATAACTGTTGAATATGGTAGTTTTGCTTTTATCAGTGGTGGTATAGAGTATAAGAGCGAGGAAGTGATGCTGGAGCTGGTTAGAAATTGGTGAGGCCACAGCTGGAGTACGGTGTGCAGTCTTGGTCACCTCACTATAGGAAGGATGTGATTGCACTGGAGGGGGTACAGAGGAGATTCACCAGGATGCTGCCTGGGATGGAGTGTTTGAGCGATAAGGAGAGGCTGGATAGGCTTGGATTGTTTCCTCTAGAGCGGAGAAGACTGAAAGGGGACAGGATTGAGATGTATAACGTTATGAGGGATATGGACAGGGTGAGTAGGAAGCAGCTGTTCCCCTTGGTCAGTCACGAGGGGGCGCAGTTTTAGGGTGAGAGACCGGAGATTCAGAGGGGATTTGCAAAAACATTTTCTCACTCAGGGGGTGGTGGGAATCTGAAATGGGCTGCCTGGGAAGGTAGTGGAGACTGGAAACCTTACAATCTTTACAAAATATTTAGATGAGCATTTGAACTATCAGAACATTCAAAGGTATGGGATAGATGCTGGAAAATGGGATTTGCGCAACTTTAGTGGTAGTTCTTGTCAGTGCAGACTCGATGGGCTGAAGGGCCTTTTCTGTGCCGTTTGGCTCTTTGGGCAGGATTCTCTGGCCTCCCAGCTGCATACTTCCAGCCTGCGGGAGGGGGCGTGTTGCTTACTAGCAGCGGGAATCCGTGGCCCCTCCCCCATCAGTGGGAATTTCCATCGACATCACCCCAATCCCACGGGCTGGGGGTGCACTGTCAGCAGGACTGGAGAATCCCACTGACATGAAGGTCTGGAGAATCCCAGCTATGACTCTGAAATCCAAGCTTCCGTCTTGTCAGGATGACGGTAAAGATGGGAGTTTTGAGACGAGCAAATGTGGAAGTTGCTAGTGAGCAACAAAATGGATAAATTAACATTGACACAGAAACAGGTCAGGAGGCCATTTGGCCCTTCGCACCAGCTCCACCATTCATTACAATCATGGCTGATCATCCAACTCAATAGCCTAATCCTGCTTTCTCCCCGTAACCTTTGATCCCATTCACCCCAAGTGCTATATCCAGCCGCCTCTTGGATACATTCAATGTTTTGGCATCAGCTACTTCCTGTGGGAATGAATTCCACAGGCTCTCCACTCTTTGGGTGGAGAAATGTCTCCTCACCTCCGTCCTAAATGGTCTACCCTGAATCCTCAGACTATCGCCCCTGGTTCTGGACTCCCCCACCATCGGGAACATCCTCCCTGCATCTACCCTGTCTAGTCCTGTTAGAATTTTATAAATCTCTATGAGATCCCCCCACATTCGTCTGAACTCCAGTGAAAACAATCCTAACCTGGTCAATCTCTCCTCATACATCAGTCCCGCCATCCCCGGAATCAGCCTGGTAAACCTTCACTCCCTCGAGAGCAAGAACATCCTTCCTCAGAAAAGGAGACCAAAACTGCACACAATACTCTAGGTGCGGCCTCACCAAGACCCCTGTCTAATTGTAACCAATGACATCGCTGCAGCACAGGCCTGTGCACGAGATAGTGAGCCAATCCAGTCCAGGGGCAAATACTCCAATACACCATAGAACATAGAACATAGAACACTACAGCACAAACAGGCCCTTTGGCCCACGAGTTGCGCCGATCACATCAACACCTACCAATCCATAGACCTATCTATAACCCCCAATCCCATTAAACCCCATATACTCATCCAGAAGTCTTTGAAAAGACCCCAGCGAGTTCGCCTCCACCACCACTGACGGCAGCCGATTCCATTCACTCACCACCCTCTGAGTGAAAAACTTACCCCTAACATCACTTCTGTACTTGCCTCCCCGCACCATAAATCTGTGTCCTCTCGTAGCGACCATTTCAACCCGGGGAAATAGCCCCTGAGAATCCACCCTTTCTATTCCTCTCAACATTTTATAAACTTCTATCAGGTCGCCTCTCAACCTTCGTCTCTCCAGGGAGAAGAGTCCCAGCTCCCTCAACCTAACTTCATAAGGCATGCCTCCCAGTCCAGGCAACATCCTTGTAAATCTCCTCTGTACCCTTTCAATAGCTTCTACGTCCTTCCTATAGTGAGGCGACCAGAACTGCGCAGAGTACTCCAAGTGAGGCCTGACAAGGGTCTTATAAAGTTGCGGCATTACCTCCCGATTCCTAAACTCAATCCCTCGCTTAGTGAAGGCCAGTACACCATACGCCTTCCTGACCACATCCTCCACCTGCGAGGCCGATTTAAGAGTCCTGTGGACCCGGACCCCAAGATCCTTCTGCTCTTCAACACTACTAAGACTCCTGCCCTTGATAGTGTACTCGTTCATCCCATTGGTCCTGCCAAAATGGACGACTACACATTTATCTGCGTTGAAGTCCATCTGCCACTTCTCCGCCCAGTCCTGCACCCTATTTATGTCCTGCTGCAACTTCTGACACCCTTCCAGACCATCCACAACACCACCGACCTTCGTGTCATCGGCGAACTTACTAACCCATCCCTCCACTTCCTCATCTAGGTCAACATTCAGTATATCATTCAGTATATTCCAGAGTATCATTCAGGTTCAGAAGTTAACTTCCTCACTTCCTCTTACAAAATCAAAGAAGTTATTGCCATAAATCCATGTTAGAGCATGGGTTAAGGGTGAAAGGAGAAAAGTTTAAAGGGAATATTAGGGGGGGGGCTTCTTCACACAGAGAGTGGTGGGAGTGTGGAATGAGCTGCTGGATAAATGCGGAGTCACTTTTAACATTTGAGAAAAATTTGGACGGGTTCATGGATGAGAGGGGTGTGGGAAGGATATGGTCCAAGTGCAGGTCAGTGGGACTAGGCAGAAAAATAGTTCGGCACAGACAAGAAGGGCCGAAAGGCCTGTTTCTGAGCTGTAATCTATGGTTCTATGGTTTTATGTGAGTGAAATGTCTGGTGAATCGATATCGGTGGCTCTGTCTGCAGGAAGGTTCCGTTCCTTGTCCTGTAGAGACTTTCTGAAGGCCAGTCCTGAGAGCAATGATGATCAGAACTATCAACATGTGACCAGCTGCAGCCATTGTGTCAGAGCAACAATGTGCCCACTTTGAAAAACAGAATTTAAACAGGAGAATATGGAAGCAGGACTGAATTTTAAGATTTTCTTGCTTTATCCTTTGTTGGCATGGCAATTTAGATAGCTTTTCTTCACATAATCGTCAATTACATCACCGTGGGTAAAATCTTGTGACAATGCACTTTCAATTAGCAATATTTCTGAACATGTCAAATGCTCCTGACTCATCTTTGCAAATTATTTTTAACTCTTTTCAGTACTTTGATTCTATCTAACAATCCCATGCAATGTATCATCGCCAGAGTGGGAGCTGATTTATCCCACGGGGTGCCTGATGGCGCAGACAGGCCCATTGCCTTTACTTCTAGAACCCTGCCAGATACGGAAAACAAGTATTCGCAGATAGAGAAGGGAAGTTTAGAGGTGGTCTATGCAGTCAAAGAACAAAGAAAATTACAGCACAGAAACAGGCCCTCCAAGCTTGCACCGACCATATTGCCCGACTGAACTAAAAACCCCTACCCTTCCATTCCCATCCTATTCATGTATTTGTCAAGGTGCCCCTTAAAACTCACTGTTGGATCTGCTTTCACTACCTCTCCCAGCGGCGAGTTCCAGGCACCCAGCACCCTCTGTGTAAAAACTTGCCTCATCTATCTCCTTTAAACCTCGTCTTTCGCACCTTAAACCTATACCCTCTCGTTACTGATTCTTCCACCTTGGGGAAAAACTTCTGACTATCCACTCTGTCCGTGCCCCTCGTAGTCTTGTAGACTTCTATCAGGTCACCCACTCAACCTCCATCATTCCAGTGAGAACAAACCAAGTTTCTCCAACCTCTCCTCATAGCTAATGCCCTCCATACCAGGGCAACATCCTGGTAAATCTTTTCTGTACCCTCTCCAAAGCCTCCACATCCTTCTGGTAGCGTGGCGACCAGGATTGAACACTATATTCCAAGTGTAGCCTAACTAAGGTTCTGTATAGCTGCAACATGACTTGCCAACTTTTAAACTCAGTGTCCCAGCCGATGAAGGCAAGCATGCCGTATGCCTTCTTGACTACCTTCTCCACCTGCGTTGCCACTTTCAGTGACCTGTGTACCTGTACACCCAGATCCCTCTGCCTATCAATACTCTTGAGTGTTCTGCTATTCACTGTATATTTCCTATCTGTATTAGATCTTCCAAAATGTATTACCTCACATTTGTCTGGACTAAACTCCATCTGCCAATGGATAACTTTATGGATGACCCTAAATAACTTGAGAATTGAATCCTTGAAACTACGTGTAGTGAACACCATCTGCACCTCTTGGTATCGTGTTTGCTTGAAGGATGGCGACTAGAATGAAAGACGTTGACAAAAGCAAAGAATGTTTTCCAGCCAACACGCTGGTTCTGTTCTTTTATAGTCGGAATATCAGAACCACACTGTAGGACTTATTACATTCATTTCAATATCTCAAAAGGTAAAGGCATACTTACTGTAGTGTAGCAATGGTAATTATTCCCTTAATTGGAACAGAGGCACTTTGCCTGACTCGATAACTTTCTACTTGGGGATTTAGGATGAATACTTCTTTAAATATTGATAGATATCTTAACTATTGTCTGTAACATTGATAGGACTAGATTCTCTAATTGGAATAAAATTAAATTTATTCTTCTGAGATCCATCGATCTTACACGTTAGATTCTTTAATAAACTTTTATATAATTTAGAAAGTATATTGCCTTGTATAACCTGTTATACCCAGTCTCATGAACCCATCTCTGTACACTGTTCAGTGGAGAAGAGAATTGTTGAGAAGTGCCCAGACGCTCATAACATCCGGCTTGTTCGAATCTGACTAAAATATGTTTAAAAGACTAAAGCAAAAGCAAAACGCTGGGGATAGTCATAGAGGTTTACAGCATGGAAACAGGCCCTACGGCCCAACTTGTCCATACCGCCCAGCTTTTACCAATAAGCTAATTCCAATTGCCTGCATTTGGCCCATATCCCTCTATACCCATCTTACCCATGTAACTGCCTAACTCTTTTTAAAAGACAAAATTGTACCCACCTCCACTACTACATCTGGCAGCTTGTTCCAGACACTCATCGCCCTCTATGTGAAAAAAATGCCCTTCTGGACCCTTCTGTATCTTTTCCCTCTCACCTTAAGCCTATGCTCTGTAGTCTTAGACTCCCCTGATGTTGGGAAAAGATGTTGACTATCTACCTTACCTAGGTCCCTCGTTATTTTATAGACTTCTATAAGATCACCCCTCAGCCTCCTGTGCGCCGGTGAAAAAAGTCCCAGTCTATCCAGCCTCTCCTTATAATTCAATCCATCAAATCCTGGTAGCATCCTTGTAAATCTTTTATGTCTAATTTAGTAATATCCTTTCTATAATAAACTGTACACAGTATTCCAAATGTGTCCTTACCAATGTCTTGTAGAACTTGAACAAGACATCCCAACTCCTGTATTCAATGTTCTGACCAATGAAACCAAGCATGCTGAATATTTGCTTCACCACCCTGTCCACCTGTGACTCCATTTTCAAGGAGCTATGAACATGTACCCCTAGATCTCTTTGTTCTGTAACTCTCCCCAGCACCCTACCATTAACTGAGTAAGTCCTACCCTGGTTCAATCTACCAAAATGCATCACCTCGCATTTATCTAAATTAAACTCCACCTGCCATTCATCAGCCCACTGGCCCAATTGATCAAGGTCCTGTTACAATCCTAGATAACTTTCTTCACTGTCCATTATGCCACCAATCTTGGTGTCATCTGCAAACTTACTAACCGTGCCTCCTAAGTTCTCATCCACATTATTAATATAAATGACAAGTGGGCCCAGCAGTGATCCCTGAGGCACACCGCTGGTCACAGGCCTCCAGTTTGAAAAACAACCATCCTCTGTCTCCTGTCATCAAGCCAATTTTGTTTCCAATGACTACCTCACCCTGGATTCCGTGGGATCTAAACTTATGCAACAACCTACCATGCGGTACCTTGTCAAGGAGACTGGCATCTGAAACAAAACCAGAGGATTCTGGCACCATCTGTGGGCCAAAGCGGCAGAGTCTTTCCAGAATTGTCCATTTGTGTTTGTATTAGAAAGGCTACCGAGAAGACACTGCTATTTTCTGCTGGCTTCTTTCCTTCAGGGAGAGTGGGATCAGTTCTTCAGATCCACTGAAGTATTGATGAGATCCATCTTTCTCAATCGTGAGTGAAAGTGATCATCTGAGGAGTATTCCTGATCCATAATAGTCCCAAAAAGGACAGAGGATTGTAACCCGCTTCAGGTATGACCATTCTCTATTTATTCATTCATGAGATGTGGCTATCGCTGGCAATGTAAGAAGTCTCTCAACACCAGGTCAAAGTCCAATAGGTTTATTTGGTAGCACAAGCTTTCAGAGTGTTGCTCCTTCTTCAGGTGAATGAAGAGTTGTGTTCACAAACAGGGCATACGTAGACTCAATTTACAAGGTAATGGTTGGAATGTAAGTCTTTAAAGATACAGACAATGCGAGTGGAGAGAGGGTGAAACACAGGTTAAAGAGGTGTGATTTGTCTCCAACCAGGGCAGTTAGTGAGATTTTGCAATCCCAGCCAAGTCATGGGGATTACAGATAGTGTGACATGAACCCAATATTCTGGTTAAGGCCCTCCCATTTGTGTGGAACTTGGCTATCAGTTTTTGCTCAGCGATTCTGCGTTGTTGTGTGTCATGAGACCCTTGTCAGACCCCACTGGAGTACTGAGCGCAGTTCTGGTCACCTCAGGAAGGATGTGGAAGCTATTGAGAGGGTGCAGAGGAGATTTACAAGGATGTTGCCTGGATTGGGAGGCATGCCTTATGAAGTTAGGTTGAGGCAGCTCGGTCTCTTCTCCCTGGAGAGACGAAGGTTGAGAGGCGACCTGATAGAGGTTTATAAAATGTTGAGAGGTATAGATAGGGTGGATTCTCGGAGGCTATTTCCCAGGGCTGAAATGGTCGCTACGAGAGGACACAGGTTTAAGGTGCTGGGGAGCAGGTACAGAGGAGATGTTAGGGGTAAGTTTTTCACTCAGAGGGTGGTGAGTGAGTGGAATCGGCTGCCGTCGGTGGTGGTAGAGGCGAACTCGCTGGGGTCTTTTAAAAGACTTCTGGATGAGTACATGGGATTTAATGGGATTGAGGGTTATAGATAGTTCTATGGCTTGGTAGGTATAGATGTGATTGGCACAACTTGTGGGTCGAAGGGCCTGTTTGTGCTGTAGTGTTCTATGTTCTATGAAGGCCACCTTGGAGAACGTTTACCCAAAGAGCTGAGGCTGAATGCCCTTGACTACTGCAGTGTTCCCCAACAGAAGGAAACACTCCTGCCTAGTGATTGTTGAACGGGGTTCATTTATCCATTCATTCATCAATATATTTACAGTTGGCACTTAATATAGATAGGTCTGTAGGTTGGTAGGTGATGTGGTCGGCGCAACTTGTGGGCCGAAGGGCCTGTTTGTGCTGTAGTGTTCTATGTTCTATGTTCTAATAGTTTCAGATCACGAGCTATTGTTAGATCTGTTGAGAAAAGATAAGTCCATGCTGTCAAATCGCCTCTGTAAGGGTGCAGAGATGGGATCTTTAATTATCAGCGTACAGGTATAAGTTTCAGCATCACTCTGGACATGGATATCACATGCAGTTGCACTAAGCTAGTTGCCTTTGCCACCCGTCATCACTGGTTGCCTCAAGAGGTTGTACTGACACTGAATCTGGCAGAAATATTGCCAATCTCGGCTAAACACATAAAGACGTGGACAGAAAGAGAAATTGTATTATCAAAAGTTAAGAAGATGGTAGTACAAGGGTGGCGACGTGAGAATTCAGAGTTGTTGAAATCTTACCAGCACAGAAGGACAGAGATAACTTGTGAAAATGGGGCGTTATTGTGTGGGGAGGGCTAGAGTTATAATCCCGGGGGAGATCACATTTATCATCATAGATCATAGTAATCATAGAACCCTACAGTGCAGAAGGAGGCCCTTCGGCCCATCGAGTCTGCACCAACCACATCCCACCCAGGCCCTACCCCCACACCCCAATACATTTACCCACTAATCCCTGTAACCTACGCATCCCTGGACACTAAGGGGCAATTTTAGCATGGCCAATCAACCTAACCCACACATCTTTGGACTGTGGGAGGAAACCGGAGCACCCGGAGGAAACCCACACAGACACAAGGAGAATGTGCAAACTCCACACAGACAGTGACCCGAGCTGGGAATCGAACCCAGGACCCTGGAGCTGTGAAGCAGCAGTGCTAACCACTGTGCTACCATGCCGTTTATCACAGGAATTGTGTGACTCCCATCCCGGGCAAAGCAGAATGAAGGTCTGAACTGTGAATCACGTTTGGTGGCTGGGCATTGAGAAAGAAATTGAAAGAATGGTCTTCAGTGCCCCAGTTGTGAAGCTTAAAAGGCCTTGCCACCCACTGGAGAGCGTGCATCCTTGGGAGTGGCCAGGTAAAGTCTGGGTAAGAATCATATCGACTTTGCTGGACCGTGTTTGCGGATCATGTTTCTTATATTAATAGATGGACAGTCTAAGTGGTTAGACGTACAGCTAATGGAGTTCACAACAGCCATGGCCACCATTGACAAATGAAGGAAAATTCTGGGAGTTATCGTGTTGGACAATGGCACATCATTCCCAGCAAAGGAGTTTCAAAAATTAGTCGAAATAATTGGGATTGGCCATTTGAGGTCAGCACCTTAGCACCCAGCTTCCAATTGGCAAGCAGAATGTGCTGGACAGGCAGTCAAGTCAATGAGGAAACACATCAATTGGCCTCTTTCTCTTCCTACAGCCAGCTTTTTGCTGTCTTATAACACCACGCCAAGAGAGTGGGGGGCTCACACCAGCTGAGCTACTGATGGGACACTGCTTAAAAACATGGGTGGAGGTATTTCCACAGTTTGGCAGCGAATGTGGAGGTTACGCTAGCCTCTCAGAAAGACAATCATGATTCTAGGAAAAATGACAGGGTTTCCAAGCTGAGGATTCAATCAGAAACTTTGCAGCGGGAGCGGCACGAGCCGATTGGCGAGATTGTTCTTGGAACAAGATTGATCTCCGATGTCAAGTTTGTTGTCTCAAGAAACGTGTGAACTATCTGAGGAGGACCCCTGCTGTAAATTTGAAGATGCCGGGATTAGTTACTGGAATCCCGGTTGGAAATGAAGGATATAAGCAGCTGGCAGTAATGGTAACTGAGGAAGCAGCCGCTATCGTGGAGGAACTAGACTCAGGGTTAACGAGTTTGCCTTTTGCAGCTTACCACAGAACTGGTAACATTCTACCAGGAGGTCACCAGAACAACTAAACTCACGCTGAAATTTTCCCCGGGTTACTCATGTCGCCTTTAACATTTGTTTGTCTTTGCTAACAATGTTATTATTTATTTCCTCCATAGGTGAGTTCAGGAGTTGGGGTGTGGTGGGGGGGGGGGTGGTAGAGAATGTGGTCGTGTGACCCCTATAAGGGGGCGTTCTCTGAGGGCCACGTGTTTGAATGGACGTTAAGGGCTTTCAAGGAGGCCAATCGGGAGCGGGGGTGCATTTCCCGGGTCGAGGAGGTCCCACGGTTGGAGTCTGGGAGGAGAATTGCACAGAAGCTTGTGTCTGACCTTGTGTTGTAAAGGCTTATTTATCATTGGCAATAAATCCCTTGTTACGTTGAGCCACATCAAATTGCCCTTGATTACACTTAGCCTCAAATAACAGAACAGACATATGAAGCTGTCCCCTAACTGCCCAGTGTTGTACTTGCTGGAGGGAATCCCATTTCAGTACTTGAGATGTAAATGGCCCTCCCTCAACCCCGCAGCACCTCGCACACTCAATGAGTCACCATCCTTCATTCTGGAAGACCTGCTGGCCTTTCCTGCGCAGTTATGAAGAACGCAATGAATGATGTATAAAACAGAGTCACAAACTGCAGACGTCCGTGTCTGTATGTTTGTCCATTCCACAGCGTCAAAGGGGAAAGATCCACCTGTCCATCTGGTCCCCACTCAATATAAAGAAAGTTGAGGTCAATGATCTCACTACAGGGCATCTTTGCAGGAGTTCCTTAGGGGAGTGTCCTAGGTCCAAGCATCAATGGCTTCATCATTGACCTTCCCTCCATCATAAGGTCAGAAGTTTGCCGATGATTACACAATGCTCAGCACCATTCACAACTCCTCAGATACTGAAGCAGTCCATGTCCAAATGTCACCAGATCTGGATAATAAGCAGACTTTAGCTGGCCAGAGACAAGTAACAGTTAGAACGTAGGAGATAGAAAAACTACAGCACAAACAGGCCCTTCGGCCCACAAGTTGCGCTGAACATGTCCCTACCTACTAGGCTTACCTATAACCCCCTATCTTACTAAGTCCCAGGTACTTATCCAAAAGTCTCTTAAAAGACCCTATCAAATCTGCCTCCACCACCACTGGCGGCGGCGGATTCCACACACCCACCACCCTCTAAGTCACACAAGGGCCAAGCAATGACCATCTCCAATAAGAGAGGATTGTCCCTTGACATTCAATTGCATTACCATGGCTGAATTTGCCACTATCAACATCCTGAGGGTTATCATTGACTAGAAACTGAGCTGGACTAGTCATACTGTGATGAAACTGTGCCTTTAAGAAATGTATTTTAATATGTTTCTCTGCAGGATGTTTAGTCAGTTGTTGTCTGTTGCCAGTATCCTTAATTATTACTGAAGCTGGATAATTGATATTAAGTTGAATTTACTCGGAACTAATGCAGTGTTCTGTGGTTTTAATGGTCCCCTGGAGTTTCTGAATGGAGCTTGATTTGGGGATTAATTGACAGGTCAGGTGATATGCCTGGGGACATTTATTTTTCGCAGAGTATTCCAGGTTTTAGTTTCATTTTCAGAAGCAGCTTGAAGCAGAGAAGGAACAGCAGTTTTTTTCACTCTCTGGAGTCTGATAACTGGAAGTCGCCAGAGATTAATTTTACCTTGCTGAAGTTTGGCTGCTTTGAGGATATAGCTTTCTGTGTAAACAGGATTCCTGTCTGTGGATGTTACAAAGCTGAAAATCCAGCCTGATGTGAACATACTTGTTTTGTGCTAAGTCTGAAGAAGAGTTTATGTGTGGGATGGTGTTTAACCTGGAACAACAGAGATAGCTAGCTGTTAGGAGTTATACTGTGTCATGTATCATGATGAGTATGTGGGATTTAATGGGATTGGGAGTTACAGATAGTTCTATGGCCTGGTAGGTAGGGATATGATCGGCGCAACTTGTGGGCCGAAGGGCCTGTTTGTGCTATAGTGTTCTATGTTGAAGACTTGTAATTGGTAGACTATGTTAATTATTTTTGTTATATTTTAACTGTGTCTTTAAATAAACTTTGATAAAAGCTTCCTAGTGAGTCACTTGAATCATAATTGGAGTGAAACACCTTATGCTCCCCCGCCATGCCAAAACAAATGTAAACTTAGGGTCAAGGCTATCTTCACAAAAGACCTTGGCGTTTCTGGCCTGGGCCTTAATAATACAAATATTGTGTCTACCGTAGCAGGTTAGAGGCAAGGAATACTCCAGCAAGTAACTCATCTCCTGATTCCCTAAAGCCTGTCCAACATCTACAAGGCACAAGTCAGGAAATCACCAAGGCTCCTTAGGCAGCAGCTTCCAAATGCATGACCTGTATCCTAGAAGGACAAGGTTAGATCACAGATCATAGAAACCCTACAGTGCAGAAAGAGGCCCTTCGGCCCATTGAGTCTGCACTGACCACAATCCCACCCAGGCTCTACCCCCATATCCCGACACATTTACCTGCTAATCCCTCTAACCTATGCATCCCAGGACACGAAGGGGCAATTTTAGCACAGCCAATCAATCTAACCTGCACATCTTTGGACGGTGGGAGGAAAATGGAGCATCCAGAGGAAACCCACGCAGACACGAGGAGAATGTGCAAACTCCACGCTGACAGTGACCTGAGCCAGGAATCGAATGCATGTCCCTGGAGCTGTGAAGCAGCAGAGCTAACCCACTGTGCTACCGTGCCACCCTTTTTAGATATTGGGTAAGAGTGTATTCTACAGTCACCGTCACCCTGAAGCAGTCTGGGAAGCAGTCCTCTAGTTCTACAGGACTGGGAATCTGACTACAGCTGAAAGGTAAGAGTTGCTTTTTGACTATTTAGAGGTTAGTCTAGTTGGTGGCTATAGTCAGTAACTCTGAAGTTAGTAGTCACCTGATGGAATTTTACCGTCCTGCCCACCTCAGAATCGGAGCAGACAATGGAAATACCTGTTGCCCTTGGGCAGGAATTCTGGTCTCGGTGGGTAGAAAAGCTCTGGATTGGTGAGAACTGGTTACCTGACAATAACTCTTTCTTATCCTAGCAGAGTTAGAGCAGAAGGATCTTAGTTGCAGTTAACTCTTTCATAATCTTAGTGATAAGGAGTAGGAAGTCTAATAATAAGTCTAACAGTCTATTAATGCTAGTCTAAGTTGTTAGTTGTCAATTTAAGAGATGTCAGGTGCGGCCTGCCAAGCGGAATGTGTAGCTTGTCATATGTCATACCCACTTGTCTGGATGGCTGCAGCTCCAACAACACTCAAGAATCTCAACACCATCCAGGACAAAGCAGCTCTGCTTGATTGGCACCACATCTATAAACACTCACTCAGTCCACCACCGACGCTCAGTAACAGAAATGTGTACTATCTACAAGACATACTGCAGCAATTCACCAAAGATCCTTAGACAGCACCTTCCAAACCCACGACCACTTCCATCTAGAAGGACAACGGCAGCAGCTATGTGGGAACACCACCACCTGCAAGTTCCCCTCCAAGCCACTCACCATCCTGACTTGGAAATATATCACCGTTCCTTCACTGTCACTGGGTCAAAATCCTGGAATCCTGGTTCAACCCACAGCACATGGACTGCAGCGATTCAAGAAGGCAGCTCACCACCACCACCTTCTCAAGGGCAACTAGGGATGGGCAATAAATACTGACCCAGCCAGCGACGCTCGTGTCCCACAAATAAATTTTTTAATTTTTAAAATTTTTTCGAGAGGACACAAATTAAAAGTGAGTGGTGGGGGCTATTTGGGGAAAAACCTTTTCACCCAGAGGGTGGTGAGGGTCTGGAATGCGCTGCCTGGGAGGGTGGTGGAGGTGGGATGCCTCACATTCTTTAAAAAGTACCTGGATGAGCGTTTGGCCCACCGTAACATACAGGGCAATGGGCCAAGTGCTGGCAAGTGGGATTAGGTGGGCAGGTCAGGGCATTTCATGCGTTGGTGCGAACTCGATGGGCTGAATGGCCTCTTCTGCACTGTAGGATTCTGTGATTTTGTGATTGTGTGACCCAATCAAGAGTATCCCAGTACATTGTGAGAAGCTCAGGAAGGAATTGTGGGGCCTCCCTAGCGTAGATATTTAAATCATGGTGTTAAGGGTCAGATCCTGGCATGTATAGAGGATTGGCTGACTGGCAGAAGACAGAGAGTGGGGATAAAGAGGTCTTTTTCAGGATGGCAGCCAGTGACTAGTGGTGTGCCTCAGGGGTCAGTGCTGGGACCACAATGTCTCACAATATACATTAATGATTTAGAGGAAGGAACTGGAGGCACTGTTACTAAGTTTGCAGATGATACAAAGATATGTAGAGAGGTAGTATTGAGGAAGCGGCGGGGGGAGGGGTGGGCTGGAAATGGATTTGGACAGGTTAGGAGAGTGGGCAAAGAAGTGGTAGATGGAATATAATGTGGAAAAATGTGAGGTTATGCACTTTGGAAGGAGAAATGGAGGCATAAACTAATTTCTAAATGGGGAAATGCTTAGGAAATCAGAAACACAAAGGGACTTGGGAGTCATTGTTCAAGATTCTCTTAAGGTTAACGTGCAGGTTCAGTCGGCAGTTAGGAAGGCAAATGCAATGTGAGCATTCATATCGAGAGGGCTAGAATACAAGAGCGGGGATGTACTTCTGAGGCTGTATAAGGCTCTAATCAGACCCCATTTGGAGTATTGTGAGCAGATTTGGGCCCCATATCTAAGGGAGGATGCGCTGACTTTGGAAAGGGTCCAGAGGAGGTTCACAAGAATGATTCCTGGAATAAAGAGCTTGTCGTATGAGGAACGGTTGAGGACTCTGGGTCTGTACTCTTTGGAGTTTAGAAGGATGAGTGGGGGGGATCTTATTGAAACTTACAGGATACTGTGAGGCCTGGGTAGAGTGGACGTGGAGAGGATGTTTCCACTAGTAGGAAAAACTAGAACCAGAGGGCACAACCTCAGGCTAAAGGTACGATCCTTTAAAACAGAGATGAGGAGGAATTTCTTCAGCCAGAGAGTGGTGAATCTGTGGAACTCTTTGCTGCAGGTCATTGAGTGTCTTTAAGACAGAGATGGATAGGTTCTTGATTCATAAGGGGATCAGGGGTTATGGGGAAAAGGCAGGAGAATGGGGATGAGAAAAATATCAGCTATGATTGAATGGCGGAGCAGACTTGATGGGCCGAGTGGCCTAATTCTGCTCCTATATCTTATGGTCTTATAGACTAATGAGATTTGAATCATTGACAGTCACAACTGAAGACTGGAGGGAGGCAGGTGTTGTGCCATTGTTTAAGAAAGGTGACAGGGAAAGGCCAGGGATCTACAGATCATTGAGTGTAACATCACTGGTGGGTAAGTTGTTGGAGGGGATTCTGAGAGAGAGGATCTACAGGCATTTGCAAATGCAAGCACTGATTAGGGATAGTTAGCATGTCTGTGTGTGGGGAATTGTGTCTTACAAATTTGATACTTGTTTGAAAGGGTGACCATGAAAGTAGGTGAGGGCAGTGTGGTAGACATTGTCTACATGGAATTTAGCAAGGTCTGCAACACAGTACCCAACATGATAGACAACCCAGTAAGGTTAGATCACATGGGATTCAGGGAGAACTAGCCAATTGGATACAAAATTGCCTTGCTGGTAGGTGAGAGGGTGGCAGTGGAGGGTTGTTTTTCAGACTGGAGGCCTGCCACCACTGCTGTGCCATAGCAATCAGTGCCAGGTCATTCACAGGTTTTAGGTCAGTCCGCCTTGTTGTCCAATGAGGGGCATACACGCGATGGATCGTACTTGGGCTGCTCTTGAATGTTTGAGATTGGCCTAGTGCTTCATGTCGTTAGCGTGTGCTTAAACTGGACCAGATGCTGGGCAACATGACAGCTCAGTGACTATCACTGTTTGCTGTACAGACACATGGATTTGGGCCGGTGTCTGTGGGAGTTTGCGCATTCTCCCTGTGCTTGTGTGGGTTTTCTCCGGGTGCTCCGGTTTCCTCCCACACCCCAAAGGTGTGCTATTAGGCTGATTGGCAGTAATGAATTGTCCCTAAATTAGTTTCCCTCAATGTGGATGGCCATAAAACAATAGATGGGGGTCATGGGTGGAGAGGGGGACTGGTGGTCTTGAGATGGCGGCGCGGGCTCATTGGGCCGAAGGGCCTGTTTCCTGGGCTGTTTTTGTTCTTTGTTCTTTGTCCACTGTTGTTTGTCATTTGGATGAGAATATAGGAGGCATGGTAAGTAAATTTGCAGATGACACCAAAATTGGTGGTGTAGTGGACAGTGAAGAAGGTTATCCAAGATTACAATGTAATCTTGATCAACTGGGCCAGTGAATGGCAGATGGAGTTTTATTCAGATAAATGCGAGGTGTTGCATTTTATTGAGACAAACCAGGGCAGGACTTACATAATTAATGGTAGGACCTTGGGGAGTATTGTCAAACAGAGAGACCTAGGGGCTCAGGTACATAGTTCCTTGAAAGTGGTGTCACAGGTAGACAGGATGGTGAAGAAAGTGTTTGGCACACTTCCTTCATCGGTCAGAGCATTGGGTCCAGGAGTTATTATAATACGATTGTACAAGACACTGGTAAGGCCACATTTGGAGTCCTGCGTACAATTCTGATCACCCTGATATGGGAAGGATGTTCTTAAACTGGAAAAGGTTCAAAAAAGATTTACAAGGATGTTACGGGGACTGGAAGGAGAGGCTGGATAGGCTGGGAGATTTTTCCCTGGAGTGTAATAGGATGAGGGGTGACCTTATAGAGGTTTATAAAATCATGAGGGGCATAGATAAGGTGAATAGCTGAGGTCTTTCTCCAGGGTAGGGGAGTCCAAAACTAGAGAACATAGATTTAAGGTGAGAGGGGAAAGGTTTAAAGGGGAAACGAGGGGCAACTTTTTCACACAGAGGGTGGTGTGTGTATGGAATGAGCTGCCAAAGGAGGTGGTAGAGGCGGGTACAATTATAACATTTAAAAGACATTTGGACAGGTACACGGCGGGGAAAGGTTTAGAGGAATATGGGCCAAATGCTGGCAAATGGGACCAGCTCAGTTTAAGAAACGTGGTCGGCATGGATGATTTGGGCCGAAGGGCCTGTTTTTGTGCTGTAAATCTCGATGTCTCTAACTCCCTCCCTCACTCAGTAAATCCCTCCCTCACTCAGTAAGTTCCTCCCTCATTCAGGAACTCACTATCTCACTCAGTACCTCCTTCCCTCACTCAGTAACTCCCTCCCTCATTCAGTAACTCCATCCCTCACTCAGTAACTCCTTCCCTCACTCAGTACCTCACTCTCTCACTCAGTAACTCCCTCCCTCACTCAGTAAGTTCCTCCCTCATTCAGGAACTCACTCTCTCACTCAGTACCTCCTTCCCTCACTCAGTAACTCCCTCCCTCATTCAGTAACTCCCTCCCTCACTCAGTAACTCCCTCCCTCATTCAGTAACTCCCTCCCTCACTCAGTAACTCCTTCCCTCACTCAGTACCTCACTCTCTCACTCAGTAACTCCCTCCCTCACTCAGTAACTCACTCTCACTCAGTAACTCCCTCCCTCACTCAGTAACTCCCTCCCTCATTCAGTAACTCCCTCCCTCACTCAGTAACTCCTTCCCTCACTCAGTACCTCACTCTCTCACTCAGTAACTCCCTCCCTCACTCAGTAACTCACTCTCACTCAGTAACTCCCTCCCTCACTCAGTAACTCCCTCCCTCATTCAGTAACTCCCTCCCTCACTCAATAAGTTCCTCCCTCATGCAGTAACTCCCTCCCTCACTCAGTAACTCACTCTCTCACTCAGTAACTCCCTCCCTCACTCAGTAACTCCCTCCCTCACTCAGTAACTCCCTCCCTCATTCAGTAACTCCCTCCCTCACTCAGTAACTCCTTCCCTCACTCAGTACCTCACTCTCTCACTCAGTAACTCCTTCCCTCACTCAGTAACTCCCTCTCTCATTCAGTAACTCCCTCCCTCACTCAGTAACTCCTTCCCTCACTCAGTACCTCACTCTCTCACTCAGTAACTCCCTCCCTCACTCAGTAACTCACTCTCTCACTCAGTACCTCACTCTCTCACTCAGTAACTCACACCCTCACTCAGTAACTCCCTCCCTCACTCAGTAACTCCCTCCCTCACTCAGTAACTCCCTCCCTCACTCAATAAGTTCCTCCCTCATGCAGTAACTCCCTCCCTCACTCAGTAACTCCCTCCCTCAGTCAGTAACTCCCTCACTCTCAGTAACTCCCTCCCTCACACAATAACAACTTCCCTCACACCATATATCACTCACTCAGTAACTCGCTCTTTCTCAAGTTCACCATCCCCTTGTCTCAAGGTGCTATTGCATTGAAAGTTCTTTCTATTATTAACTGATCTTGTCCTTTAATCAGAGTAAAGATGTGGTGTTAGTTAAAGGATGTGTGCCCAATCTGTCACTCACTTTCTACATCACTAACCATTTGTTCAGGGCGGGAATGGTGTCTTACAGTCACCTGGCATCTATTTGCAATGTTACAGCGCCAAGGCTCTTCCAGATTCACTCACCCCTGGTAGTCATCAGCGAAGGACATCTTCCCCTCAAAGCTTTCTTTAGCTCTGCCATAGTTCCATAATTAGGATAAGTGGCTGTTGATGTGAAAAGTATTTAAAATGAATTAATATCTGGAACTCATTTCCTGAAAGTGTAACGGAAGCAGATGGAATAGAATGGAATGGGTGGCACAGTAGCACAGTGGTTAGCACTGCTGTTTCATAGCTCCAGGGTCCTGGGTTCAATTCCTGGCTCCGGTCACTGTACTGTGTGGAGTTTGCACATTCTCCTCGTGTCTGCGTGGCTTTCTTCTGGGTGCTCTGGTTTCCTCCCATAGTCCAAAGATGTGCGGGTTAGGTTGATTGGCCATGCTAAGAAATTGCCCCTTAGTGTCCAGGGGTGCATTGGTTAGAGGGATTAGTTGGTATAATATGTAGGGATATGGGGGTAGGGCCTGGGTGGGATTGTGTTCGGTGCAGGCTCGATGGGCCGAAGGGCCTCTTTCTGCACTGTAGGGTTCTATGATTCAATAATTCCCTTTCCTAAAATAATTTTCAGGGTGCCACCTACTGCCAGGTACACATCCCACAGTGTCTCTGTGCAAGCCCTTGAGAACACCGACCTTATAAAGCAGTACTCCCATTTTGCGATCCATCAAACATGGGGATTGTGCCTCCTGTCACTTGGCTCACCCCCACTTTTGGTTTTGTCTGTGTTTGTGCCAACTATGCCTGTTGCCCAGAGCCACTCTTGATTCATTGGAGAGTTGGCATCAAGTCTGTAGAGCACATACAGCCCTGACCCAACCTCTGATTCCTTCTGCCTCTGCCCTGATTAACTCACCGCTGGAAAGACTCATGGATGGCTTTCCTGTTCTGACGCCCAATCGGGGTCCTTATGTGGGCAATTAATGTCGACTTAAGACCCTTATCCTGCCCCTGAAAGTATTCACCCAGCGACAAGGGATGGGGATGCGGTGGGTGGGAGGTGTGGGGGTGGGCAAGGGGTCTCCTACCATGTGGGAGATCCAAAGAGCAAACCCTGTTGGGTCATTTTCAGGCTGTGGGGGTAGGGGCAACACTCATTCAAAATTATTGAATTGACTGAGGAAGTGACGAAGATGATTGATGAGGTTGCGGCAGTGGATGTTGTCTACATGGACTTCAGTAAGGCCTTTGACAAGGTCGCTCATAGCAGACTGGTGCAGAAGGTGAAGTCGCATGGGATCAGAGGTGAGCTGGCAAGATGGATACAGAATTGGCTTGGCCGTGGAAGACAGAGGGTAGCAGTGGAAGGGTGCGTTTCTGAATGGAGGGCTGTGACAAGTGACGTTCCTCATGGATCAGTGCTGGGAGCTTTGCTGTTTGTAATGTATATAAATGATTTGGAGGAAAATGTAACCGGTTTGATTAGTAAGTTTGTGGACGACACAAAGGCTGGTGGATTTGCGGATAGCGATGAGGACCATCAGAGGATACAGCAGGATGTATAGCAGTTGGAGACTTGGACGGAGAGATGGCTGAAGGAGTTTAATCTGGACAAATGCATTTTGGAAGGTCTAATACAAATGGGAAATATACAGTAAATGGCAGAACCCTCAACAGTATTGATAGGCAGAGGGATCTGGGTGTACAGGTACACAGGTTACTGGAAGTGGCAGCACAGATGGGGAAGGTGGTCAAGAAAGCATGCTTGCCTTCATCGGCTGGGGCATTGAGTATAAAAGTTGACAAGTCATGCTGCAGCTTTATAGAACCTTAGTTAGGTCGCATTTGGAATATAGTGTTCAATTCTGGTCGCCACACTGCCAGAAAGATGTGGAGGCTTTGGAGACGGCACAGAAATGATTTACCAGGATGTTGCCCTGCTATGGAGGGCATCAGCTATGAGGAGAGATTGGAGAAACTTGGTTAGTTCCCACTGGAACGATGGAAGTTGCGGGACGTGATCTGATAGAAGTCCACAAGATTATAAGGGGCATGGACTGAGTGGATAGTCAGGAGCATTTTCCCAGGGTGGAAGAGTCAATTACTCGAGGGCATTAGTGTATGGCGTGAGGGGCAAGGTTTAAAGGAGAAGTACGAGGCAAGTTTTTTACGCAGAGGATGGTGGGTGCCTGGAAGTCACTGCCAGGCCAGGTAGTGGAAGCGGATATGATTGTGAGTTTTAAGGGATGTCTGGACAAATACATAAATAAGATGAGACTAGAAGGATATGGTCCCCAGAAGGGTAGGGGGTTTTAGTTCAGTTGGGCAGCATGGTCGGTGCAGGCTTGGAGGGCCGAAGGGCCTGTTCCTGTGCTGTAATTTTCTATGGTGCTATGGACGGTGGGACTTCTATTCCTTGGGGTCCTTGGTCTTGGCGAGGGCCTGATGCTGTACAGAGGTGGCACAGTGGCACAGTGATTAACACTGCTGCGTCTCAGCACCAGGAGCCCAGGTTCGATTCCCGGCTTGAGTCACTGTCTGTGTGCAGTTTGCACACTCTCCCCATGTCTGCATGGGTTTCCTCTGGGTACTCCGGTTTCCTCCCACAGTCCAAAGATGTGTGGGTTAGATGGATTGGTCATGCTAAAATTGCCCCTTAGTGTTAGGTGGACTAGTTAGGGTAAGTGCATGGGGTTATGGGGATAGGGCCTGGGTGGTATTGTGGACAGTGCAGACTTGTTGGGCCGAATGGCCTCCTTCTGCACTGTAGAGATTCTACGATTCTATGAATTAAATGCCTGGTTGATACAGGATACGGGCTGGTCACCCCATAAGAAGCAAGATAGGGATCTTGCTGGCTTTCCATTGGACAGACGCCCGACAGTCTTGTTTCAGTGGCCCACATTCCCAATGTTGCTGCGCTTAATTCTCTACGACCATTCGTGTGAAAATTCACCTCCTTAGCAACAGAAACACACACACACACACACACACACACACACACACACACACACACACACACACACACACACACACACACACACACACACACACACGTCAGTATAGAGAGTTGACAGTTTTATTATACATCCCACACAGAATTTCACATTCTCAAGATCTCCACTTCTAACTGCTTTCCACCATCAATAACCTGGGTAGGGGAGTCAGTGGGAGCAGTGGTACTGGGCGTAGGGCCGGGGAGGGAGAAGTCCCCGACTTGTACATCCTGAACAACCCGCACAACAAGAAGGTGACGAGTCCAGTCGATCGGGATCGGATTGGATTCCAGTTCACTGAGCGGATCTTGGGATCGTTACAGTTGAGTCAAACTGGGCAAGAAATGGGAAGACATGATCGATCACCATGGCAGGCAGGGTGGGGGGAGCCAGAAGGTGGGCTGGATGAGTCAAGGCAGCGGGACTGTTATCCAGAGGACGTTCCCCACCCCCCCTTCCCGCACCTCGTAACCTTTCTGGAAATCTGGCTGAAAACAGAGTAGGCCATTCAGCCCATTGAGCTTGCTCTACTGGTCAGTGAGATCGTGGCTGGTCTGATTGTGGCCGTAATCCTTTTCCTGCCTGCCCCCCACAACCCTCGACCCTCCCCACCATCATTTCAAAATCTGTCTAAACTCAGCCTCGAATAAATGCACTGACCCTCTTCCCCCCTCGACTGCCTCCTGAGGGAGAGGATTCTGAACGTTAACTGAAATTACCTCCTCACCTCCATCTGAAATGGGAGACCCCGAATTTTTAAACCGTGCCCCTGGTTCTAGATTCCCCCACAAGTGGGGGACACCCTGTCAGCCTCGACTCTGTCAAGCCCCCCCCCTCCTCAGAATCCTGTGTTTCAATAAGATCACCTCACATTCCAACTCCAATGAGTCTGGACCTGACTTGTTCTACCTTTCCCTCGTAAGACAAACCCCTTCATCCCAGGAATCAGTTCATTGAGGTTCCCTGCCTCCAATGTAAGTATATCCCTGTACACTGAACAGAACTGTATATCCTACTCCAGGTGTGGTCTCACCAATGGCCTATACAGCTGTAGCAAGAGTTTCATACCCCTGTTTGTACCTCTTTCCCCTCGCAATTTAGCCCAGCATTTTATTTGCCTTCCTAATTACTTACTGTATCTGCATGCTATCATTTTTGTGATTCATGTACAAGGTCACCCAGATCCCTCTGTACTGCCACATTCTGCAGTCTCTCTCCATTTCAATAATTTGCTGCTTTTTTAATCTTCCCACAATAGGACAACCTCACTCTTTCCCACATTATACTCCGTGTGTCCCACCCAATCACATTCCCATCTACGCTCCTTTACAAGATACCAAGCTGATGAAAATGCCAATGATCCAGCGAGATTCCAGAGTGGGAACAGGAATGGGGAATTCTCCTGGCCTTTCTCAGCCGGGAGATTTCCCAATTCCCTGAAATTTTCCCTGTTTGCTATTTCGAGGCAAGCTGGAGATGTAACGGAGGGAGAACTAACTGGTCGGCGTGGCTACTTAATAAGAGCCACTCTCCTCCAACTACCTCCCTCCAACAGTCTCTCCCTCCACCAGCCCTTCCATCCACCAGCCCCTCCCTCCACCAGCCCCTCCCTCCACCAGCCCCTCCGTCCAATCGCGCCCCCATCCACCAGCCCCTCAATTCAATCGCCCCTCCCTCCACCAGCCCCTCCCTCCACCAGCCCCTCCCTCCACCAGCCCCTCCACCCAATAGCCCCTCCATCCAATAGCCCCTCCATCCACCAGCCTCTCCCTCCACCAGCCCCTCCGTCCAATCGCACCCCCATCCACCAGCCCCTCAATTCAATCGCCCCTCCAACCATCAGCCCCCTCCCTCCACCAGCCCCTCCCTCCACCAGCTCCTCCATCCACCAGCCTCTCCTTCCACCAGCCCCTCTCTCTACCAGGTCCCTTCCTCCACCAGCCCCTCCCTCCACCAGGTCCCTTCCTCCACCAGCCCCTCCCTCCACCAGGTCCCTTCCTCCATCAGCCCCTCCCTCCATCAGCCCCTCCCCCTCCCTCCACCAGCCCCTCTGTCCACCAACTCCTCCATCCACCAGCCCCTCAATCCAAGAGCCCCTCCCTCCACCAACTCCTCCCTCCACCAGTTCCCCCCCCCCACTCCCATATGATGAATGAGGTTTCTCCTGATCTCCCCTCTTCACACCAGTAGAAGCTCCTGGAAAGGAGTACTCTCATGCCATTGGCCATTGGTGAGTGGCAGCCATTTTTGGGGTCGGATTTTGCTGCTTGGTGCTCATTGCTGGAGGGGAGGGGTTGGATGGGGGTGATGGATGGGGGTGGGGGGGTGGGGGTGGGGGTGGGTGTGGGGGGGCCGTGATGACTTTACATTTTCCGCAGACTGTCAAGATGAGGTCAAAGTTGTGAAAGCCCTCAGCCAATACCTGACCTGCAGCTCTTAAATACCACAATGTCATTGGCTGTTCAATTCCAACGGTGCACAGCGCAGCTGAGAGAAGGAGAGAACCCCTTCTCGGCTTGGTTATCCAGGGAGCTGAACTCCTGGCTGTCTCCGCAGATGGAGACAAAGTCCATCCCCAGCAACATAATGTAGATGGGAAAGTTTGGTGTGACCCACACATCAATGTCCAGGTAGCGCTGGGCACCCCAAACCCTCTCACTATGCTTCCCACTCTCTGGGTACACATTGAAGAGGGGATTGTACATATTAAGCATAATATATAGTACAAAACCTAATTATTTTATAAAATCCTGTAAATAATCACACCTTAGAAGGTTAAAGCACAGAATTGACATTACCCACCAGCTGCTGGGCCAGGCAATGTAAAGCAGATAAAATTTCCTTGGACAACATTTAAGCTAATGGGTTGCTTGTGTGGGACTGAAGGCTATTTTGACCAACAGTTGAGCAGAGATATACAAAACATATACAGGCACCAAGAGGTGTGTGTTGGGAAAACAATTCTTATTTTGTACACTTGGAGGACAACAAGGAAAAGCAGGATTTACTTGTTCCATTTCATTCATTGATTATTAAAAATAGGCTGCAACAAGGCTCTCCAGACCCTCCAACCACTGCCATCTCGAAGGGCAGGAGCAGCAGGCACATGGGAACACCATCACCTGCAAACTCCCCTGTAAACCAATCACCATCCTGACTTGGAAATATATCACCATTCCTTCACCGTTGCTGTGTCAAATTCCTGGAACACCCTCCCCAACAGCACATTGGGTGTACCTACACTTGGTGAACTGGCTCAAGACGGCAACTCACCACCACCTTCTCAACGGCAATTAGGGATGGGCAATAAATGCTGGTCTATTTTCTAAAAAACACATTATTTTCCAATAACCCTGCGGTTCCTCTCCTGGTAATGCTCACTGCAGGATCCTGAAGACTCATCTTTAATTCCTAGCGATCCTGGACACAATCCTGGAGGGTTTGGAAACCCTATGGAACATGACGATCTTCAAGGGTTCGTCTGAATTGCACCCCTCTTCTGAGCCAACACAGTTAAATATGGGTGAGGGACGGCTGTTGTTGATTCAAAGTTTCGGGGCCGTCACCTCTGCTGATTGGGAGCTCTGTGTCCCAGTGGGTGCAGTCCCAGAAACTCTTGGTCCAAGTTCCACTTCAAGATTTGACAGTCAATGGAGGAACATTGGTGAGGTGGTTCAGTGGGCTGAAGATCATTCCAGGGATCCTTCGACCATGTTCCCATTATTCCCCAAATGGAAAGAAACACGTGCGTGAAAGTATACTTCAAAAAGGAACCTCTGCCGCCTCTGTCTGTTATTGACGCCACCCTGCTCCCTCCCAGGGATCTGCGGTTATTGGCTGTCGCCCTTGTTTGACTTGCTCCATCCTCATACATCAAGTAGCTCAGCTGTGACAGCTCCATCATCCAACTACGCCTGGCTCATCCTCTCTTTCTGTTGTCCTGTGGAGAGGTGACACTGCTGCCTCACAGCACCAGGAACCTGGGTTCGATTCCTGGCTTGGGTCACTGTCAGTGTGGAGTCTGCACATTCTCCCCATGTCTGCGTGGGTTTCTTCCGGTTTCCTCCCACAGTCCAAAGATGCGTGGGTTATGTGCATTGGCCATGCTAAAATTGCCCCTTAGTCTCCTGGGGTGGGTAGATTAAAGGGGATTAGCAGGATAAGTATGGGGATAGGGCCTGGGTGGGATTGTTGTCGGTGCAGACTTGATGGACTGAATGGCCTCCTTCTGCACTGTTGCGATTCTATGAGATCTCTGCAGGATTCCAGCTCTGATCCCGTGGCTAAAATCCCAACATTTCCTTCTCTGGATGGCACTTTTTAGGGCACTGCTTTTGCTGTCGCAAATTTCAAATGCCTCTTCATTCACCTTATGGTCTGTCTATGGAGCGTCTGACATCCTCATTTCAATTATTATCCACAGATCTTTACTGATTTTTCGGCTTTTTGAGGTGAGTTAGAATGGAGTAGCTTAGAATAGAGAATAAATATCGAGGAGCTATTTCCAAGCTTGAGTTTGATTGTTGTCAACACATCCCCACCTTCAAGATATTACTCTGTCCTTCTTCTGGTTTTTGACATCACATCGGCCAACCTCTGGTTATCATTTATTTTAAACACACAAAGGTATTGACTTGTTCCAGTGTGACACCATCTAAGTCAACCTTCAGTCTAATTCTTTCCAATGTCTCCTCCTGACCAGCATTGTTCTGGTGTTTGGAATCAGTCCATATTCTAAACTCTGGATTTTACTTGGTCTGAGAGATTTTCTGGGGCTTTTTCTCTTACTTGTACCCTCCTCCCCCCCTGCCCCGACCTCAATACAAACCCCTGCCCCCGGTTCAATTCCTGTATTTTGACAGAATGCCAATTGGTTTCCACAGCAGGGTGACGTCCCCCTCGGCTGACCTGCCAAGCTCCCCCCTCCTCCCGAAGACAGGGCAATGGGTGAGATTGTCAGGCCTCCCTTCAGCGTTTTCCTTAGCGGTGGGAGGTTGTGTGCCACTCTTTGGCGGTGAGATTCCCAGGTCCCACCGCTGTCGATAGGAATTCCACATTGAACGCCTCCCCCGCCCCACCCGCCTCATGCTGCCGGGAAACCCACAGCAATGGGTGGGTGGAACCGCCGGTGCGACCAGAGATTCCCGTGGGTGTGAATGGCCAGAGCATTTGGTAAATTAACACCAACACCCTCCCCCCCCCACCCCTCAACCTGCCCTGATAACTGTCAGTTGAGCTCCAATGCCAATTCCAAATCCCATCATCACCGACCCAAAGTTCGAAGAACACTTAGGTGGCACCACACTCGGGGTGGCTCCGCCTGGCAACTCAAAATAAGCAGCAACGCCTCCCCCACCAATCCTCCACCACTCCCCGCACTCCACCCCCAGCCCCCTTCAGGAAGGGAGCTTCAGTCTATCGCCCTGGCACCCACAACAACTCTGTCTTGTATCCGCCTCAGGTGTAAGGGACGTTGGGGGAAGCAGAGCCATGACTCCAAATAAACCCCACCACCCCATTAGGAGTAAGCCCTGTGCCCACAGCAGACACATTGGTGCAGAAGGTCGATGCTTCCCGGTGCTGACTGACGATGAACGCGATTGTCAGAACTCCAGTTGCCGTGGTAATTAGCATCCAGTGATGGTGTCACATTAATTCCCCCATCATTGTAAGGACACAGGATAATTAGCACTTTGCATTTCTACAATTTAAACTTACACAGATCATAGCCCAATAGTCCGTAGATAAGAGTACAGATCTTTAGTCCGATAAAAATATACATTATCCATTTGTTAATTTTTTTTTTGCTGTGTGTTGTTCAAAGGCCACCACAAAAAGTACACTTTACAATCTAACCTTTGGTGCCAAGCCACCTCCCCACTTGTCCAATCACATGCTGGGTTTGGAGATTAAAACTCCAGCGGGCAGCCTATCAGGTGCCTGAATGGGGATGATTGGCTGGGCGCGGGCTCACTCTCGCTGGATGCCACATTCAATAGACTGGTGCAGGAAGTGGCCCAGGTGGGTGGGCCCTGGCAAGCAGCAGCAAGGTGGTAGCTGAGATAGAAATCATACACAGCGTGTATAACGTGGGAAGGAAGGAGGCTCAGCTGGTGTACAAGGGGAGATTCTGTCCTGCACAAGGGGAGATTCTGTCCCTGAACAAGGGGAGATTCTGTCCCTGTACAAGGGGAGATTCTGTCCCTGTACAAGGGGAGATTCTGTCCCTGTACAAGGGGAGATTCTGTCTCTCTACAAGGGGAGATTCTGTCCCTGTACAAGGGGAGATTCTGTCCCTGTACAAGGGGAGATTCTGTCTCTCTACAAGGGGAGATTCTGTCCCTGTACAAGGGGAGATTCTGTCTCTCTACAAGGGGAGATTCTGTCCCTGTACAAGGGGAGATTCCATCCCTGTACAAGGGGAGATTCAGTCCCTGTACAAGGGGAGATTCCATCCCTGTACAAGGGGAGATTCCATCCCTGTACAAGGGGAGATTCTGTCTCTCTACAAGGGGAGATTCTGTCCCTGTACAGGGGGAGATTCTGTCTCTCTACAGGGGGAGATTCTGTCTCTCTACAAGGGGAGATTCTGTCCCTGTACAAGGGGAGATTCTGTCCCTGTACAAGGGGAGATTCTGTCCCTGTACAAGGGGAGATTCTGTCCCTGTACAAGGGGAGATTCTGTCCCTGTACAAGGGGAG
Source organism: Carcharhinus amblyrhynchos (assembly GCF_965287045.1). Lineage (NCBI taxonomy): Eukaryota > Metazoa > Chordata > Chondrichthyes > Carcharhiniformes > Carcharhinidae > Carcharhinus > Carcharhinus amblyrhynchos. The sequence goes on from NC_137358.1 coordinate 17,803,846, forward strand.
ATTCTGTCCCTGTACAAGGGGAGATTCTGTCCCTGTACAAGAGGAGATTCTGTCCCTGTACAAGGGGAGATTCTGTCCCTGTACAAGGGGAGAATCTGTCCCTGTACAAGGAGAGATTCTGTCCCTGTACAAGGGGAGAATCTGTCCCTGTACAAGAGGAGATTCTGTCTCTGAACAAGGGGAGTCTCAGGATGAGATCTTTCCAAAAAAATTCGAAGTGCTGAACGAGCCAGTAAGTGGAAGAGATTCTGACCTCTGTTTTGAGTACGTTTGAAAATGCAATCTTATGACACTCTTTTGAATAGAAGCGTGATTCTCACCAGTAGGGAGCGCAGCGGAAGCTAACCCACCGTGAAGCTGGCTGCATTCTGCTTGGGGCGCCATTGCACGGGTACCGCAACCTGCCAGTGAACTGGGAGAGCTCCCGACACTCCCCCAATGAACCTCCCCCCATGCCCTCCCTACTGCCATGGACATCATCCTCGGGTTACCCACTCACCAATCACTCCCTTGCGTCAGGGCATTTCCCCGCCCTCCCCACCGATTGCCCGATGGGTCCCCTGTGCCAGTCCCTCTGACCCCACCCTGTAGCCAATTTCTTCCTGTATCGCTCCCTCCCCCACCCTTACCAATCACCATCCCTGCAGAGCTCCCCTCCCCCGTTGATCACCCCCTGTCTGCAGAGCCCCCCCGCCGCAACTGATTACCCCTCGCCTGCAGAGATCCCCACCATTGATCACCACCAACTGCAGAATTCCCCCCCCCCTACTAATCATCTCCCATAGAGAGCACCCCCCACCAACTGGGGTTCTTCAGTGGTCTCCCATCCCTGCCCCGGGCAGGGCTATCACATCTGGTCCCTGTAGGTGGGGACCATGACTGATTCTCTCTGTCAAAGGGGCAAAGCACCTCATCAATATTTAAATCAGTTAGAAGCCAATCGCACCGGCAAAACACAGCTGGAACGATAGCTTTTGCCGGGAGACTGGTTTGCACTGGTGTAAAAGCTTCATGCGCTATCTTCCCAGCTCACCACACCAATCAACCAGGGGGCCGGAAAGATCAAATCCTCTGTCTGTGTACACGGGGAGATTCTGTCTGTGTACATGGGGAGATTCTGTCCCTGTACACGGGGGATTCTGTCTGTGTACGCGGGGGGGGAGGTGGGGGTGGGATTCTGTCTGTGTACACAGGGGGATTCTGTCTCTGTACACGGGGGATTCTGTCTGTGTACACGGGGAGATTCTGTACCTGTACACGGGGGATTCTGCCTGTGTACACGGGGGGGATTCTGTCTGTGTACACGGGGGGATTCTGACTCTGTACACGGGGGATTCTGTCTCTGTACGCGGGGTGGGGATTCTGTCTCTGTACACAGGGGGATTCTGTCTCTGTACACGGGGGATTCTGCCTGTGTACACGGGGGAGATTCTGTCTGTGTACACGGGGGAATTCTATCCCTGTATACGGGGAGATTCTGTCTCTGTACACGGGGAGATTCTGTCTCTGTACACAGGGAGACTCTGTCTGGATAGTGATAGCCTTTTTCCTCGGATGGAGAATGCTAGCACGAGGGGGCATGGCTTTAAATTAAGGGGTGGTAGTTATAGGACGGATGTCAGGGGTAGGTTCTTTACCCAGAGGGTGGTGAGGGATTGGAATGCCCTGCCTGCTGCGGTTGTAAATGCGCCTAGTTTGGGGGCGTTTAAGAGATCTATGGATAGGTTTATGGACGAAAAGGGATTGGTTTAGATTTGTGGGTCAGTGTTTTTTTTTAAAAAAACTGGTCGGCGCAACATCGTGGGCCGAAGGGCCTGTTCTGCGCTGTAATGTTCTATGTTCTATGTTCTATGTCTGTGTACACGGGGAGATTCTGTCTGTGTACACGGGGAGATTCTGTCTCTGTACATGGGGAGATTCTGTCTCTGTACATGGGGAGATTCTGTCTCTGTACACGGGGAGATTCTGTCTCTGTACACGGGGAGATTCTGTCTCTGTACACGGGGAGATTCTGTCTGTGTACACGGGGAGATTCTGTCTCTGTACATGGGGAGATTCTGTCTCTGTACACGGTGGGGGGTGGTTTCTGTCTCTGTACACGGGTGGGGGGGGGATCCTGTCTGTGTACATGGGGGGGTCTTCTGTCTGTGTACATGGGGAGATTCTGTCTGTGTACATGGGGGGATTCTGTCTGTGTACATGGGGGGATTCTGTCTCTGTGCACAGGGAGATTCTGTCTGTGTACATGGGGAGATTCTGTCTGTGTACATGGGGAGATTCTGTCTGTGTACACGGGGAGATTCTGTCTGTGTACACGGGGGGATTCTGTCTGTGTACACGGGGAGATTCTGTCTGTGTACGTGGGGGGGATTCTGTCTGTGTACACAGGGAGATTCTGTCTGTGTACATGGGGGGATTCTGTCTGTGTACACGGGGAGATTCTGTCTGTACACGGGGAGATTCTGTCTGTGTACACGGGGAGATTCTGTCTGTGTACACGGGGGGATTCTGTCTGTGTACACGGGGAGATTCTGTCTGTGTACACGGGGAGATTCTGTCTGTGTACATGGGGGGGATTCTGTCTGTGTACACAGGGAGATTCTGTCTGTGTACACGGGGAGATTCTGTCTGTACATGCGGAGATTCTGTGTCTGTACACGGGGAGATTCTGTCTGTGTACACGGGGAGATTCTGTCTGTGTACATGAGGAGATTCTGTCTGTGTACAAGGGGAGACTCTGAGTACAAGGGGGATTCTGTCTCTGTACATGGGCGATTCTAAATGTGCACATGCGGGGGACTCTGTCTGTGCACAAGGGGGGGACTCTATTTCTGTATAATGGGGAACTCTGTCCGTGTACAAGGGGAAATGCTGTTTCTGTTCAAGGGGAAATTTAGCGGAGGTACAAACAACAACAAAGAACAACCCAGCACGGGAAACAGGCCCTTCGGCCCAACAAGCCCACGCCGCCGCATCACCCTACACCTATTCTACCCTGCGTGTCTACGAATAGAACCCCTGACTTAGCCAGATTCAGGGAAGCTGGAGAGCCACACCAGAGAGCTGGCTGCTGAGATCGCGGGGTGCCATCGTGCATACGCCCCCACCTCCCAGAGACCTTCTGCCTCTTCTGTCTCGCCACCCCATGGACATGGGAACCCCCCTCCTACGTCAATCACCACCTGTGCAGGTCTAACCCTCCTCCACCCATCCCCCCAGGACATTGGACACCTCCCCCCCCCCAGTACTGCTGATCGCCCCCACTCTGCCAATCTATCCCCCCACCTGCCTAATGGATATCGTTATCCCCCGCAATGCCAATCGCTGTGTTTGCACAGTTCCCTCTCCCCCACTCGATTGCCATCCCACCAGAATGCCCTTCTCTCCCCCCCACCCTTGCCGAGCACCTTTCCTCTCCCTCCTTGTCATATTCTACCCCAATAGGTTCTGCCCCAATTCAGGCTCCACCTCCTTGGCATTGCCACTGACACAGTTCTGGTGACTGATGGGCAGTGCCAGGTGCCCATTGGGCAGTGCCAAGATGCCTGATGGCCAGTGCCAAGGTACCTGATGGGCAGTAGCAGGGCACTAGGAAGGCCCTGTACAAGGGGAGATTCTGTGTGTTTACAAGGGGAGACGCTGTACAAGGGGAGACCCTCCCTGTGCCAGGTGCCTTCTTGACAGTGCCAGGTTTCCAGCTGGGCAGTGCCAGGGTGCCCGGTGGCCTATGCTAAGGTGCTCGGTAGACAATGCCAGGGTGCTAGGTGGGCATTAACAGGGTGCTGGGCAGGCAGTGCCCAGGTGCCTTCTGGACAGCGCCAGGGTGCCTTCTGGGAGACTCTCTCTCTGTATAAGGGGAGACTCTCTCTTTACAAGGGGACATTCTCTGTCCAAGGGGAGACTCTCTGTACCAGGGGAGACTCTCTCTCTGTACAAGAGGAGACTCTGTACAACATAGAACATTACAGCGCAGTACAGACCCTTCAGCCCTCGATGTTGTGCCGACCTGTGAAACTAATCTAAAGCCCATCTAACCTACACTATTCCAATATCATCCATCTGTTTCTCCAATGACCATTTAAATGCTCTTACTGTTGGCAAATCTACTACGGTTACAGACAGGGGCATTCCATGCTCTTACTATTCCCTGAGTAAAGGGGAGACTCTCCCTCTGTGTTCAAGGGGAGATTCTATATATCTACACTGATTGTGTGTATTTACAAGTGGAGACCTGTACAAAGGGAGATTGTACACAAGGGGAGATTGTGTACAAGGGAAGATTCTGTACAAAGGGAGATTGTATACAAGGGGAGATATTGTACAAGGGAAGATTCTGTACAAAGGGAGATTGTATACAAGGGGAGATTGTGTACAAGGGAAGTTTCTGTACAAGGGGAGATTGTATACAAGGGGAGACTTCCTTTCTTCACAAGGGGAGACCCTCTCTCTGTGCAAGGGGAGATTCTGTGTATTTACAAGGGGAGATTATGTGTGCTAACAAGGCGAAACACTCCCTATGTACAAGGGGAGATTCTGTGTATTTACAAGGGGAGACACAGTGTACAAGAGGTTGAGAGTGGTGAGGCCGTGAATAAGGCTTCAAGGTCGCAGGAGTGCACCGGCAGGCAGGAGGGTGGTTTGAGGTGTGTCGCCAGGAATATCCAGAATAAAGTGGATGAACTTTCAGCATGAATTGGTACCTGGGACTTCAACGTTGTGGCTATTTCAAAGACATGGATAGGGCAGGGACAGGGATGGTTGTTGCTGGTTCCGGAGTTTAGATGTTTCAGTAAGATCAGGGAAGGTGGTAAAAGAGGGGGAGGTATGGCATTGTTAGTCAGGGACAGTATTATAGTGGCAGAAAGGATATTTGATGAGGGCTCGTCTACTGGGGTAGTATGGGAGTTTTTTATAGGCCTTCGAAAAGTTCCAGAGATGTAGAGGAAAGGATTGCAAAGATGATTCTGGATAGGATTCTGGATTTAAAGGGCGAAAAGCTGCAGCATGCTACGGCGCAGAGGGACCTGGGGGTCCTTGTGCATGAGTCGCAAAAACCCAGTCTGCAGGTGCAGCAGGTGATCAAGAAGGCGAATGGCCTTTATAGCTAGGGGGATAGAATATAAAAGCAGGGAGGTCTTGCTGCAACTACACAGGGTACTGGTGAGGCCGCAGCTGGAGTACTGTGTGCAGTTTTGGTCGCCACATTTGCAGAAGGATATATTGGCCTTGGAGGGAGTGCAGAGAAAGTTCACCACGCTGATACCGGAGATGAGGGGGTTAGCCTATGAGGAGAGATTGAATAGACTGGGTCTGTACTTGTTGGAGTTTAGAAGGCTGAGGGGGGATCTTAAACAGACATATAAGATAATGAAAGGGATGGATAGGGTAGAGGTAGAGAGATTCTTCCCGCTTAGAAAGGACAGCAGGACTAGAGGACACAGCCTCAAAATAAGGGGGGGGGGGTGCAGTTTAGATCGGAGTTGAGGAGGAACTTCTTCACTCAAAGGGTGGTGAATCTCTGGAATTCTCTGCCCGTTGAAGTGGTGGAGGCTGCCTCGCTAAATATATGTAAGTCACGGGTAGATAGGTTTCTGATAGACAGGGGAATTAAGGGTTATGGGGAGAAAGCGGGAAAGTGGAACTGATCCACTTCAAATGAGCCAAGATCTTATTGAATGGTGGGGCAGGCTCGAAGGGCTAGATGGCCTACTCCTGCTCCTATTTCTTATGTTCTTAGGAGTGAAAATAACAGGGTAGTTGTTATGGGGGTTTTAACTTTACAAATATTGACTGGAAAAGCTATAGTTCGAGTACTTTAGATAAGATCAGTTTTTGTCCAATGTGTGCAGAAGGGTTTCCTGACACAGTACGTAGATAGGCCAACAAGCGGTGAGGCCACATTAGATTTGGTACTGGGTAATGAACCAGTCCAGGTGTTAGATTTGGAGGTAGGTGAGCACTTTGGCGATAGTGGCCACAATTCAGTTATGTTTACATTAGCGATGGAAAGGGATCGGGATATACAGCAGGGTAAGAGTTATAGCTGGGGGAAAGGAAATTATAATGCGATTTGGCGAGATTTAGGACACATCGGGTGGAGTAGGAAACTGCAGGGGATGGGCACAATTGAAATGTGGAGCTTGTTCAAGGAACAGCTCCTGCGAGTCCTTGATAAGTATGTACCTGTCAGGCAGGGAGGAAGTGGTCGAGCGAGGAAACTGTGGTTTACTAAAGAAGTTGAATTGCTTGTGAAGAGGATGAGACGTGAAGGCTCAGTTAGGGCGCTTGAGAGTTACAAGTTAGCCAGGAAGAACCTAAAGAGAAAGCTAAGAAGAGCCAGGAGGGGACATGAGAAGTCTTTGGCAGGTAGGATCAAGGAAACCCCTAAAGCTTTCTATAGATATGTCAGGAATAAAAGAATGACTAGGGTAAGATTAGGGCCGGTCAAGGACAATAGTGAGAAGTTGTGTGTGGGGTCCAAAGAAATAGGAGAGATGCTAAATGAATATTTTTCGTCAGTATTCACACAGGAAAAAGACAATGTTCTTGAGGAGGCTACTGAGATACAGGCTATTGGATTAGATGGAATTGAGGTTCATAAGGAAGAGGTGTTATTAATTCTGGAAAGTATGAAAATAGATAAGTCCCCTGGGCCGGATGGGATTTATTCTAGGATTCTCTGGGAGGCTAGGAAGGAGATTGCAAAGCCTTTGGCTTTGATCTTTAGGTCATCATTGTCTACAGGAATAGTGCCAAAGGATTGGAGAGTGGCAAAGTTGTTCCTCTCTTCAAGAAAGGAAATAGGAATGACCCTGGTAATTATAGGCCTGTTAGTCTTACTTCGGTGGTCGGTAAGTTAATGGGAAGGGTCCTGAGAGATAGGATTTATGACCATTTGGAAAGATGCAGTTTAATCCAGGATAGTCAGCACGGTTTCGTAAGGGGTAAGTCCTGCCTCACAAATTTGATTGAATTCTTTGAGGAGGTAACTAAGTGTGTGGACGAAGATAGAGCAGTTGTTGTCATATACATGGATTTTAATAAGGCATTTGATTAGGTTCCCCATGTTAGGCTTATGAAGAAGATAAGAATGTTTGGGATAGAAGGAAATTTGGCCAATTGGATAAGTAACTGGCTGTATCATAGAAGACAGAGGGTGGTGGTGGAAGGAAAATTTTCAGACTGGTGACCAGTTACCAGCGGTGTACCACAGGGGTCAGTGCTGGGTCCCCTGCTGTTTGTGATTTTTATCAATGACTTGGAAGAGGGGGCTGAAGGGTGGGTTAGTAAATTTGCTGATGTTACCAAGATTGGTGGAGTAGTGGATGAGGTGGAGGGTTCTTGCAGGCTGCAAAGAGACATTGATGGGATGCAGAGCTGGGCTGAGAAGTGGCAGATGGAGTTTAACCCTGATAAGTGTGAGGTGATTCATTTTGGTAGGACAAACTTGAATGGGGATTACAGGGTCAACGGCAGGGTTCTGAGGAATGTGGAGGAACAGAGAGATCTTGGCGTTCATATCCACAGATCTCTGAAGGTTGCCACTCAAGTGGATAGAGCCGTGAAGAAGGCTTATAGTGTGTTAGAGTTTACTAACAGGGGGTTTGAGTTTTAGAGCCATGGGGTTATATGCTGCAGCTGTACCGGACCTTGGTGAGACCACATTTGGAATATTGTGCTCAGTTCTGGTCACCTCACTATAAGAAGGATGTGGAAGCATTGGAGAGAGTGCAGAGGAGATTTACCAGGACGCTGCCTGGTTTGGAGGGTAGGTCTTATAAGGAAAGGTCGAGAGAGCTGGGGCTTTTCTGTTTGGAGCAGAGGAGGATGAGAGGCAACTTAATAGAGGTTTATAAGATGATGAGGGGGATTGATAGAGTGGACGTTCAGAGACTATTTCCTCGGGTGGATGTAGCTGTTACTAGGGGGGCAGAACTATAAGGTTCATGGTGGGAGATATAGGAGGGATGTCCGAGGTAAATTCTTTACTCAGAGAGTGGTTGGGGTGTGGAATAGACTGCCTGCTGTGATAGTGGAGTCGGACACTTTAGGAACTTTCAAGCGGTTATTGGATAGGCACGTGGAGCATACCAGAATTATAGGGAGTGAGATAGCTTGATCTTGGGATTGGACATAGCTCAGCACAATATTGAGGGCCAAAGGGCCTGTACTGTGCTGTAATGTTCTATGTTCTAACCCTGGTTATTGTAGACCAGTGAGCCTTACCTCTGTTGTGGGCAAAGTTTTGGAAAGGGTTATGAGAGGTAGGATTTATAATCATCTAGAAAGGAATAATTTGATTAGGGATAGTCAGCACAGTTTTGTGAAGGGTAGGTCATGCCTCACAAACCTTACTGAGTTCTTTGAGAATGTGACCAAAGAGGTGGATGAGGGTAAAGCAGTTGATGTGGTGTACATGGATTTCAGTAAAGCGTTTGATAAGGTTTCCCACGGTAAACTATTGCAGAAAATACGGAGGCATGGGATTGAGGGTGATTGGATCAGAAATTGGCTAGCTGATAGAAGATAGAGGGTGGTGGTTGATGGGAAATGTTCATCCTGGAGTTCAGTTACAAGTGGTGTACCTCAGGGATCTGTTTTGGGGCCACTGTTTGTCATTTTTATAAATGACCTAGATGAGGGTGTAGAAGAATGGGTTAGTAAATTTGCGGATGACACTAAAGTTGGTGGAGTTGTAGACAGTGTGGAAGGGTGTTACAGTTTGCAGAGGGACATAGATAAGCTGCAGAGCTGGGCTGAGAGGTGGCAAATAGAGTTTAATGTGGAAAAGTGTGAAGTGATTCACTTTGGAAGGAATAACAGGAAAACAGAGTACTGGGCTAATGGTAATGTGGTTGAGCAGAGAGATCTCGGTGTCCATGTGCATAGATCCCTGAAAGCTGGCACCCAGGTTGATAAGGTTGTTAAGAAGGTGTATGGTGTGTTAGCTTTTATTGGTAGAGGGATTGAATTTCGGAGCCGTGAGGACATGTTACAGCTGTACAAAACTCTGGTGTGGCCGCACTTGGAGTATTGTGTACAGTTCTGGTCGTCGCTTTATAGGAAGGATGTGGAAGCATTGGAAAGGGTGCAGAGGAGGTTTACCAGGATGTTGCCTGGTATGGTGGGAAGGTCTTGTGAGGAAAGGCTGAGGGACTTGAAGTTGTTTTCGTTAGAGAGAAGAGGTTAAGAGGTGACCTAATTGAGGCATACAAGATGATCAGAGGGTTAGATAGGGTGGATAATGAGAGCCTTTTTCCTCGGATGGTTATGGCTAACACAAAGGGACATAGTTTTAAATTAAGGGGTGATAGATAAAGGACAGATGTCAGAGGTAGGTTCTTTACTCAGGGAATAGTAAGGATGTGGAATGCCCCTGCCTGTAACAGTAGTGGATTTGCCGACATCAAGGACATTTAAATGGTCATTGGATAAACATAAAAATGACATTGGAAAAGTGTAGGTTAGATGGGCTTTAGATTGGTTTCACAGGTCGGCGTAACATCGGGGGTTAAAATGTTCTATGTTCTATGAGACTTGTACGAGGGGAGGTTTTGGACAAGGGGAGATTCTCACTGTGTACAAGGGGAGATACTGTGTATTTACGAGTGGAGATTCTGTGTATGTACAAGGGGAGACTCTGTACAAGGGGAGATTCTATACAAGGGGAGATTCTGTACAAGGGGTGACCCTTCCACTCTACAAGGGAGACTCTCTCTCTCTGTACAAGGGGAGAATCTGTGTATGTATAAAGGGAGATTTGTGTATTTACAAGGGGGACACTCTAAGAAGGGGAGACTCTATACACGGGGAGACTCTGTACAAGGGGTGACTCTGTCTGTGTACAAGGGGTGACTCTGTCTGTGTACAAGGGGTGAATCTGTCTCTGTACAAGGGGTGACTCTGTCTGTGTACAAGGGATGAATCTGTCTCTGTACAAGGGGTGACTCTGTCTGTGTACAAGGGATGAATCTGTCTCTGTACAAGGGGTGACTCTGTCTGTGTACAAGGGATGAATCTGTCTCTGTACAAGGGGTGACTCTGTCTGTGTACAAGGGGTGACACTCTTTCTCTGTACAAGGGAAGACTCTAGACAGAATTTTACCAGCCAACCCTCTATTTCTGTACAAAGATGGATTCCGTATGAGGGGTGACTCTGTGTCTGTATAATTGGAGATTGTGCCTTTGTACAATTTGCGTCTCTGTACAAGATGTTGATGGGTTAGGTAAGGTTAGATTTGTAGATGATTTGAAAATGGGTGTGATTTTATCTGGGAATTCCTGAGGACTACAATGTCCCCAGCTGTATTCAGTCAGCTCTGAGAAAGCAGTATCCCATGGCCTGATGAGCAAAGTTACAGAGAATAATGTGACAGAGGATGAGAAAATGGAGAGCTGGCCTTGGATAAGAGGGAAGAAGTGTTGGTCCAGACGGATTTGTACAGGCTGCAACACATACTCAAGAATGTTGAATTTGAGTTTTTCCCGTGTGGGAGAGGGGAGTGTAGCACAGTAAACATCTGGGACATTAAGCTAGGCCTTCATCACCTCCAGAGTGAGAATGTAAGTCGGGGCAGCAAGGGCATTGATGGAGAATGGTGCAGACAATAGCTCCACCAGGGAAAGTAATCCGATTTCCTACTAGTAAGCGGCCAACCATCCACTTCTCAAACTCAGGACACTCTGCGTGTGGACTGCTGAGTCCCCAGTGTTTCACACTGGCTCACGGGGTCTGCGGAAGACTCCTCCTCCCCCCACCCAGAGCTGCTCCAGCCCAATCTCACCAGGTCGTGGAGGGTGAGAATTCACCTTAGTTTGCAAACAGACTGTATGGTACGCAGTGAGTTTGAGCACCAGCTCCCTGGCACCCCTCGCTCCCTCCCCTGTTCCTGTTCCTTTTGTCGTGGCCTTTACTACAACAATTAATTCCTGATGTGGGCCCGTTTACACGGTAACCTCGGTCTTGCTGTTTGTGGACAGGTGTCGCTGGGGTTGCTTGTAGTGTGGAGGTGGGCTGAAGATCTCTGGTAGGTGCTCGATGCTGTACTGCCTCTTGCTGGCGTGCATGTGCCTTCGTCCCACTGGCTGGCACTGCTCCCAGCCCTTGTAGCCAGGGTTTAACAGAGGGTGTGTGTTCATCTTGCTGACTTTCGTTTTCAGCCCTGGTGTAGACGTCACAAAGCCGCAGGTGTCCCCCGTATGCCTCTCCTTCTGATAGTGAGCCAGTGCTGGGAATGCAGTCCCTGGCTGAGCCAGCTCCATCACTGGGTACCTCTTTGAGTAAAAGTCATCTGTAGCAGTTTCTGCTGTAAGAGAAAGGAAACATTGAGAAATAGTTCATATGTGTGAATGTCCATGTGTGTGTATGTTTGTGTGCTCACGTGTCGGTGTACATCTATGTGTGTGTGCTGGTACGTATTTGGGCCCTGAGATGCACAAGGCTTAGTGTTCCCCAGAGAGAGCAGGAAAATTGTCAAATCGAGGTGTTCAAAATCAGGAGGGCTCTGGACAGAGTCGAGAGGGAGAAACTGTTCCCATTGTTGGGGGGATCGAGAGCAGGCGGCATGGATTGAGGATATTGGCAAAAGAAGCGATGGAGGTAGGAGGAGGAACTTCCTCATACAGCGAGTGGTTAGGATCTGGAATGTACTGTCTGAGAGTGTGGTGGAGACAGATTCACACAGTGAGTGGTTAGGATCTGGAATGTACTGTCTGAGAGTGTGGTGGAGACAGATTCACACAGAGTGTGGTTAGGATCTGGAATGTACTGTCTGAGAGTGTGGTGGAGACAGTTTCACATAGAGAGTGGTTAGGATCTGGAATGCACTGTGTGAGGGTGTGGATGGAGACAGATTCACACAGCGAGTGGTTAGGGTATGGAATGCACTGTCTGAGAGTGTGGTGGAGACAGATTCACACAGCGAGTGGTTAGGATCTGGAATGTACTGTCTGAGAGTGTGGTGGAGGCAGGTTCACACAGCGAGTGGTCAGGATCTGGAATGTACTATCTGAGAGTGTGGTGGAGGCAGGTTCACACAGCGAGTGGTTAGGATCTGGAATGTACTGTCTGAGAGTGTGGTGGAGAGAGATTCACACAGTGAGTGGTTAGGATCTGGAATGTACTGTCTGAGTGTTTCGTGGAGACAGACCAAACAGCAAGTGGTTAGGATCACTTTGGTAGCAATAATATGAAGACAGATTATTACTTGAATGGGTGTAAATTGAGAGAGGTGGATACTCAATGAGACCTTGGAACCCTTGTGCATCAGTTGCTGAAAGTGGGTACGGCAGGCAGTAAAGAAGGCAAATGGTATGTTTGTCTTCATAGTGAGAGAATTTGAATTTGGGATAGGGATGTTTTACTGCAATTTTATAAGGCATTGGTGAGGTCACACCTGCAGTATTGTGTCAGTTGTGGTGTCCTTATCTGAGGAAGGATGTTCTTGTTATAGAGGGAGTACAGCCAAGGTTTACCAGGCTGATTCCTGGGATGGCAGGTCTGTGATATGAGGAGAATCTAAGTGAGTTAAAATTATACTCGCTGGAGTTTAGAAAAGTGAGAGGGGAATCTCATCGAAACATATCGAATTCTAACAGGGTAGATTCAGAAAGAATGTTCCCAATGGTGGGGGAGTTCAGAACTAGGGGTCATATTTTGAGGAAAAGGGGTAAACCCTTTAGAACTGAGGTGAGGAGAAGTTTCTTCACCCGGAGGGTGGTGAATGTGTGGAATTCACTCCCACAGAAAGTAGCTGAGGCCAAAACGTTGTCTGATTTCAAGAATAAATTACATATATAGTTCTAGAGGCTAAAGGGATCAAGGGATCTGGGAGAAAGGGAGGGATATCTATGCCTTTTCATGAAAGAGGACACAAATCAGATACCAGAAAGGTTGGTGAATGCAAAGTTTAGTGAGAGGGAAGAACTGAGGGAGATCAATATTAGTAGAGAAATGATGCTGGGAAATTGGTGGGATTGAAGGCAGATAAATCCCCAGGGCCTGATAATCTAATCCCAGAGTATTTGAGGAAGTGGATCTTGAAATAGTGGATGCACTGTGGGTCATCTTCCGGGATTCTACAGACTCTGGAACAGTCCCTGCAGATTGGAGGGTAGCTAATGTCCCTCCAATATTCAGAAAGGGAGGTAGAGAGAAAACAGGGAATTATAGAGCAGTAAGCTTAACATCGGCAGTGGGGAAGATTCTCAAATCCATTATCAAGGACTTTATCGCGGAACATTTAGAAAGCAGTGACAGGATCAGACAGAGTCAGCATGGATTTATGAAGGGAAAATCATGCTTGACAAATCTGTTGGAATTCTTTAAAGATGTAACTAGTAGCGTTGACAAGGGGGAGCCAGTCAGTGTGGTATATTTAGACTTTCAGAAAACATTTGACAAAGTACCACATAAGAGATTATCGTGCAAGATTGAAGCGCTTGGGATTGGGGGAAGTGTATTGAGATGGATAGAAAACTGGTTGGCAGGGAGGAAACAAAGAATAGGAATTAATGGGTGCTTTTCAATTGGCAGGCAGTAACTAGTGGGGTGCCGCAGGGATCGGTGCTGGGACCCCAGCTATTCACAATATATATTAATGATTTGGATAAGGGAACAAAATGTAACATCTCAAAGTCTGCAGATGATACCAAGTTGGGTGGGAGGGTGAACTGTGACAAGGATGTAGAGATCCGACAGAATGATCTGGACAGGTTGGGTGAGTGGGTTAATCAATGGCAGATGCAGTATAATTTGGATAAATGTGAGGTTATTCACTTTGGAAGCAAAAACAAGAAGGCAGATTACTACCTGATTGGCTGTAAATTGGGAGAGGGGAGTGTGCAGAGGGACCTGGGTGTCCTTGTGCACCAGTCACTGAAGGTAAGCGTGCAGGTACAGCAGGCGGTAAAGAAGGTAAATGGTATGTTGGTCTTCATTGCGAGAGGTTTCGAGTACGGGAACAGGGATGCGTTGTTGCAGTTATACAGGGGCCTTGGTGAGGCCACACCTAGAGTATTGTGTGCAGTTTTGGTCTCGTTTTCTGGGGAAGGATGTTCTTGCTCTCGAGGGAGTGAAGGTTTACCAGGCTGATTCCGGGGATGGAGGGACTGATGTACGAGGAGAGATTGACTAGGTTAGGATTATTTTCGCTGGAGTTCAGATGAATGAGCGGGGAATCTCAGAGGCTTTTAAAATTCTAACAGGACTAGACAGGGTAGATGCAGGGAGGATGTTCCCAATGGTGGGGGAGTCCAGAACCAGGGGTCACAGTCTGAGGATTCAGGGCAGACCATTTAGGACGGAGATGAGGAGACATTTCTTCACCCAAAGAGTGGTGAGCCTGTGGAATTCATTACCACAGGAAGTAGTTGATGCCAAAACATTGAATGTATTCAAGAGGCAGCTGGATATAGAACTTGGTGCGAATGGGGAGAAAGCAGGATTAGACTAGGCCCAACCTGTCCAACCCTTTCTTATAAGAGAAAAGCCCTCATCCCAGGAATCAGTCAAGTGAACCTACTCTGAACTGTTCTAATGCAGTTTTATCCTTTTTTAAATAAGGAGATCAAAACTGTTTGCAGTAGAACAAAGGACAGCAGAGGGCTGGAACAGGCCCTTCGGCCCACCAAGCCTGTGCTGACACGTGACACCTTTCCAAACTAAAGACCCTTTGACTCCACACGGTCCATTTCCCACTACTCCTTGTCTGTTCACATCTCTGTCCAGATGCCTCTTAAATGTTGCTATTGTATCTGCTTCTACCACCTCCTCTGGCAGCACATTCCAGGCTCTTACCACCCTCTATAAAAAACTTGCCTTTCACATCTCCTTTAAACTTTCCCCCTTTTACCTTAAACCTCTGTCCCCTTAGTAATTGACATTTCTACCCTGGGAAAAAGACTCTGACTATCCATTCCATCCACACCTCTCAAAGTTTTTGTAAATCTCTATCAGGTTGTTCCCCCACCCCTGGGGACTTGTCTACCTTCATGCTTCTCACAACACCCAACACCATCTCCTTTTTTTATACTGACATGTCTAGAATATCATAAGAACATAAGAAATAGGAGTAGGAGTAGGCCATCTAGCCCCTTGAGCCTGCCCCGCCATTCAACAAGATCATGGCTGATCTGAAGTGGCTCAGTTCCACTTTCCCGCTTTCTCCCCATAACCCTTAATCCCCTTGCCTACCAAAAACCTATCTACCCGCGTCTTAAATATATTTAGCGAGGAAATCAGCATACCCCTCCCTAGACTCACCATCCACCATGTCCTTCTCCTTTGTGAATACCAATGCAAAGATCTCACCCAATTACTCTGGCTCCATGCTTAAATTCCCTCCTTTGCCTTTGAGTAGACCTACCCTTTCCCTAGCTACCCTCTTGCTCCTTATATACTTCTAAAATGCCTTAATCCTGTTTTCCAAGGATATTTCGTGGTTCCTATTAGGCTCCTAACTCCTTGTTTAAGTTCTTTCCTTCTTTCTATATATTCTTCGAGGGCTCTGCCTTTTTCAGGTTGGTGGCCTATATTTAAATCACGGGTAGATAGGTTTCAGGTAGACAAGGGAACAGATGGGAAAGTGGAACTGATCCACTTCAGATCAGCCATGATCTTATTGAATGGCGGGGCAGACTCGAAGGGCTAGATGGCCGACTCCTGCTCCTATTTCTTATGTTCTTAATCAGAGGAGGGAAGTGAATCAGAGAGGTATAGCAAGGAAATTCCAGGGCTCATGGCTGCCAATGGGAGAGCGATTACGATTAGAGGCCAGAATGCAAGGAGCACAGATACCTCAGAGGGACTGAAGGAGGTTATAGGAACAGGGATAGGTGAGGCCATGGAGGGATTTGAAAACAAGAATGAGAATTTATTAAGATCAAAACGTTCCTTGACTGGAACCAGCGAGCACAGGGAGTAAGGAGCAATGGGACTTAGTGTGAGGAAGGACACAGGGAGCAGGGTTTGGGATGAGCTCAGGTTTATAAAGGATAGAACTTGGCTGACCCAGACAGGAGTGTGCTGGGGTAGTCGGGCCCGGGAGAGGGAATGTTGGCACGGATGAGGTAAGGCTTCAACAGCAAGTGAGCTGAGATGGGTTGAAGTCAGGTAACGGTACAGAGGCGGAAATAGATGGTTTTAGTGATGGGGTGAATCCGAGGTCAGAACTTTACCTTAGGGTCAGATGTGACACAGGTTGTGAAAGATCTGGTTCTGTCTGACGGTGAGGAATAGCATTGGATAAACTCACTTTGGTCTCACTGGAATGATGGAGGTTGAGGGGGGCGACCTGATAGAGGTTTACAAGATTATGAGCGACACGGACAGAGTGGATAGTCAGATGCTCTTTCCTAGGGTAGAAAAGTCAAGTACTCGGGGACATAGGTTTAAGGTGAGTGGGGGAAAGTTTAGAGGAGATAAGAACATAAGAACATAAGAAATAGGAGCAGGAGTAGGCTACACAGAGGTGGTGAGTGTCTGGAAAGCGCTGTCCGGGGAGGGGGTGGGAGCGGGTACGATAGCCGCATTTAAGAGGCAACGAGACAAATACATGAATAGGATGGGAATGGAAGGATACGGACTCCGTAAGTGCATACAGCTTTAGTTTAGGCAGGTATCATGGTCGGCACAGGCTTGGAGGGCCGAAGGGCCTGTGCTGTGCTGTACTATTCTGGAGGTGGGATAGAGCTGGATAAATGTGCCTTTGATTAATGTCGGAGAGGAGACGGGAGGTCGGGGTCGGGGGGCAGAGTTTAGCTCCTCCTGAGTGTTCTCAGAGGTTGACTGAAACTCATTTTGTTCTGTATGTTGGGGTGTAGCCCCTTTAAGGGAACAGGTCAGGTGACCTGGGGTGTGGGGTGATCTGCCCGGGACCACCCTGAGAGGGCAGTTGTCAGGTGGAGTGTGGAGTGAGTAAGACTGCAGTGAAGACCCCTGTTCCCTGACACCTGTCTGAGGAGTGAGTTCTCGAAGATACCCCTCGGTACTGAAGAACTTCTGGCAACGAAGGATGGAGTGTTTGATGGTTCATAAGGTAAAGATCCGGATCTTCACTGTGGATTGTCTGGAAATCCATAGTGCAGAGTGCACAGGCACCCATCGGAGGATGGATAGGACCACGTTGGGGGGTGGGGGTGGGGGAAGGGGAGGGGGGGGGGGTGGTCCAGTGGTGCGAGGGGGTGGTGGGAAACAGTGAATTGGACAGACTGGAGCAACCGTCAAGTCTGTCTCCACCACCATCGCTGGCATTGGGTGATTGGAGGAAGACTCAGCCTGGGGAAGTGAGGATTATGGAGTGCTCAGGGGAAGGGAGCGTGGGAGCCAATGCGGGAAAAACAGGCTTTGGACCTAGTTCAGGGACAGGAAAATGCCTGCAAAGAAAAATGGCAGGAAAATTTGGTATGATCGGGGCGTTGGATGAAGAAACTGAGTCCTGGATGGTCTACATCGAACGGTTCAGTATATTTGTAACAGCGAATAGGGTGGTGGATGACTCATCGTGCTGCCCTTTCTCAGCACAGTCGGGAGCAAAACATTCGGTATCCTGAGGAGGTGTTGCCATCGGGGGTAAATGGAACTGAGGTGCAGACTGCCCGTGATCTTTTGAACAGTCTGGAGGGAGTTAATGGCCTTCTCCTGTTCCTATGTTACTGTGGTCCACTATGGCCAGGTTTCCACGGAGACTTCCAGCACGTGTCTGTATTGGTGCTGGGGACCTGGATCTGCACATCCCGCCCCCCCCATTCCCAACAGGTCTTGTTTTCACTGGGAGTGGAGGCAGGGTATGACTCACACATGGGGAAACCTAAACTTAGAAGGACCATTCGAACTCCGCGCTGAGTTCAAACAGACCCCATTTTAACTGGAATGAGGGTCTTATCCCACAGTATGAGAGCCCAAGTCTTTTACGGTACATGTAAATACTCATAAGGAGTGGATAAAGTTGATGGAGTTGTCAAGTTATTTAAATCCCCTGCTCTTTAAAAGCCAAAAAAAAACAGTCTAAACTGTGTGTGAGGGATGCTTGCAGTTTCAATAGCTGCTTGATAATGTAACCCTAAACGCTATCATTATGGAACTATTACTGCTTGATTGCTTCTACAACCTATCGTTATCACAGTGGTGGTGCTGGAAGTTTTCAGATTGATTGACAGATGTGGCTATTAAAGGATTAGCTGTCTTTGATGAGGTATTATGAATATAAATGCCTGTTTTTATAAAGGGTTTGGTACTTGAGGGAATTAAAGTATATTGAATGGCCTCTCGTGATTGAGTGTTTATTTGCATCGTGAATCTAGTAGATATTTAGAACTTTATTTTATTTCATATCAGCATGATTCCTGAGGTTTGCCTGTTTTGGATATGGGGTGAGTTGCTCTGGGAGGAGTGAGGGTACAGTGTGGTAGGTAGGATACATGGGTTGGCATGAAGTTGGCATGGGGGATATAAGGAGCCATGGGAGTGAGTGGCATGGGCTGGCATATACAGGCATGGGGAGTAGTTGGGGAGGTGAGGTCTTGAGGGCCTAATATTTAACAAAGCGACTGGAATAAAGCTCCAAAGAGCCAAAACGGGCCTTTAAAATAGCCCGCCTCACCACCCATTTGCCCTGGTAACCACCTGCAGCCTACGTTCAATGGGGGTGCGGAGAGGGTGGGGTTGCTGAGTCCATTCTCCACCCCCCCCACCTTCCCCTGGAGCTGCGATGGGTGGTGGTGATCTGGGGCATTTCCCAGCCCTGAGCACCTGTTCGGGGAGGTGGGGGGGGGCGGGTCCTGGCTCCTGAGAGATCCCTAACCTGAGGGAAATGAGGCAGATTACTGTGGGGTTGGCAATCTCTACTTACCCACTGCCTTGAGGGTGGCGTATTTATTGTAGTCCTGACCCTGGGGAGGAGCAGAGGCCATCCGCTGTAAGATGTTGTTGTGGGGGTGAGGTGGTCCCATCTGCGAGATGTTTGGTGAGGTAACGGCTGCATTATTCAAGTGAGGCTGATCTGTGGAGAGAAACAAGACACTGAGTACCAGCTGAGAGAAACAATCGCAGCTTTCTGGCCCATTCACACCGGCTTCAAAAGACCGCATCAAACCAGTCAGCGATCGATTTGGGGAGGGTGGGTGGGGCAATGGGCTAGGACGTTATTCTCAGTTCCTCCGCACAAACCTCAGACAGACTAGAGCCACTGGTTCACCCCCTGCTGAGATCCGAACGTGGAGAGTAAGGGCCTCCCCTAAGTTCACAAAGAACACATTCAGTCATTGGTGAATGTGGTGGGTTTTGAGTTGGTCTCCCACACTCTACCCTCAGTGAATGCGTGACCTTATTCAAACACATAAGATCCCGAGGTGGCTTTGCAGGGTAAATGGTGAGATGGTTTCACCAGTGGGAGAGTCGGAGGGGCATGGTGACAAGCTAAAGGGTCCGGTCATTTCAAACTGAGGTGAGTAAAAATTTCTTCTCGCAGAGGGTGGTGAATCTCTGGAAATCTCTGCCCCAAAGGGTGATGGAGGCTGGATCATTAGAAGTATTTAAAGTGGAGGTGGATAAATACTTGATAGATTGAGGGATCGAGGGCTATGGAACAGACAAGGAGGTGAGGCCAGCATACATCAGCCTTGCTGGTACTGCATGGCAGGGCAAGCTTGAAGGGACTGGTGACCAGCTCCTGTTTCTATCTTGTGTATGATGGTGGAGGCTCCAATGTTCTTTCCATCAAAGTGTCTGACTCAGAATCTCTGCCATTGGTGTGTGTTTGGAAGGATTTGTCGGTTGACACTCAACTTTGTTTGGCCAATTCACGAACATTGGCCTTTATCGCGAGGGGGATAGAATGTAAAAGCAGGGAGGTCTTGCTGCAACTGTACAGGGCACTGGTGAGGCTGCAACTGGAGTACTGTGTGCAGTTTTAGTCCCCTTATTTGCGAAAGGATATACTGGCCTTGGAGGGAGTACAGAGAAGGTTCACTAGGCTGATACCGGAGATGAGGGGGTTAGCTTATGAGGAGAGATTAAATAGACTGGGCCTGTACTCGTTGGAGTTTAGAAGGCTGAGGGGGGATCTTATGGAGACGTCTAAGATAATGAAGGGGCGAGATAGGGTAGAGGTAGAGAGATTCTTTCCACTTAGAAAGGAAACCAGAACTAGAGGGCACAGCCTCAAAATAAGGGGGGGTGCAGTTTAGATCGGAGTTGAGGAGGAACTTCTTCACTCAAAGGATAGTGAATCTCTGGAATTCTCTGTCCATTGACGTTGAATATGTTTAAATAATGGGTAGATAGATTTCTGATAGACAGGGGAATTAAAGGTTAAGGGGAGCAGGCGGGAAAGTGGAACTGATCCACTTCAGATCAACCATGATCTGATCTTAATTGAATGGCGGGGCAGGCTCGAAGGGCTGGATGGCCTACTCCTGCTCCTATTTCTTATGTTCTTATACACATCTTCCATTGGACATCAAGTCCTGGGGTAGTACTTGAAACCAGAGTTTCTGGCTCAGAGGCAGGGACACTAATCCACTGCGCCACAAAACCTTTTCATAGATAAGCATGAGAGAGAGAAAGGAATAGAAGGATAGGTTGATAGACTTGGCTGAATGGTGCGGGTAGAGCGGGGGGATGGGGCACACGCGGTGTAGCATAAATGACCCAGTAAGGACCAGTTTGATCGAGTGTTTGTCTAACACATTAAAATAGTCACACAAATGAACCAGCTGCAAACTTTGAGAGCAGAAAAATATGAAGGGTTAAAGTAAAGTTATTGCAGCATATTATTTATAGCAAATCAAGAGCGGCAATAAAGGGAAGGGCTTGAGGCGGGTGAGTAACAAGCAGCAGAGAGGAAGCAGCGCATCTGCATTCCCGGCCTCATCCGATGTGTCAGCTCCCATCTAATTACACACTAACATTCGTAACCGGGAAATTAATGAATTCAACTGCGCTACAGTGATGGGGAGGTTTTGGCGTGGCTCCCATTCGCTGCCCAGATTGTGACATCTCCTCATTCCCGATGGTGTGAAACCCCCTGCCCTCACCACCCCCCCCAAGCCAAACCTAGTGTAGCCGGTGCCCTCACCCCCCCCCCCAGACCAAACCTAGTGTAGCCCACTCTCCAGGAGACACCAAGAATGGCCCAGCTTGGAGGCGTCAGTCTCTCCCTCAGCACCCAGCACAACACTCTGGGTGAGAGGTGGGTGGAGACTTTAACATAGAGACTTCAGAAAGACCCTACCCCGGTGAACCATGGCGGGGGGTGGGTGCTGTATTGGATGCTGGCGCACCCCACACTGGGCCCCGTTCACCTGAGGCTGCTCTACGGGGCAGCCGGCAGTCCAGAGGAGATCCTGGGCTGAGTGGGGGCACAGGGAAGGGGACGGGGGGGGGGGGAGGGGGGGGGGTGGGGAGGGTGGGATTGAGAGACAGGTGCACAGTTGGGTGAGGGGTAAGGAACAATCGGGTCGGGGGGGGGGATTGGGAAATGATGGACAACGGGGAGAGGGGTGGAGCTGATTGGAGACAAGGGCTGGGTTCTTGAGCAGGAGTTTGCAACGGTTTTCAACATTCCTGTTATTCCAGGCTCCAGGTTCCGTTGTCTATATGAAATATTGGGTAGGGTACCTGGCACCACCCCGCCCCCCCCACACCCCCCCTCAACCACCCCCCCCACCACCGCACCAACACCCCCCCCCCCCTCCCCCCATCATCCCATCCGCAGCATGTCCCCCGGGGGTGGGAGGCAGCCTGCCATTGATCGGTGGCAGGATCTTCTGTCAATGAGATTCCGCAGGCTTCCCCCCAGCAGGGGGGCGGGGGGTGGGGGGGTGGTGGGGAGGCACCCTTGGGACTGGAAGATCCCACTGGCAGGAAAATCCCTGCCATATACATCGCTTTATCGAATCACCAAATTGTTAGGGGGGGGCAGAGGAGGCCATTCAGCCCATCGTGTCTGCACCAGCTCCCTAGATGGGCATTATGGCTGATTGACATTCCGCTGCCTTTTCCCCGTCCCTCTGCTTCTATTCAAATAATCATCTCATGCCCCCTTGAATACCTCGATTGAACCCACCTCCACCACACTCCCAGGCAGCACACTCCGGACCCCGACCACTCGCTGGGGAGAAAAGGTTTTTCTCAAATCACATTTACATATTTTGCGAATCATTTTAAACCCGTGCCCCCTCGTTCTCGATCCTTTTACAAGCGAGAACACTTCCTCCTGATCTACTCCGTCCAGCCCGCTCAGGGTTTTGAAAATTTCGATCAAATCTCCTCTCAGCCTTCTCCTCTCCACGGCGAACAGTCCCAACCTCTCCGTTCTATACAGTCATAAGAGGTATTTGGCTCATTTGGCCCATCGAGTCTGCACTGACTCTAAATCTACACTAATCCCACTTTCCAGCATTGGGCCAGAGTCTTGAATGTTCTGGTATTTCAAATTCTCATCCACTTTTTAATGGTTGTAAGGTTTTTGGTCTCCACTACCTTGGCACAGTAAGAAGTCTCACAACACCAGGTTAAAGTCCAACAGGTTTATTTGTTAGCACAATCTTTCAGAGTGTTGCCCCTTCAGCAGATAAGACTACCTTCTCCACTATCTTCCCAGGCAGCACATTCCAGATTCCTGTCACCCTCTGAGTGAAAATCTCAAATCCCCCCTAAGTCTCCTGCCCTCATTCCTGACCCTTCAACTAAGGGGAACAGCTGTTTCGTATCCACCATGTTCACACCTCTTGTAAACTTCTACATCTCAATCCTGTCCCCCCTCAGCCTTCTCTGCTGTAGAGAAAACAATCCAAGCCTATCCAGTCTCTTCCTTATCGCTCAAACGCTCCATCCCAGGCAACATCCAGGTGAATCTCCTCTGTACCCCCTATAGTGCAATCACATCCTTCCTATAATGAGGTGAGCAGAACTGCAAACACTACTCCAGCTGTGGCCTTACCAATGTTCTGTACAGCTCCAACATCACCTCCTGGCTCTTCCAATCTACACTGATAATTGCAAGTGTCCCATATATCTTCTTAACTACCCTAGTAACTTCTCCTGCTGCCTTCATAGATCTGTGGACAAGCATCCCTTCATCAGCGTTCATTTTTCAGAGTTAAAGGAGTGTGTGAGAGGGGGACACTGGGACAGACGGCCACCAGTGGCTAGAGGAGAGTGTGAGAGGGGGACACTGGGACAGACGGCCACCAGTGGCTAGAGGAGAGTGTGAGAGGGGGACACTGGGACAGACGGACAGCAGCAACTAAAGGAGAGTGTGAGAGGGGGACACTGGGACAGATGGACACCAGTGGCTAGAGGACAGTGTGAGAGGGGGACACTGGGACAGACGGTCACCAGTGCCTAGAGGAGAGTGTGAGAGGGGGACACTGGGACAGACGGTCACCAGTGGCTAGAGGAGAGTGTGAGAGGGGGACACTGGGACAGACGGTCACCAGTGCCTAGAGGAGAGTGTGAGAGGGGGACACTGGGACAGACAGTCAGCAGCAGCTAGAGGAGAGTGTGAGAGGGGGACACTGGGACAGACGGACACCAGTGGCTAGAGGAGAGTGTGAGAGGGGGACACTGGGACAGACGGACAGCAGCAACTAAAGGAGAGTGTGAGAGGGGGACACTGGGACAGACGGTCACCAGTGCCTAGAGGAGAGTGTGAGAGGGGGACACTGGGACAGACGGACACCAGCGGCTAGAGGAGAGTGTGAGAGGGGGTCACTGGGACAGACGGACACCAGTGGCTAGAGGAGAGTGTGAGAGGGGGACACTGGGACAGACGGTCACCAGTGGCTAGAGGAGAGTGTGAGAGGGGGACACTGGGACAGATGGACACCAGTGCCTAGAGGAGAGTGTGAGAGGGGGACACTGGGACAGACGGACACCAGCGGCTAGAGGAGAGTGTGAGAGGGGGTCACTGGGACAGACGGACACCAGTGGCTAGAGGAGAGTGTGAGAGGGGGACACTGGGACAGACGGTCACCAGTGGCTAGAGGAGAGTGTGAGAGGGGGACACTGGGACAGATGGTCACTAGTGGCTAAAGGAGTGTGTGAGAGGGGGACACTGGGACAGACGGTCACCAGTGGCTAGAGGAGAGTGTGAGAGGGGGACACTGGGACAGACGGTCACCAGTGGCTAGAGGAGAGTGTGAGAGGGGGACACTGGGACAGACGGACACCAGTGGCTAGAGGAGAGTGTGAGAGGGGGACACTGGGACAGACGGTCACCAGTGGCTAGAGGAGAGTGTGAGAGGGGGACACTGGGACAGACGGACAGCAGCAACTAAAGGAGAGTGTGAGAGGGGGACACTGGGACAGACGGTCACCAGCGGCCAGAGGAGAGTGTGAGAGGGGGTCACTGGGACAGACGGTCACCAGTGCCTAGAGGAGAGTGTGAGAGGGGGACACTGGGACAGACGGTCACCAGTGGCTAGAGGAGAGTGTGAGAGGGGGACACTGGGACAGACGGACACCAGTGGCTAGAGGAGAGTGTGAGAGGGGGACACTGGGACAGACGGTCACCAGCGACTAGAGGAGAGTGTGAGAGGGGGACACTGGGACAGACGGTCACCAGTGCCTAGAGGAGAGTGTGAGAGGGGGACACTGGGACAGACGGACACCAGCGACTCGAAGAGTGTGTGGGAAAAGAATGTGAGAGTGCAGGGAGGAATGTGGTTGGAGCTGCTGAGGTGGTGTCAGGATTGAAAAGCGAGATGGGTAAATGGGAGTAGCTGATTGAGTGAGTACGGTCAGGTAATTATTGATCACTTTTATCAGATATAACTTGTAAGGCCTCTATTTTGTGGTTTATAATTCTTCAGGGTTATCAAAAAATCATAGACTCCCTACGGTGCAGAAAGTGGCCATTCAGCCCATTGAATCTGCACTGACCCTCTAACAGAGCATCTTAAGAACAAAGAACAAAAAAATCAGCCCGGGAAACAGGCCCTTCAGCCCAACGAGCCCGCGCCGC
This sequence comes from Carcharhinus amblyrhynchos, assembly GCF_965287045.1. NCBI lineage: Eukaryota > Metazoa > Chordata > Chondrichthyes > Carcharhiniformes > Carcharhinidae > Carcharhinus > Carcharhinus amblyrhynchos. The sequence goes on from NC_137358.1 coordinate 17,828,811, forward strand.
CATCTCAACACCACCAGTCCACCTCTCTACCCATGACCCCTATCTAATGTTTTATGGCCTACTCACCCATCCTATCTCCGTAACCCCACACATTTATCCCGCTAATCCCCTCTAATGTATGCATCTGGGGATACTGAGGGGAAATTTAGCACGGCCAATCCATCTAACCTACATATCTTTGGATGTATATTCCCTGTGATCAGGGAAGAAGGATCCCAGAGTAATTGATATCATTTGATTTTCAGTATCTTATAAAAACAATTTCACTGGACTGGACATTATGTTCAGGTGGCTGAACAAGTCTCCCCATTAGATTTAGTTCTTTTTGAAACTCTCAAATGGCCAACATTGTTGGGAAGGCAAAGGAACTGCTTCAAAGATGCTCTCTGAAGTTCCTCCCTGCGGCAGTATGGACCAAAAGGTTTAATGTAAAAGGCTAAGTCATGACAGAAGAGCTCAAAGCTGTGGTGTGCTCCTCCTGCAGTATGTGGGAAGTCAGGAGCATTTCCAGTGCCCAGGGCCAGCTTGTGTGCAGGAAGGGTCTCCATCTGCAGCTCCTGGAAGCCAGGCTTTGGAGCTGGAGCGGTGACTGTGGACACTGTGGAACATCCGTGAGGTGGAGAATATCATGGAAAGCATGTATAGTGAGGTGATCACACTGCAAGCTGAGATTGCCCGGGCAGGGAGGGAATGGGTGACTACCAGATAGACCAAGAGGGCAAGGCAGGCAGCGCAGGAATCTCCTGTGGCCATTCCCTTCAAAAACAAATATACTGTTTTGGATATTGTTGGTGGTGGTGGTGGGATTGGGGGTGAGTGGTGGGAGCGGTGGCCTCTCAAGGGAAAGCAACATCAGCCAAATGTGTTGCACCACAGTTTTAGCTCTGCTGGAGAAGGGAGGAATAAAAAGTGTGGGAATGGAACAGTTATAGGGAATTCAACGTGAAGGGGAATAGACAGGCCGTTTCTGTGGCTGCAAACGAGACTCCAGGATAGGACATAGCCTCCCTGGTGCTGGAGTCAAGGACGTCTCAGAGCAGCTACAGGACATTCTGGAGGGGGAGGCTGAACAGCCAGTGGTCGTGGGACACACTGGTACAAATAACATAGGCAAAAAAAAAATGAGATGCTCTCCTAAAAACAGAATATAGGGGAGTTAGGAAGAAATTTGAAAAGTCAGTCCTCAAAGATAGTGATTCCAGGATTACTACCAGCCCCACGTGCTAGTCAGATAGCAGGTTCTATCTATACCTGAATATGTACTTGGCTGAACAGCTGTGGGGGGGGGGGGAAGAGGATTTCAGATTCCTGGGGCGTTGGGACTGGTTCTGGGAGAGGTACAAGCTGGACGGGTTACACCTGGGCAGGACAGGGACTGATGTCTGAGCAAAGTATTTTTTAGAGTGGTTAGGGAGGATTTAAACTAAAATGGAAGCGGGATGGGGACCTACACAAGGAGTCAGAGGAGGGGGAATGAAGGACAATAGACAAAAGGCAGTCAGGGGAATGAGAAAAGGGATAGGCAGAGAAACCAAGGGCCACATTCAAATCAGGCCTCAGTGAAGAATAAGTTGATTTTTGATTTGATTTATTGTTATATGTGTTAGGATACAGTGAAAAGTAAAGTTTCTTTCTTTTAAAGTTTATTTACTAGTACTGATAAGGTTTACTTGTTGCAATGAAGTTACTGTGAAATTCTTGCACGTTATATAGACAAAGCATACCATTCATAGAGAAGGAAAGAAGACAGTGCAGAATCATAGAATCCTACAGTACAGTACAGGAGGCCATTCTGCCCAAGTCTGTACCAACTACAATCCCACCCAGTCCCTATTCCCGTAACCCCATACATTTACCCTGCTAATCCCCCTGACAGCATGGCCAATCGACCTAACCCGCACATCTTTGGATTCTGGGAGGAAACTGGAGCACCCGGAGGAAACCCAGGCAGTCACGGGGAGAATGTACAAACTCCAGACAGACAGTGACCCGAGGCCGGAATTGAACTCGGGTCTCTGGCGCTGTGAGGCAGCGGGGCTCACCACTGTGTCACTGTGCCATAGTGATACGGTCAGAGCTAGGGTGTGGAGAAAGATTAATCTAATGCGAGGTAGGTCGATTTAAAAGTCTGATGGCAGCAGGGAAGAAGCTGCTCCTGAGCCGGTTGGTATGTGACCTCAGACTTTTGTACCTTCATCCCGACAGCAGAAGGTGGAAGAGAGAATGTCTGGGGTACGTGGGGTCCGTAACTACGCTGGCTGCTTTTCTGAGGCAGCGGGAAGTGAACAGGACCAGCAGTGTTGAAAAGACGAGCCTTCAGGCTTTGTGCCCGGAGCATTCGCAATAAAGTAGATGAATTAGTGGCGTAGTCGAGATTACAGAAACATGACTGCAGGGCGAGCAGGGATGGGAACTGAACATCCAGCGGTATTCAGTATTGAGGAAGGACAGACAGAGAGGTAAAGACAGTGGAGCTGTATTGCTGGTTAAAGTGGAAATTAATGCCATCCTGAGGAAGGATATTAGCTCCGACAATACGGATTTGATATGGGTGGAGCTGGGAAAACGTTAGAACGGATGGAACTGTATGGTGATGTTGGTAATAACATTAAACAGGAAATTAGAGACGCATGTGATAAAGGAACATTTGTAATTATGGGTGACTTTAATCTGCATATAGATTGGGCAATTCAAATTAGTCTCAATATCGTAGAGGAGGAATTCCTGGAGTGTATATGGGATGGTTTTCTGGACCAATACACTGAGGAACCAACTAGAGAACAGGCTTCCTAGTCTGTGTATGTGTAATGTGAAAGGAATAATTGGCAATCTAATTATGTGAGACCCCTTGGGGATGAACGTCCGTAACACAATAGAATTCTTCATCAAGATGGAGAGTGGCACAGTTGATTCTGAGATAAGGGTCCTGAATCTTAATAGAGGAAACCAAGATGGTATGAGGCATGAGTTGGTTAGGATGGATTGGGAAACGTTACTTAAAGGGATGGCGGTGGATCGGCAATGGCAAATATTCAAAGAACGCGTGGGTGAACTGCAACAACTGTTCATTCCTGTCTGGGGCAAAAATAAAACTGGAAAGGTGGCCAAAGCCTGGCTTCCAAGGGAAATTAGAGATAGTGTTAGATCCAAGGAAGAGGCAACACATCGGCGAGAATAAACAACAGACCTGAGGATTGGGAGTAGTTTAGAGTTCAGAGGGAGTGCAGCGAAGTGGGAAAGGGGGCGCAGCGAGGGAAGGAAGGGGGGTGCAGCGAGGGAAGGAAGGGGGGTGCAGCGAGGGGGGAAGAGGGGGTACAGCGAGTGGGGGAAAGGGTGTGCAGTGAATGGGGGAGATGGGGTGCAGCGAGTGGGGGAGAAGGGGTGCAGTAACTGGGGGAGAGGGATGCAGCAAAGGGGGAGAGGGAGTACAGCGAGGGGGGTGAAGGGGGTGCAGCGAGTGAGGGAGGGGGGTGCAGTGAGGAGGGGGAGAGGGGGTGCAGTGAGGGGGGAAGGGGAGTGCAGCAAGGGGGTGGAGAGGGGGTGCAGCAATGGGGGAGAGCTGGTGCAATGGGGGGAAGGGGGTACAGCGAGGGAGGCGAAGGGGTGCAGCGAGTGAGGGAGGGGGATGCAGCAAGGGGGGAAGAGGGGGTGCAGTGAGGGGGGAAGAGAGGTGCAACGAGGAGGGTAGAGGGGGTGCAGCGAAGAGGAAAACGAGGGTGTAGTGAGGAGGGGGGAGAGGGGGTGCAATGTGGGGAGGAAGCAGGGGTGCAGTGGATGGGGGAGAGGAGTTGCAGCAAGGGGGGAGAGGGGGTACAGCGAGGAGAGGGAGAGGGGATGCAGTGAGTGGGGGAGAGGGAGTGCAGTGGGGGGGGGGGAGAGAGGGTGCAGTGAGTGGGGGAAGAGGGGGTGCAGTGAGGGGGGGGAAGATGGGGTGCAGCAAGTGGGGGAGAGGAGGTGCAGTGAGTGGGGGAAGAGGGGGTGCAGTGAGGGGGGGGAAAGATGGGGTGCAGCAAGTGGGGGAGAGGGGGTGCAGTGAGGGGGGGAAGAGAGGGTGCAGTGAGTGGGGGAGAGGGGGTGCAGTGAGGGGGTGAAGAGGGGGTGCAGCAAGTGGGGGAGAGGGGGTGCAGTGAGGGGGGGAAGAGAGGGTGCAGTGAGTGGGGGAGAGGGGGTGCAGTGAGGGGGTGAAGAGGGGGTGCAGCAAGTGGGGGAGAGGGGGTGCAGTGGGGGGGGGGAAGAGGGGGTGCAGTGAGGGGAGGAAGAGGGGGTGCAGCGAGGGGGGAAGAGGGGGTGCAGCAAGGGGGGAAGAGGGGGTGCAGCGAGGGGAGGAAGAGGGGGTGCAGCGAGGGGGGAAGAGGGTGCAGTGGACAGTTTGTGTTCCATGAGTTGTGGATTGTAAAGAAAAGCATAAAATTAGTGAATCGAAACAAGATCTGCTTTTTGATGTTTGAAACTTGTAATTTATAAATATGGAAAGCGAATGTTCAGATTGTTTTTAGCATCCAAATGTTTCAGTGACGGTGCTAGTCACAAATATTCCAACCTCATGGTTTCGGTTAATTGATAACATTAGTATCAGTTATGATGCTTGCAATGTTAAAATGAAAGCCAACTGATTAGTTTCGAGTGTAAATGGTGTCCAATAGAAGCTAAGAGTGTAATTGATGTAAAATGAATGAAAATGGATCTTGATGATGTCAAACATTCCGGTGGATGCCTCTTTTTCCCACCTTTACCCTTACGGTGAACAGTGTGTTTCCAGTGTGGAATGGGGGTGTGTAAACTGTTGCCACATTGGAAGATCTAGTGCCAAGTTTTGATGAGAAAATCTGTAAATCCAACAGTCTCTTTGTTACGCTGAGGAACTGAGTTTGCAAAATACAAGATGTCCTTTCCCACCCTCCCCTGGTCCGTGCTTCCATCTCCACTCCGGAATGACTAAAGCTGGACCTTGGTTCCGTTTGCCTCCCCAGAGTAGACAACCTTTCACTATCTCATCATACTCCTCACGAGCTATTCCCACTGCAGTGGGATCTACCCCTAGCCTTCTGGATTTGCCCTGCCAGTGGATCCAGAGAGGTCAGGATGAGAGATTCAGGCTGATGGTGCAACTCTCCCTCGGTAATCCAATTCACAGGCAAGACATGTTCTTGATTTTTCTATCATTTGTTATCGATCATCTTTCTGTTATAGGTCCTGTGGCGATGGGTGAGTGGCAATGCTGTCGACTGTAGAACATAGAACAGTACAACGCAGTACAGGCCCTTCAGCTCTCAGTGTTGCGCCGACCAGTGGAACCAATCTAATGGCCCTCTAACCTAAACTATTCCAATGTTATCCCTATGCCTATCCACTGACCATTTGAACGCCCTTAAAGTTGGCGAGTCCACAACTGCTGCAGGCAGGGCATTCCACGCCCTTACTACCCTCTGAGTAAAGAACCTGCCCCTGACATCCGTCCTATAATTACCACCCCTTAATTTAAAGCTATGTCCCCTCGTGTTAGCCGTCACCATCCGAGGTAAAAGGCTCTAACTGTCCACCCTATCTAATCCTCTGATCATCTTGTATGTCTCAATTAGGTCACCTCGTAACCTTCTCTCTAACGAAAACAACCTCAAGTCCCTCAACCTTTCCTCATGAGACCTTCCCACCATACCAGGCAACATCCTGGTAAATCTCCTCTGCACCCTTTCCAATGCCTCCACATCCTTCTTATAACGCGGCGACCAGAACTGTACGCAATACTCCAAGTGCGGCCGCACCAGAGTTTTGTACACTTGCAACATGATCTCGTGGCTCCGAAATTCAATCCCTCTACCAATAAAAGCTAACACACCGTATGCCTTCTTAACAACCTTATCAACCTATGGATTGATTGGGAACTGTAGCCGTGAATCTGCCCACAAGTTGGCTCAGATTGTCGAGATGCTTTCCGCTGAAGAGATGCAGAATTGGAACTTGACAACACCGAGGAGTGGGCAGTTCTTCACAGGACCACACTGCTCACCTCCCCCTAGTGTGAGGATGGGTTAGAAAAGGTGTCCTAAACATTGCCGGCCCCCAGCAAGCAGGGATCCCGACAAGGCTGACCTATGTCAATCTCAAAAAAAGGGTCACTATTGGCACACAGAATGGACAATGCTACAACCTACAGACTGGAGTATTGAACTACAGGCTGGGTACAACCTCTCTTCAGCAAGGTTTGTCTACCTGAGGAAGGCTAACTCAAGAAAACCGGTGCAGGTTATGCATTTATCGGAATTAGAAACCATAAAATCCCCATCGTGCAGAAGAAGGCCATTCAGCCCATCGGGTCTGCACCGACAACAATCCCACCCAGGCCCTATCCCCACAACCCCATGCATTGACCCTGTTAATCCCTCTGAGGGGTGATTTAACATGGCCAATCCATCTAACTTGCACATCTTTGGAGTGTGGGAGGAAACCGGAGCACCCAGAGGAAACCCACGCAGACACGGGGAGGACGTGCAAACTCCACACAGACAGTGACCCAAGCTGGGAATTGAACCCAGACCCCTGGTGCTGTGAGGCAGCAGTGCTAACCACTGTGCCACCCTGCTGCCCAATTGATGTAGAAATGAATGGTGTAAAGCTAGCGTAGGTTTTCCTGCCCTGAACCATCTCGTCAGGAAGTTAATTTACTTTTCAAAGGATGTTAATCATCCTCCAATGTTGCTTAAACTCCCTCAGCAGGTAACAATGTGTACCACGACCAACCCTGGTGAAGTTAGGGATAAATTCGATGATCAACTCTAGTCCTTGGTTGTGCCAAAGCCAGAAAGGCTCATCGTTCTTGGTGACTTCAATGTAAGAGTTGGTGCAGATCAGGTCTGGGATGGGGTCATTGTAAAAACAGGATTTATACAATCCCTTCAGTGCAGAAAGAGGCCATTCAGCCCATGAACATCAATGGTCTCCTCTCGTTAAAGCTGTGTGCTGAGCTCTTAATACCAACACTTTTCCACCTCTTTAATTGCAACAAGGCATCTTGAGTGAACCCCCGGCATCTAATTGACTAGTTGCGAAATAGGAGTAGGCCATTTGGCCCCTCGAGCCTGCTCCCCCATTCAATAAAGTCGTGGCCAATCTGATTATAACTTCAACCCCACATTCCTGCCTACTCCCAATAACCCCTTGTTAATCAAGAATCTATCTGTCTGTGCCTTAAAAAATATTCAAAGACTCTGCTTCCACTGCCTTTGGAGGAAGGGAATTCCAGAGACTCACGACTTCCTGAGAGAAAGAAAATTCCCCTTATTTTCCCAAAGGAGTGACATTTTGTTTTCAGATAGTGACTCCTAGTTCTCCCAAAAACACCACTCATCCATTCTGTACCCCTCAGAATCTTAAAGGTTTCGATCAAGTTGCCTCTTATTCTTCTAAACTCTACAAACCTAACATCTCCAACATTTCCTCAACCTCCCTATTCCTGGAATTTGTCTCATGAACCTTCTCTGAACTGCTCCTAATGCTTTGACATCCATCCTTAATTAGCTGGTCAATAGTGTACACGATACTCACACAGCTCTGGTCTCACCAATGCCAGATGCAATTGAAGCGAAACCTCCCTATTTTTATATTCAATTCCCCTCACAATTCTCGCTGTACCTGCATTTTGTGATCCATGTACTCGGACACCCAGCTCCCTCTGCACCTCAGAGCTCTGCGATCTCTCACCCTTTAGAAAATAAACTTCTTTCTTATTCTTCCTGTCAAAGATGGATATTTTCACATTTTTCCATATTATAGTGGGATTGAGGGTTACAGAAAGGCCTGGTAGGTAGGGATATGATCGGCGCAACTTGTGGGCCGAAGGGCCTGTTTGTGCTGTAGCGTTCTATGTTCTATGTTCTATACTCCATTTGCAGATTTTTGCCCACTCACTCAACCTATCTGTGTCTCTTTGTAGCCTCATTACGTCCTCTTCACAATTTATTTTCCTCCCTATCTTTCTGTTGTCAGCAAATTTAGCAACCATACCCCGCTGTCTCTTAATTCAAGACATTTATATCAGTTGTAAAATGTTGAGATTCCGGCACTGATCTCTGTGGCACACCGCTCAACACATCTTGCCAACCAGAAAAACACCCATTTATGCCACTGTAATAATCTCACTGAGGGCAATCTTCCGTCACCATCACCCTTTTGTTTACAGCGTAAATAAGGTACTGCTTCTGCACCTATTTTGGGCGGCAGAGTGGCGAGCACTGCTGTCTCACCGCGCCAGGAACCCGGGTTCAATTCTGGCCTCAAGTTTGCACATTGTCCCAGTGTCTGAGTGGGTTTCCTCCGGGTGCTCTGGTTTCCTCTCACACAGTAAGAAGTCTCACAACACCAGGTTAAAGTCCAACAAGTGTTTACCCCAGTCCAACACCGGCTTCTCCACATCATTCCTCCCACACTCCAAAGATGTATGGTTTAGGTGGACTGGCCATGCTAAATTGCCCCTTAGTGTTAGGGAGACTAGCTAGGGTAAATGCATGGGGCTGTGGGAATAGGACTTTAGGGATTGTGGTCAGTGCAGAGTCAATGGGCTGAATGGCCTCCTTCTGCACTATAGGGTTCTATGTTTACAGAGCGAGTCTTTCGACTGCTGGCCTGAGTGGAATTAGCTGGTTTTAAACACCCTGTTGCTCTTTCCCCATTGGGCGAATCTCCTCTCCACAAGGCCCATAGGGAAATCTATCGATGACCCCCCGGCCATAGCCAACTCTCTCTTTCTCTTAACTAACCAATCTTCAATCTGTGCCGTTTGCCCCACACCAGGATGTGTGTGAAACAAAATCCCTGCATGGTGCTGAGTGCTGCACTGGCTACCTGCCTTCTCATTTCAAATCTACACATTGAGATCTATCCCTCAGAGGCAGCCAGGGCAATGAGGAACAACTCAATGTCCCAAAGGCTCAGCAGACAATCATGATGGAATCTCAGTGGGAGAAAGTGGAGAGCTGCCTTTGTACAGTGAGTGCAGACACTAGCTGCATCATCGAGGAGGACTCAGCGAGATGGCCTCCTCCTCCCAATGCTCCAGAGGCTCTTTGCCTAACTCCCAGCAGCACCAAGACAGGTCCGATGAGGACAGTGCAGTCACTCAGAAGCTCTGGGAGGAGAAGAATCGCCTCTACAGGCGATGAGAAGTCATAAGAACATAATAAGAACATAAGAAGTAGGAGCAGGAGTAGGCCATCTAGCCCTTTGAGCCTGCCCCACCATTCAATAAGATCATGGCTGATCTGAAGTGACTCAGTTCCACTTTCCCGCTTTCTCCCCATAACCCTTGATTCCCTTGCCCACCAAAAACCTATCTACCCGTGTCTTAAATATATTTAGCGAGGCAGCCTCCACCACTTCAACGGGCAGAGAATTCCAGAGACTCACCATCCTTTGAGTGAAGAAGTTCCTCCTCAACTCTGTTCTAAACTGCCCCCCCCCCCTTATCTTGAGGCTGTGCCCTCTAGTCCTGTTGTCCTTTCTGAGCGGGAAGAATCTCTCTACCTCTAACCTATCCATCCCTTTCATTATTACTATTATCCAAGCACTAAACACCCACCCCATTCTCCAGTGACAGCACAGCAAGTGCAGGAGACTCGGCTGAACCAGGAAGCAGATCAGATGAATGTCAGTTAACATAGAACACTACAGCACAAACAGGCCCTTTGGCCCACAAGTTGCGCCGATCACATCCATACCTACCAAGCCACAGAACTATCTGTAACTCCCAATCCCATTAAATCCCATATACTCATCCAGAAGTCTTTTAAAAGACCCCAGCGAGTTCACCTCTACCACCACCGACGGCAGCCGATTCCACTCACTCACCACCCTCAGTGAAAAGCTTACCCCTGACATCTCCTCTGTACTTGCTTCCCAGCACCTGCAGACCACACTAGGGCCAGACAATGACCAGCCCCGACATTGGACAATGTCATGGCATCTCCAACATCCCCAACCACTCTTCAACAAGAGAGAATCTCATCATGGCCCCGTGACATTCTTCCCGCTTAGAAAAGATAGCAGGACTAGAGGGCTCAGCCTCAAGGTAAGGGGGGGGTGGCAGTTTAGATCAGAGTTGAGGAGGAACTTCTTCAGTCAAAGGGTGGTGAATCTCTGGAATTCTCTGCCCATTGAAGTGGTGGAGGCTACCTCGCTAAATATATTTAAGTCACGGGTAGATAGGTTTTTGATAGACAAGGGAATTAAGGGTTATGGGGAGAGAGCGGGAAAGTGGAACTGATCCACTTCAGATCAGCCATGATCTTATTGAATGGCGGGGCAGGCTCGAAGGGCTAGATGGCCGACTCCTGCTCCTATTTCTTATGTTCTTATGACATTCAATGGCATTACCACTATTGGATTTCCCACTATCAATATCCTAGGAGTAACCATTGACCAGAAACTCAACTGGAATTCCACCACTACCTTTTTGTACTCAGTCACGAGTCACTGAGTGATGACAATTCATGTCTGCCAGGTGGCTGCGCCCGAGTGATCCCACATCGTTTCACCTTGGACCAGGAAGAAGGCCATTCTCTCCCTCAAACCCTTCTCGCTGCTAAATTCGATCATGGTTGATCTGTATCTGAACTCTTGGTTTCACATCCAATTTTAAAACAGGAACAGGGGCAGAGAGCTCAGTAATTGTGGGCACAACTCTTCAAAAGTACTCGCTTTCAACTCAATGGACGAGATCGTGCTCATTGTGTCCCATTCTGGGAATAATCCATCGAGAGGATGTCGAGGCATTGGAGGATTCAGAGGAGATGAGAGAATGAGGGGACTTTAGCTAATGTGCAGAGCCTGAAGAAGATGGAACTGTTCTCCTTCGAGCAGAGAAAGTGAGAGGGAGATTTAATTGAGGCATCTGAGGAGATTGGGAGAAACTCTCTGCAATGGCAGGTGAATCGGTACCCAGACAACATGGATACGGAAGCAAAAGAGGCAGTTTTTTAACACATTGAGTTATTGTGATCTGGAAGGTGCTGCCCGAAAGGGTAGTGGAAGCAGAATCAGTGGCAACTGTCGCAAAGGCAATTAGAGAAATAGTCTACAAATGAAAGGTTTACAGATCTAGGAGGCGGCACAGTGGCACAGCGGGTTAGTGCTGCTGCCTCACAGTGCCAGGGACCTAGATTCGATTCCAGCCTTGGGTCACCGTCTGTGTGGAGTCTGCACGTTCTCCCCATGTCTGCATGGGTTTCCCCTGGTTGCTCAGGTTTCCTCCCACAGTCCAAAGATATGCGGGTTAGGTGGATTGGCTGTGCTAAGTTACCCCTTCATGTCGGGGGGAACTGGCAGTATAAACATTTGGGCTCACAGGAGTAGGGCCTGGGTGGGATTGTGGTCGGTGCAGACTCGATGGGCCGAATGGCCTCCTTCTGCACTGTAGGGTTCTATGAATGTTGCAGGGGAGTGTATCTGATTGGATAACTTAGTCAGAGTGAATGTTGATTCAATTTATCATATATCCCATCAACCGTTCACTGAACATAAATCAATTCATCGAGTTCTGAAAATACCAACTGAGTCCTATCTTCAACGGTTTATTGAGGGGGAGGTTGGGTGGGGTGGGGGCAGGGGGTGGGGGCAGCCCTCCAAGCCTGTGCCGATCATGATGCCTCCCTAAACTAAAACTGTATGGACTTACAGAGTCTGTATCCTTCCATTCCCATCCTATTCATGTATTTGTCTAGTTGCCCTTAAATGTCGCTATCGTACCCGCTCCCACCCCCTCCCCGGGCAACGCGTTCCAGATGGTCACCACCCTCTGTGTAAAAAACTTGCCTCGCACATCTCCTCTAAACTCTTCCCCAAGCACCTTAAACCTATTACTTGACTTTTCTACTCTAGGAAAGAGTATTGACTATCCACTCTATCCATTGAATTTAGGATTTAGGATTGAATTTAGGAGCCGCAGCGTTATGTTGCAACTGTACACAACTCTGGTGCGGCCGCACTTGGAGTATTGTGTGCAGTTCTGGTCCCCACATTACAGGAAGGATGTGGAGGCTTTGGAGAGGGTGCAGAGGAGGTTTACCAGGATGTTGCCTGGTATGGAGGGGAGGTCCTATGAGGAGAGGCTGAGGGATTTGGGGTTGTTTTCGCTGGAAAGAAGGCGGCTAAGAGGGGATCTTATTGAAACATATAAGATGATTAGAGGTTTAGATAGGGTGGATAGTGTTAGCCTTTTTCCTCTGATGGAAAAATCTAGCACGAGGGGGCATGGCTTTAAACTAAGGGGGGGTAGCTATAGGACAGATGTCAGGGGTAGGTTCCTTACCCAGAGGGTGGTGAGGGATTGGAATGCCCTGCCTGCTGCAGTTGTAAATGCGCCTAGTTTGGGGGCGTTTAAGAGGTCTGTGGATAGGTTTATGGACGAAAAGGGATTGGTTTAGGTTAGTGGGTCATTGTTGTTTTTTTTTAACTGGTCGGCGCAACATCGTGGGCCGAAGGGCCTGTTCTGCGCTGTAATGTTCTATGTTCTATGTTCTATGTTCTATGCCCCTCATAATCTTGTGAATCTCTATCAAGTCTCCCCTCAACTTCCAACGTTCCAGTGAGAACAAACTGAGTTTATCCAACATCTCCTCAGAGCCAATAACCTCCAGACCAGGCAATATCCTGTACCTTCTCCTGTGCCTCCACATCCTTCTGGTAGTGTGGCGACCAGAATTGTACGCAATATTCTAAATGAGGCCTCACTAAGGTTCTGTACAGCTGCAGCATTACCTGCCAATTTTTATACTCAATGACCCGACCCATAAGAACATAAGAAATAGGAGCAGGAGTAGGCCATCTAGCCCTTCGAGCCTGCCCCGCCATTCAATAAGATCATGGCTGACGCCTTCTCGGCTACCTTCTCCACCTGCATTGCCACTTTGATTGGTGGACATGGACCAGTGGGGTTCTACAGGGGTCAGTGCGGGGACCACAACTGTTTACAATATATATTAATAACTTGGAGGAAGGAAGCAAATGTACTGCAATCAAATTTGCAGATGACACAAAAATAGATGGTAAGGTAAGTTGCAAGAGGAATACAAACAGTTTACAAAGATATTGATAGGGTAACTAAACGGGCAAAAAGTTGGCAAATAGGGTAAGATGTGGAAAATATGAGTCTTTGGAATTTGTTGCCACAGAGAGCAGTGGGGGCAGAGTTCTTGTATCTGCTTAAGGCCGTGATAGATAGATGTTTAATCAGTAAAGAGCATAGAACCCCTACAGTGCAGAAGGACGTCATTTGGCTCCTCAAGCCTGCATCGCCCATAGTCCAAAGATGTGCGGGTTAGGTTGATTGGCCGTGCTAAGAAATTGCCCCTTAGTGTCCAGGGATGCGGACGTTAGAGGGATTAGTGGGTATAATATGTAGGGATATGGGGGTAGGGCCTGGGTGGGATTGTGTTCTGTGCAGACTCGATGGGCCGAAGGGCCTCTTTCTGCACTGTCGGGTTTCTATGATCTATGATCGACAACAATCCCCGTAACTGCTGCCAATCCCCCTGACACTAAGGGGCAATTTATCAGGGCCAATCTTTAGACTGTGGGAGGAACCTGCACACCCGGAGGAAACCCATGCAGACTTGGGGAGAACATGCAGGCACCACACAGACAATGACCCGAGGCTGGAGTTGACCCCTGTTCCCTGGCGCTGTGAGGCAGCAGTGCTAACCACGGTGCCACCGTGCCACCCTGGGATCAGGGGTTCCGAGGAAAAAAGGCAGGAAAGTGGACATGAGGAATGTCCGTCAGCCACGGCCCTATTGAATGGAGCAGCAAGGGCTGGATGGCCTCCTACTGTGCATAGGGGACGTAGCTTTAAATTAAGAGGTGGTAATTATAGGACGGATGTCAGAGGTAGGTTCTTTACTCAGAGGGGTAAGCCATGGTGACCAGGCCTCTGGCACAGAGTCGGGCTCTGTGACTCAGAAGGGAAAGGGGGAGAATAGGAGAGCAATGGTAGTGGGGGACTCATCATTAGAGGCACAGACAGGCGGTTCTGTGGGCGTGAATGAGATTCCAGGATCATAGTCTGCCTCCCTGGTGCCGGGGTCCTGGATGTCTCTGAGCGGGTAGACAGTATTCTAAAAGGGAGAGTAATCAGATAGACGTCATTGTCCACATTGGTGTAAATGACATAGGCAGAAAGAGCAGGGAGATACTGCAAGAGCAATTCAGGGAGTTAGGTAGAAGGCTAAAAGCAGGACCTCTAGGGTAGCAATCTCTGGATTACTCCCCGTGCCCCGTTCTCGTGAGGCTAGGAAAGGGAGATTGTGCAGCTGAACATGTAGCTAAAGAACTGGGAGGGAGGGTTTCAGTTTTGTGGATCACTGGGAAGTCTTCCAGGGAGGATGGGACCTGTACAAGAAGGAAGAGTTACACCTGAACTGGAGGGACACCAATATCCTGGCTGGGACGTTTGCTAGTGTGGTTCGGGAGGGTTTAAACTAATGTGGCAGGGGGGTGAGAATCAGATCAATAGGTCAGCAAGTGTAGAGACTGGTGACGAGCATGAGGCCAAGACAAGGCTACCTAAGAGGAAGAGCAATCTGGGTGAGGATGAACTCAGTGGGCCTGGAGTGCATCTGCTTCAATATAAGGAGTGTAAAGGGCAAAACAGATAAACATAGGGCCTTAATGCATGTGTGGAACTTGGATGTGGTTGCAATGGCGGAGACCTGGTTAAAAGAAGGACAGGACTGATAGCTGAATATTCCGGGGTATAAGAGTTTTAGGCGAGACAGAGGAGGAGCTAGAAGAGGTGGGGGAGTAGCAATACTGGTTAGGGAGCATATTACAGCTTTAGAGGGTGGACAATTTGGAAGGATCATGTAACAAGACACTGTTGGTAGAGCTCAGAAACAGGAAGGGAGCAGTCACTATGCTGGGGGTATACTACAGGCCTCCCAACAGCCCACAGGGAAGTGAGGAACAGATGTGTAAGGCGATTCTGAACAGGTGTAGAAAAAATAGGGTTGTTGTAGTGGGAGACTTTAATTTCCCTCAGATACCGGAGTTGAGGGGGTTGAGCTATGAGGAGAGGCTGAATAAACTAGGCTTGTACTCGTTAGAGTTTAGAAGAATGAGGGGAGATCTCATTGAGACGTATAAGATGATGAATGGGATGGATAGGATAGAGGTGGAAAGACTCTTCCCGCTCAAAAAAGACAGTAGGACTAGGGGGCACAGCCTCAAGATAAAGGGGGGGCAGTTCAGAACGGAGTTGAGGAGGAACTTCTTCACTCAAAGGGTGGTGAATCTCTGGAATTCTCTGCCCGTTGAAGTGGTGGAGGCTGCCTCGCTAAATATTTTTAAGAAGCGGGTTGATGGGTTTTTGATAAGAGAGGGGATTAAGGGTTATGGGGAGAGGGCGGGAAAGTGGAACTGAGCCACGACAGATCAGCCATGATCTTATTGAATGGCGGGGCAGGCTCGAAGGGCCAGATGGCCTACTCCTGCTCCTATTTCTTATGTTCTTATGAAATCCCTTAGGGCTGGGGATCTGGACAGCGAGGAATTTGTAAAATGTGTCCAGGAAGGTTCTTTGGAACAATATGTAGATAGTTCAACTAGAGAGGGGGCTATACTGGACCTAGTACTGGGGAATGAGCCCGGTCAGGTCATCAGTTTCAGTGGGGGAACATGTGGCAAACAGTGACCACAATTCTGTAAACTTTCAGATAGTCATGGAAAAGGATGAGTGCTGTCCTATGGGTAAGGTGCTGAATTGGGGCAAGTCTAACTCCAGCCAGATTAGGCAGGATTTGGTGGCTGTTGATTGGGAGAGGTTGTTCGAGGGTAAATCCACATCTGGCATTTGGGAGTCTTTTAAGGAGCAGATGATAGGAGTACAGGATAGGCACATGTCTGTAAAAAGGAAGGATGGGATAGGATTCGAGAGCCGTGAATAACCAGAGAAATTGTGGATCTAATCAAAAAGATAAAAGAGGCATACATAAGGTCCAGGTAGCTAAAAACAGACAAAGCACTGGAGGAATATAGAGAAAGTAGAAAAGAATTCAAAAACAGGGAGTTAGAAGGGCAAAAGGGGTCATGAAATGTCCTTGGCAGACAAAGTTAACAAGAGTCCCAAGGCATTTTATATGTACGTTAGGAACAAGAGGAGTCAGATCTCTCAAGAACAAAGGAGGGAAATTATGCTTAGAACCCAAGGAAGTAGGTGAGATCCTAAATGAATACTTTGCATCAGTATTCACAAAGGAGAGGGACACATTGATTAGTAGTGTCTCAGAGGGATGTGTAGACCCATTAGAACAAATCACAATTACAAGGGAGGAAGTGTTAGGTGTTTTAGGAAGCATTAAGGAAGACAAATCCCCAGGGCCAGATGGCATCTGTCCTAGATTACTGAGAGAGACAAGAGATGAAATTGCTGGGCCTCTAACAGAAATCTTTGTTTCTTCATTCAACACAGGTGAGGTCCCAGAGGGTAGTAAATGTGGTCCCGTTATTTAAGAAGGGTAGTAAGGATAACCCGGGTAATTATAGGCCAGTGAGCTTGACGGTTGTGATAGGGAAATTGTTGGAGAAGATTCTTACAGATAGGATCTATACATATTTAGAACTGAATAGTCTCATTAGCGATAGACAACATGGTTTTGTATGAGGGAGGTCATGCCTCACAAATTTGGTTGAGTTTTTTGAGGTGGTGACAAAAATGATTGACGAGGGAAGGGCCGTGGATGTCGTGTATATGAATTTTAAAGTATTTGACAAGGTCCCTCATGACAGGCTGGTGCAGCAGGTTAAATCTCACGGGATCAAAGGTGAACTAACTAGATGGCTACAGAACTGGCTTAGCCATAGAAGACAGAGGGTAGCAGTGGAGGGGTTTTTTTCTGATTGGAGGTCTGTGACTAGTGTTCCACAGGGCTCTGTACTGGGACCTCTGCTGTTTGTGATATATATAAGTAATTTGGAAGATGATGTAGCTGGTCTGATTAGTAAGTTTGCAGACGACACAAAGATTGCCGGAGTTGTGGATAGTGATAGTGATGAACGTTGTCAGAGAGTACAGCAGGATATAGATAGGCTGGAAAATTGGGTGGAGAAATGGCAGAAGGAATTTAATCCAGATAAATGCGAAGTGATGCATTTTGGTAGATCTAATGCTGGGGGGAGCTATACAATAAATGGCAGAACCATCAGGAGTATAGACACACAGAGGGATCTGGGTGTGCAAGACCACAGATCCTTAAAGGTGGCAGCACAGGTGGAGAGGTGGTGAAGAAGGTATATGGCATGCTTGCTTTTATTGGACGGGGCATAGAGTATAAAAGTTGGCATCTGATGTTGCAGTTATATAGAATGTTGGTTAGGCCACATTTGGAATACTGCATCCAGTTCTGGTCACCACACTACCAGAAGGACATGGAGGCTTTGGAGAGAGTGCAGAGGAGGTTTACCAGGATGTTGCCTGGTTTGGAGGGTCTTAGCTATGAGGAGAGATTGGGTAAAACTGGGGTTGTTCTCCCTGGAAAGACGGAGGGTGAGGGGCAACCTAATAGAAGTTTATAAAATTATGAAGGTTATAGATAGGGTGAACAGTTGGAAGCTTTTTCCCAGGTTGGAAATGACAAACACAAGGGTCACAAGTTCAAGGTAAGAGGGGGCAAGGTTCAATATGGATATGCGGGGGATGTATCTTACACAGAGGGTGGTGGAGGACCGGAATGCACTACCAAGCAAGGTGGTTGAGGCAGACACACTGGGATCTTTTAAGACTTATTTAGCTAGCCATGTGAACAGACTGGGAATAGAGAGATACAAACGGATGGTCTAGTTAGGAACACATGTTCGGTACAGGATTGGAGGGGCTGAAGGGCCTGTTGCTGTGCTGTATTGCTCTTTGTTCACCTTCTGACTGGGAAAAAGATCAACATTTTATCATTGTTTCCTGGTCAAGATTCTAGGAGTCCCTCTCTAACAGCAAGGTGGGTGTACCTACACCTCAAGGACTGCAGCAGATTCAGGAAGGCAGCTTACCACCACCTTCTCAAGGGTCAATTAGGAAGGGGTTATAAATGCTGGTCTAGCCAGCGAACCCCCACATCCCGTAAACAAATCATAAAAAAAGATTTTACTGAAGGAACTCAATCCTCAAGAATAACTGAAGTCAGAGGGTAGTAAGGGCGTGGAATGCCCTGCCTGCAGCAGTTGTGGACTCGCCAACTGTAAGGGCGTTCAAATGGTCAGTGGATAGGCATATGGATAACATTGGAATAGTCTAGGTTAGAGGGTCATTAGATTGGTTCCACTGGTCAGCACAACATCGAGGGCCGAAGGGCCTGTACTGCGCTGGAATGTTCTATGTTCTATGTACTGTTCCTATTTCTTATGATCTTGTTAAACGCGCCCAATAGCTATCAAAAGAGGAACTCTCCCATTAAAATTCCCAGCCGGGCTGGGATGATCTGAAGTGGAGAGCGTTGTTCTCTCTTTCCCATTGTCACATTCGATCTGCCTTTAACATAAGGGTCACAGCAATGCGGCAGGGACTACGTGGAGGAGATATTATATCTGGATGGCATTCAGCCATATTGACAACTGCAAAAGGCTCACAGACATTCACACGGCCACAGACTGTTCTATTTATACAGGAGATGTTAGGGAGTGAGCTCGCTCCTAAATGCTCAGACGGCTGGAGTTCAGCGTTGTTGCCTGACTGCTCTGCACATCTGCAGAACGCCAGCTGTTGGATTAGCCGCGGGGCACAGCAACTGGCTCCAGCTGCCACCACTGGGGGGTGGGACGGGGGGGGAGAGGGGGACAGGGAACGGACGTGTTGAAGTGTTCAGCTCCCCCCCTCCAGCCCCTGCCTCCACCCACATGGCACTTGTTGTCCAATCCAGATGTCGACAGTTGTTCCGCACTGATTGATGTTCAGTCGGGTGCTGGTCTGATCCAGCGAGGGAGTGGGAGGTGGGGAACCCCTGGCCGAATTCTCCCGTTTCTGAGGCCGAGTGCCCACGCCGGTGGCGAAAGAGGAGTGGTTTCCCTCCCCCCACCACCCGCTGCTGGCACCGGCAGCATCTGTCAACTAGGGTTGGCACACCTGAAAGAGGCCATCTGGAACAACCCTCCAGCCAGCCCCGCTGCTCCGACACCCAGATGGCATTTTTAAAGAGTGCCCCATTCCCAGAGACAGGCCTCACACCACCCCCCCCTCCTTCACTGACCAGGGAAACACCACCAGCACTCCCCCCCCATCCTTCCCCTCTCCCATACCACACAGGCATCTGACCCCCCAGACCTCACACTCAGCCCCCTTTTAACCCTAGACCCCCTCCCTACTCAGCCTGTATTCACCAGGCTGTGTGTGTTAGCAGTGCCAACAGTGCGCTATCCTCTGACATTCATCCTCCTTTCCAGCACTCTGTCTTTATTTCAGATTCCTGGCGTCAGCAGTATTTTGCTTTTCCATCCACCGTCACGTTGCCTCGCCTCACCACGCTGATTGGGAAGTTTGTCACCTCACTGGTGGCACAGTGGGTTAGCACAGCTGTCTCACAGCATCAGGGACCCGGGTTCGATTCCCGGCTCGGGTCACTGTCTGTGTAGAGTTTGCACATTCTTTCTGTGTCTGAGGTAGAGAGATTCTTCCCGCTTAGAAAGGACAGCAGGACTAGAGGGCACAGCCTCAAAATAAGGTGGGGGGGGCGCAGTTTAGATCAGAGTTGAGGAGGAACTTCTTCACTCAAAGGGTGGTGAGTCTCTGGAACTCTCTGTCCATTGAAGTGGTGGAGGCTGCCTCGCTGAATATATTTAAGTCACGGTTAGATAGGTTTGTGATAGACAAGGGAATTAAGGGTTATGGGAGAAAGCGGGAAAGTGGAACTGATCCACTTCAGATCAGCCATGATCTTATTGAATGGCGGGGCAGGTTCGAAGGGCTAGATGGCCTACTCCTGCTCCTATTTCTTATGTTCTTATGTGTGGATTTCCTCTGGGTGCTCCGGTTTCCTCCCACTGTCCAAAGATATGTGGGTTAGGCTGTGCTAAATTGTCCCTTGGTGTCAGGGGAATTAGCAGTGTGGGGATACAGGGAAAGAGCCTGGGTGGGATTGTACAGACTCGATGGGCCGAATGCAGGGATTCTTTTCTATTTTATGGATCCTTGATCCAAAACTCTTCTCTAACCCCACCCCCCCGTTCTCTGCCCACTCACTGTCAAAATGTTTAAAATCAAGGAGCTAAGCTAAGTTGAGGGAGAGCTCGGTCTCTTCTCCCTGGAGAGATGAAGGATGAGAGATGACCTGATAGAGGTTTATAAAATGTTGAGAGGAATAGATAGGGTGGATTCTCGGAGGCTATTTCCCAGGGTTGAAATGGTCGCTACGAGAGGACACAGGTTTAAGGTGCTGGGGAGCAGGTACAGAGGAGATGTCAGGGGAAACTTTTTCACTCAGAGGGTGGTGAGTGAGTGGAATCGGCTGCCGTCGGTGGTGGTGGAGGCGAACTTTTAAAAGACTTCTGGATGAGTACATGGGATTTGATGGGATTGGGAGTTACAGATAGTTCTATGGCTTGGTAGGTATAGATGTGATCGGCGCAACTTGTGGGCCAAAGGGCCTGTTTGTGCTGTAGTGTTCTATGTTCTGAGGTGCTGAAAGAATGAATGAAGAAAACAAACTGTGATTTGAAATGACCTGATGCTTTCTATCTGGTATCCTGGAGATTAATTTACAATTTGCAGAGGCTCCAATGCTGTTGTTGATAACATGTTAGTAATTAGCAGTGAGAGCGCTGGGTTGGCGCTAATTGCTTTCTTTCCTGCACTTTTCACGTCGGAACACCAGTGAGATCAGAGATCCGATCAGATTCCGGTACAAGTGGGGCAAGGTAGCTGGGAAATATTCATGGAGCGGGCTCGAGGGGGTCCTACACCCACAACTCAAAGTGTGCCATTCTCTGTCCGTCTGGCAGGTGGCTCGCTGGGAGACAGAAGGATTTAAAATGCTGTGACTTTGCGCGTTCGCCCTCTCAGCATCCGCACGCTCGCACAGCGATGTGACAGCATGGGCGCCAAGGAACGCGGGCCAGCTATCAGCGGGGTGTGGAGGGGGGGGTGGAGGGCGCAGTCAGTTGGCAAGCTGAGTGCTGAGATAGTTGGGCGTATGGTGCCAGCCCAGGTGTCGTACCGAGCACAAGGTGACTCACCTGCCAGGTGTCTGCTGCGGATGCCTGTCGAGATGCCATGTGTTTTTTGTATCAGTTAACTGTCCGAGGCCAACCTTCAGGGAAAAAAAAATCTCCAGCTCCCCAGCAAACGGCTCTTTGCTGGCAGTTTGGAGTGTGGCCCAGATGACTGTTAACCAAAGAGCACCGGGAACAGGAGCAGGAATAGGCCATTCGGCCCCAAGGAGCCACTGTTTCAATGTTGGTTCCCCTGGGTGAAAAAGTCCATTACTCAGGGGCACAGGTTTAAGGTGCGAGGGGGGCATGGTTTAGAGGAGATGTACGAGGCAAGTTCTTTTACACAGAGGGTGTCTGGAACTCGCTGCTGGGGGAGGTAGTGGAAGTAGATACAACAGTGAGTTTTATTTAACAAATAAAACTCTTGACAAATACATGAATAGGATGGGAACAGAGGGATATGAGATCCTCGGAAGGGGAAGGGGTTTTAGTTCGGTCAGGCAGCATGGTCAGTGCAGGCTTGGAGGGCCGAAGGGCCTGTTCCTGTGCTGTAATTTTCTTTATTCTTAAGATTGGAAAAGCCATTGGCTCAACTGTCCTGAGCAGGGGGGGGGGGGGTGGACGGTGACGGGGCAGTGTGTCAATGATTACTGTGCCAACCAGCACGGCATGACTACCTTGCATTAGTCGAAAGACATTCCGAATGTTTTGGCCTCAGCTCCTGTACTGCGTCCAATTGTAGGCATCACACTTTGGGAAATTATCCCAGTGTGACACCATTGCTAATGAGCCACTAATATCCTTGTTAGCTACACAGGAAATGATACAGAGAGCTGGCCCTGGTAAAGGATGCTTCCCGCTGAAGGCACTACCTTGTGCCCTTCACCGCTGATGCTGCAAGGTGATCGGGGAAGTGAACATTGGAGAACACCAACATTTTCAGATGCCCAGGGAAGTCCTTCAGGCCAGAGGTCACGGCGAGGACTGAGGTCAACAAATAAAAGAGGACAGTGACCCCAAGGTAAATCAAACATGGATCTCCAGCCTCTGATGGAGCCATAGTTCCTTATATTCTCATCTCATCCCTCTTAACAAAGAGAGAGGGAGCTGGCACAGTGGTTAGAACTGCTGCCTCATAGTGCCTTTGGTCACTGTCTGTGCAGAGTCTGCACATTCTCCCCGTGTCTGCGTGGGTTTCCTCCAGGTGCTCCGGCTTCCTCCCACAGTCCAAAGGTGTGCAGGTTAGGTGGATTGGCCATGCTAACATTGCCCCTTATT